>NC_138382.1:23997954-24013003 GCF_054177405.1 Leptonychotes weddellii | reverse complement strand
AAAAAAAAAAAAGAATTCTATGTCATATACAAAAAAAAAAAAACAAAATCTAATAATTTAAAATATTAATTCTTAACAATTTAGTACTTTTAATACAAAAAATTTGATAGTGTTATGGGGTACCTGGGTGGCTCAGTCGGTTACGCATCTGACTCTTGATCTCAGCTCAGGTCTCGATCTCAGGGTCATGAGTTCAAGCCCTGTGTCAGGCTCCACACTGGAGGTGGAACCTACTTAAAAAAAAAAAAAAAAAGATGCATTATGACCTCCTTTCCCTGCTTATTATTACCTCATTCAGCAATAATGGCCAAGCTCTACGATTAAGAACTTTCATGAATATGAGGTGCAGCCATTTGCGTCTGTCCTGCTCCTATGAGGTGATGGGTCATACTGAGTGACACTAAATAGTGACTTTACCTGTCCCTGCATGTGGGCCCTGCTATGCTTAGAGTCATTTTCTGGGCCTCTCCACTGCTTGCTGCCATTTCAGTATTAGCTGCCCACTTTAATGGGTTCCTCCTCTGTGCAGGATGCTTAGGTAGGCAGCGGCTGCCGTGGTAGGGTTGTACTAATCGGCTTCAGACCTCTAACTTTGTGGCTGTTGAGTGTCCAGATGAAGCAGACTCAGGAATTGGATAATAGGGTGTTTATTGAACTTGGCTCTTCCTTCCATGTGATTGTCTACTCTCGTCAGGACCTCAGTTGCCCATTTGTAAACTGGAGGGGATGCTAACAGCCCCTAACTTATA
Source organism: Leptonychotes weddellii (assembly GCF_054177405.1). Classification (NCBI taxonomy): domain Eukaryota; kingdom Metazoa; phylum Chordata; class Mammalia; order Carnivora; family Phocidae; genus Leptonychotes; species Leptonychotes weddellii. The sequence continues at coordinate 24,012,254 of NC_138382.1, read as the reverse complement.
GGGTTGTTGTAAGGCTTAGTGAATCCATAGGGTGAAGATTTCAACAGTGCCAGATCCATAAGAAATGCTCAGTAAATGCTCCTTATTACAGTGGTTCCAAGCCCAGATCTGGGGAAATATGCGGGCAGGCTGGTCCCTGCTGCTGATTGTCCCCTAGGCGGCAGGTACAGCCCACTGAATCAAGATGTCAGACTCCACCTTTTTCTCAGAGGCTGAGGTCCTCAGGCTGGCAGGAGCCCCACATCCTGCCAATTCAGATGACATCCTTCCCCTGGCTCCTCAGTAAGAAACACCAAAATGGCAGTGTGAGAAGCCCATTGTCTGGAAATTCCTTCTTTCTAACAAAATGCTGAGATTAATAAACAGGACCCTGGAATTGCTCTCATATTACTAGAAGGTCGCTCTCGGTCCTGGAGCAATTCTGCTCATGAAAATGGGACTTCTACGGGCGCCTGGGTGGCTCAGTCGTTAAGCGTCTGCCTTCAGCTCAGGTCATGATCCCAGGGTCCTGGGATCGAGCCCCGCATCGGGCTCCCTGCTCTGCGGGAAGCCTGCTTCTCCCTCTCCCACTCCCCCTGCTGTGTTCCTGCTCTCGCTCTCTCTCTCTCTCTGTCAAATAAATAAATAAAATCTTTAAAAAAAAAAAAAAGAAAATGGGACTTCCACATACTCCTGCCCCTTCCCATCCAAGGGACCTCAAGCCCCTCATTCTTTTGCTTCCTTTTTCTGGGAAGACATTTTTAGGCACAAACTTAATGAGTGCAAAAGGGATCAGAAATTTTCATGTTTTTTCTTCTTTTTTGTCCGCTCATTGTTGTAGGAAGAAGGGAAAGCTAGAGTGCTTCTTCTGGAAACATCTTCATGGTTTTCTACTGTCAGTGGTACAATATCCCATTTAAAAATTGTCAGTAAAGCTTTTAGATTAGTTAAAATGGTAAAAGATGTTTTCCTGTGGGTTATAAAGCTCTCTTGCATCCATGACCTAACTTGAAGCAGTTGTCAGACAATTAGATCTCATTATGAATGAGCTTCCATTCTTTTTGGAAGGAGGGGTGTTGATGGGGGTTAAGGGTAGAGGGCACCTGGAGGAAGGCTGTCAGTCAAGGAAGAGGGTGGGAAGTGAGTTGTCCCCTGCTTAGGGTAGATCAGTGGTTCTCAACCCTGGCTACCTGTTAGAACCACCTGAGGAGTCCTTCAACAAATAAATGGCATTAAATAAGGGAGAAGTAGGGAAATTACTTTCCTGCCTTGCCTTCTTCATAATTCAGTGAACATGTATTGAGCATCTACTACTTCCTTGAGCACTATGGAAACCAGCACAGTAGTAGGCCAGTGTTCTAGCCTTCACTGAGGAGACAATCCAGCAGGAAAGGTATTTGCATGAACAGATCGTGAACTGCTGTGGGAGGGACGACAGGGGATGTGCCAGGTCTGTCGTGGGACCACGGAAGCTTCCGGAAGGGATCAGGAGGGAGAGTAGGGAGAAGCTGATGGTTGGCAGACAGCATTCCTGTGGGGGAAACACAATGAGTGAAGGTGAAAAGGAGAGGAGCAGCTTGCTGGGTGCCGGTGGCCACAGGACCTTTGTAGCTGTTGAGATGAAAAAGGCTTGAGTGGGGTAATAGCCATGCCACTCTTGGGGGAAAGTGTGGGGGTAGAGTGACAAACTCGGGGGTACCTGTAAGGCAAGGGTGTGCCTGGTGGATTCTGGAGGCGAGACTGGCTGAGCGAGGTGAGTGGGACAGAGTTTCCTTGGTTGGGCCTTAAACCCACTGTGGGGAACCTGGGAACTCTGGGTGAGACCAGAGTGATCTGGTTGGCATTTTAGAAGGATCCTGCCCATGAGGGTGGAAGCTGGGAGAACTTCGCGTTCCAAAACATAAAGCTAGATAGAATTTTTCTTACATTGCTTGAAATGGTAGTGAAGAACAAAATTAAATTAGTTAATTGTGACCCCGAGTTTCCTTCTTAAGGAATGCAAAGCTACCACAGAGCGATTTTTCATTCAGCCCACCAGGCCACTATTTGAGGGTAATCAAGAGATACTTGAGATTTCAGTGCTGGAAAGCCATGGGCCTTTACTTGTTGGAGTCAGTAATGATGGCGATGTGTCTTTCCCTTCGCCTCCCACTGCTGAATGCAGGTTTGTGTTTTATTAAGATTGAATTCTTTTTTTTTTTTAAGATTTTATTTATTTATTTGACAGGGAGAGACACAGCGAGAGAGGGAACACAAGCAGGGGGAGTGGGAGAGGGAGAAGCAGGCTTCCCGCGGAGCAGGGAACCCCATGCAGGGCTGGATCCCAGGACCCTGGGACCATGACCTGAGCCGAAGGCAGACGCTTAACGACTGAGCCACCCAGGTGCCCCTATTAAGATTGAATTCTGGGTGAATAAGGGGATATGACAATATCCCCGAGATGTAAAGGAAGCAAGGTTGAGAATCCCCGCTGTAAGACATGTTATACGTGGTCTGTATAATTTGGAGACTCTGCAGCCATGAGAGGATTGGCGGGATACAATGGTGGTGTCTTAGCGTCTGGGCTTCTTTGCTGGAGATTGGATTCCCTTAGTGATTTCATTGACTTTCCTCTTCTTAGGTACGGAATTGCGGGAAGCGTGAACGTGACCGGGGATGAGGTGAAGAAACTGGACGTGTTATCCAATTCCCTGGTGATCAACATGCTCCAGTCCTCCTACAGCACCTGCGTTCTGGTTTCGGAGGAGAATAAAGACGCGATTATCACCAACAAGGAGAAGAGGGTGAGTGCGGGATCGGAATGCAATTACCCTCTTCACCAGCAGATGGTACTACTGAGTTGGGAAGAATCTTTGCCTTGCTTTTTCTTTATTTCCGGGATTTTCTTTGTTTCCTTAAGTTCTGCTTTCTGAAAAAAACGGATTGCATACTTTTTTAGCGAGAAGTCTTACGTGTCTAGTGCAAAAAATTTCCATAACAGGGGGGTGATTCATTCAGGAAATAAATCAGTAACTTACTGAAAATGCCTCAGTGCACGGTGGGGTTCATGGGTTTTCACTTCATGTGCCGGGAGCAAGTGCTGCATTTTTTTTGTGGTTTCAAAATCAAGTCCAATAAAAGGTAGAGTTCCTCGGAAGAGCAGGACAATACTCTTCCCATCCCCACTTCTATGCCCCATCTCCCCAGTACACAGTTCTCCAAGGGGGCTCTGGTTTCAGCAGAGATTTCTTCGTGCCTGACAAACTGTTAGACTCATACAGAAAAGAAACCATAAAAACCGTGTGCTCTTGCCTTAATACAGTGGTAAACGTGGTCAGTGCAGGGCATGGCCGGGGAGGGTCTGTAGTCATTCTGGTTTCACAAGCAGTTCATTAAAGACAGGGGTTTGCTGGTGGCCAAAAATTCAACCTATGTTCAGCTATGATGCAAAATAAACACTGGGACTGGCCCTTGTTTTATACACTGGGTGTTGGAGACCATTTCTTCATAATTAGCTGAGAGGATGGAAGAGGTAAAGCCAGATTTATTAAGCACCTGCTGTATACCAGGGACTGTGCAAAGCACTTTACTCTCATTGTCTCACACAATTTAAACTACATTACACTGATTATTTTCAACATTTAGTTCCCACTGATATGCCCCTAATCATCTCTCCAATCTAATCCATCATTTTCTTTCCCAGTTGGCCTGAGTTATACAAGTCTTGGTGCTAGTTCTTGAATATTCCATGCCTACTTCCATGCCAGCTCCTTGAACATTTTCCAGCATATGCTAGATGCTCAACAGATATCTGTTGAATGCATGCATGCATGAATAGATGGGTTCAGTTGAATTATCTACAGGGAGAATGGGGAATTTCCAAATTTATGGATTATCCCACTTTTTAGCCCACCCTCACCCCCATTGAGCACGGAATACAAAAGAAATAAAGGTCAGCTTAAGCTAGGGCATTACTCACCAGAAAGTCAGGGAAAAGTAATTTTAGTGGTGGGAGAAATGACTCCCATCTTACCTGATGTTATATTATCTGCGTTTAATTAGCCCGGAGACTCCTTTCCCTATCACTAAAGCTCTCCCGGAACCTTGCACCTAGGAGGCCTGTAAAAAGTATCTGGTGATTTCTTTCTATGCAATGGCAGCTGGAGCAGCCTGTGACAGCAGTATGGGTGGGCTAGAAATATCCGCTCCCCCCACTCTGTCTTCTGGTCTTCGCATAGGACAGGTGGGTTGGATGCAGCAAAACCTAGGACAGTATTTTTATTCCCCAGACTACTTATGCATACTAGCTCTCTTAATAAGACAGATCCAGAGGCTCTGGGACATTGTTCTGAGATTTTCCAAAGTCTTTTGGCAAAAATGCTCTAAAAGGAGGAAAGCCTGTCTGCAGAGAGGTTCAGAAAGAATCACGAGTAAATCTATAACTGACCTTACCGTGGATATGGATAGAGCTAGCCTGGGTTCATCTTCAGCTTCTCCACCCCTTCTGGGCCGGGTGCCAATTTCAGACCTGGTTTCCTCTCACACCCTTGGCAGCTCTGAGTCCCCAGTGGGCCCACACAGGAGGGGAGGGCAGAGCCAGAGGAGGTGCGGAGGTAGATGGGACCTGGATCACCCCACGTGGGCATCAACTCATCAGTCTATGGGCAGGTTGGCTCTGAGCTCAGGATTCATAGATGCTGATATACTTTGCTCTCCTTGGTTATTGCATTTTTTGATAAGGATAGCCCTTTGCTCTAAATCACTTCTTGATGTAGTGTTATCTGCCATGTACAGCCATTCACACAGAGTGTGTTGTCTGAAAGGGGGCCAATCAGGTGGTTCTTCTCTCTGTGCATTTAGGGGAAGTATATAGTCTGCTTTGACCCACTGGATGGATCTTCTAACATCGACTGCCTGGCCTCCATTGGAACCATCTTTGCTATCTATAGAAAGGTGAGTAGACAGTCTGATCTTTAATGCCTCTTCCCTCTGGTAGTTTCTGGAAGGTTCGAGTTTGGAGTTCTAGTCTCTGTCCTACTAACCAGACACAGCACTGTAGGCAAACCATAACTCACTCGGTCTCGGGATCCTCACTGGAAGAACTGATGTGGTACTTTTCCGATTGCCTTCTTCATCAGCTGGGTGGGAAGGTAACGTCAGAGGACTGATGGAGCCTGGTTTTGAAAATCTGGATGTGACACAAATATCAGACGTGGTATTAGGTTCCTGGTGGCATTTGAGGACTCCTCTGTTTCTCAGATCTTACTGTATTCATTTTCTTTTTCTGCTGTAACAATTGGCTACATGTTTAGAGGCTTAAAGCAATGCCCACTTATTATCTACCATTGTGTAGGTTGGAAGTCTGACAGGCATGGCTGGGTTCTCTGCTTGGGTCTCACAAGGCCAAAATCTGGGTGTCAGCCAGCCTGGCCTCCTCCTGAGAGGATATGGGTGGGGAAATTAGCTCCCAGGCTCACTTAGGTGGTTGGCAGAGTTCAGTTCCATTCTCTTGTGGGTTGGAGGCCCTTGTTTTGTTTGTTTGTTTGTTTTTTGGCTGGCTGATGCTGGGGCCGTTTTCAGCTTCTAGAAGCTTCCTACATTCTGTGGCTTGTGACTCTTATGTCCTTAAAGACAGCAAAGGCAGGCCAAGTCTTGCTCAGACTTCTAATCTCTCTGATATCCCCACTTTGCTTCATCTCCCCTGCCCTTAGCGACAGAAGTTCTCTAATTTTAAGGGCTCATTTGATTAGATTGGGCATATCTGGATAATCCGTGATGATCTCTCTGTTTTAAATTGGTAACCCTAATTACATCTGCAAAGTCCCTTGTGACACATAATGCAGCACAGTCACAGATTCTGGGGACTAGGGTCTCTTTGGGGCATTTCACCTACCCCACAAACCCAACAACAGAGGGTTTTGTGGGTTGGTTTGTGACCATCCAGGATCACCTGAGACTTCATGTCAAACCACATAATCCACATTAGATCTCATTTGAGGATCAGTCCTCACTCCAGTCAGGATGGCTGGGCCTCTGCCCTGGGGGCTTTCAGGCAGAAGGGAGACCAAGGGTGCTGGATGGGTTTAAGGATTGCTCAGTTGGGTAATCTGCCCTCCAGGCTGGTTGCAGAGGCCCATACCCATGCCTCTGGCTCACAGCACACATTCTGTCCACTAAACCAGTGATCAAACAAGTCGCAGGCATCACTGACTTTCTACACTATGATTTGGCACTAATTCTGTAATGTGCATGTAATTAACTTTGTCTGAGTGTTTTCCTTAGTGCTCTTAGATGATAAACGTTGGGGGGGGGGGCAGGATTGGCTCTGTCCCATTCACCTAATGTGCTGTCCATAGATGTTGATATTGCAAGATATTTCTGCCTAGCTGACGGTTGTCCAAAGAAAGAGCCCAGAATTTTATTTTCAGCAGAAAACTAACCTTAGCAGGATATGTGAATTAGTCTAAGCTTCTTTCTGAGGAGAACATCAAGGAGGAGGAGCGGGCTCTGTGACTCCTGTTTTGGAGAACCAAATGGAAGCCAAGCCACCCTGGACGGGAGGGAACCTCTGAGAATTTTGCTTTCCCAGTTGGTCCTTCTCTTTTTTTTCCTTGCAAAGAGAGAAAAGGAGACTTTTGCAGAGGGAGCAGGCGAGAATGACCAGACACTTTCTCTGGTATTTGAGAGAGTGAAAGATTAAGATGATGTTTTGAGGTCAAGCAAAAATGAGCTAGGTGAATAAAGGAGCTTTGCTTCTCCCTTTGAGGTACAGCGTAGAGATAAAAATAAAGGGACAGATGGTGTGATCTTTATGAGATTCTGGAAAAAGACACCCGTGCTGAGCGTGAGTCGGGCACGTTCTGCCCAGCTGCAAGCACTGTGCTCCTGGGTCAGTCCTCGCCTCAGCCCAGGAGCCAGTGCACATTCTGCTGTCGCTTTCTTACTGGTGAACACATTGAAGAACGGAGAAGTGACTTGACTAAAATCAGCAGTCAGGACATGGCCGGTCGGAGGCTCAAATTGGCTCTCCAGCTCCACCAATCGCATTTCTTAATAACTTCTCACCCGCCTCCAGTTTTATTGAGATATAGTTGACATATGGCATTGGATTAGAATAGGTGAACAACATAATGATTTAAGATATGTATGTACATATGTATATGTGTATGCATATATATACACTGTGAGATGATCACCATAGTAAGTTAACATCTATCATCTCACATAGTTAAACAAATATATATATTTTTTCCGGTCATGAGAACTTTTACGATCTACTCTCATAGCCACTTTCAAATGTACAATTCGTACTCTTAACTATAGTCACCATGCTGTACATTACATCCTTACAACTTATTCATCTAATAACTGGAAGTTTGTACCTTTTGGCCACCTTCACCCATTTGCCCCTCACCCTTCCACCCCTGCCCCTGGCAACTACCAATATGTTGCTAGAAAAAAAACCACAGGAGAATATCATCATGCCTTTGGGGAAGGTAAATATTTCTTAAACAAGAGATTGAAAGCAATAGCCATGAAAGAAAGGGCTAATGAACTGTAGTTCATTAAAATTAAGAACTTTTGCTTATCAGAAGACAAAATTAAGAGAGTGAAAAGGTAACTACAGACTGGAAGAAAAGATTTTCAATACATATTTCCAACGAGGGACTCCTATGCAGAATAAGAACTTCTACAAATGATTAAAAAAAATACCATCAATCTAATCAAAGGGATGGGCAAAGACTCAAACAGGCACTTCACTAAAGAGATTTTTTTTCCCCAACTGGTTAATAATAAGCACAAGAGAGATGCTCAATCACTGGTCCTCAGAGAAATGAACATTAAAACAACGAGACATCATTCACCCCAGCAGAATGGCTAAAATGAAAAGTGTATACCAAATGTTGATGAAGAAACTGGGAATTGTACGTTGTTAGTGGGAGTAAAAAATAACACAAACACTTTGGAAAGTTGAGATGGCACCTGCTGATGATAAACAGAGAGTCATACATTATGGTCCAACAAATCCACTCCTGGTACGCACCCAAGATAAGTGAGTGCTCGTGTCTGTCCAAAGACATGTGACAAATGATTCATAATAGCTCCTGATTGGAAAACAAAGTCCAAGTGTGTATCAACATTAGAATAGATGAATAAATTGTGGTGTATTCATACAACAGAAAACTACATAGCAATGAAAAAGAACAGAAAACTGCTATGTGCAATAACAGATAAAATTGCAAAGACATAATGTTGTGAAACAAGCTAGATACAAAAGAACACATGCTTTGTGATTTCATTTATATGAAGTTCTAAAACAGGCAAAGGTGATTATCCTTTTGATGTCCACATGATAAAAGACAGGGTAGACGTTACCTTTGGAGGAGGTGATAGTGATTGAGGAGGGGCACAAGAGTCTGGTAGGTTGTTAGAAATGTTCTGTAATGGGGCGCCTGGGTGGCTCAGTCAGTTGGGTGTCATGATTCCAGAGTCCTGGGATCAGGCCCCGTGTCAGGCTCCCTGCTCCATGGGAAGACTTCTTCTCCCTCTCCCTCTGCCTGCCGCTCCCCCTGCCGCTCCCCCTGCTTGTGCGCTCTCTCGCTTTCTCTCTCGCTCTCTGTCAAATGGATAAATAAAATCTTTTTTTTTTTAAAGAAATGTTCTGTAAATTAATCTTGGTAGTTACATAAGTATATATTACATGTATGTAAAAACTCATTGAACTGTACAATTTGGATTTGTGTGCTTTGCTATGAGTAAGTTGTACCTCAATACAAAGAAAAATGGTCTACTTTTCCATACCTTCTACCACCAAACACAGTGAGCCTTTGCAATTGCCATTAACTTTACTGGTAAGGGGCTATAGGATGCATCTCTTCCTTTACCTATGACAGATTTAGATGTTTTATTGGGGTAGGAAGAAATAAAAAGACTGGAGAAAGATAACACTAAATCATTTGCAAACTACTCTGAGATTTTCTGAGAAGAGTGTCATAGCAATAGAGATGACTAATGTGAAGTAGATCTTTAAAATCTCAAAATCAGAAAAAAAAACGAGCCTTTCTTTTTTCCATGCACTGAAATAAATTATAGATGGGTTAATGAATTTCATGGGAAATAAAACATAGAAGAAATAAAACATAGAAGACTATTTGTCCGGCCTTATCTTGATGTAGGAGACATTCTATCTAGCCATAAAGACAGAGAAGAAAATAATATGGGCTGTAATGAATAATTTTATTTATTTATTTATTTTTAAAGATTTTATTTATTTGAGTGAGAGAGAGAGAGAGAGGGTGCACGAGCAGGAGGGAGGGGCAGATGGAGACGGAGAAGCAGGCTCCCTGCTGAGCAGGGAGCCCTATGTGGGACTCAATCCCAGGACTCTGGGATCATGACCTGAGCCAAAGGCAGACGCTTAACCTACTGAGCCACCCAGGTGCCCGAATAATTTTAATTACCAAACAATTGCACTGCAAAAGAAAAGGACACTGTAAATAAAATTAAAAGGCAGATGGCACTCGAGGAAAATAGATGTAACACATATAAAGCATTACTATCTCTCATATGTAAAAAGGTATTAAAATAAACAACAAGAAGATAAATACCCTGAGAGAGAAATACACAAAGACATGAAACGGGCAACTTACAAAATAAGAAATAAAATTGGCCAAGAAGGCAATGAAGTTTACATGGTTAACTATAAAAAAATGGAAATTAAAACAAAAGAAATGTAATTTTTTTTAGCCATCAAATTGGCCAAGTTGAAAAAATAGTGCTCTTTTATATTCATCAGATTGAATTAAAGCAAATGCTTTGGGGCACCTGGATGGCCAGTCAGTTAAGTGTCCGACTCTTGATTTTGGCTCAGGTCATGATCGCTGAGTGTGGAGCTTGCTAAAGATTCTTTCTCTCCCTCTTCCTCTGCCCCTCCCCCCACCTCACCCCGCTCCCACTTGTGCATGCACATGTGCTCTTTCTCTCTCTCTAAAAAAAAAAAAAAAGCAAATGCTTTTATCACTGATGGTAAAGCTATAAGTTAATGTAATCTTTCTGAGGGGCAACTTTTCAATATGTATCAATAGTCTTTTACCCAATAATTTCATTGTTTGAAATTTCTCTTGGGAGAATAATCAGAGAAACACGTATTTGTGCACTAGATTGTTCATCTCAGAGTTGTTTTGGTATTTTAAAAAAATTAGGAGACATCAAAAGAAAAATAAGGGAATACTATAAACACCTGTACACACATAAATCTGACAACTTAGATGAAATAGAACAATTCCTCAAAAAGCACACTCTGTTAAGAGAATGAACACACAAGCTACAGAATGAGAGAAGATATTTGCAAACCAGTCTGACAAAGGACTCCTATCTAGAACATAAAAGCACTCTCAAAACTCAATAGTAAAAAACTCTGAACAATCCAATTAGAACATGAGACATGAAGAGACATGTCACCAAACAGGTGAAAATGAGTCTGTTGGCAAATAAGCACATAAAAAGATGTTCAACATCACTAGCCATTAGGGAAATGCAAAGTGAGACCATGATGAGACATCACTACACACCCAATAGAACCCCTAAAATACAAAATAGTGACAATACCAAATGCTGGCAAGGATACAGAGAAATCATGTCCCTCATGTGTTGTTAGTGGAAATGTAAAATGATACAGCCACTTGGGAAAAATTTGGCAGTTTCTTCATTTATCCCAGAGAAATGAGACTTATGTCCACACAAAAACCTGCATGTGATTGGTCGTGACAGCTTTATTTGTAATAGCCCACAACTGGAAATAACCCAAACGTCCTATAATAGGTGAATGGTTGAACAGTGATACATCTATACCATGAGGAACCACTCAGCAATAAAATGGAATAAACTATCCATGCACATAACAGCTTTAAGGGGTCTCAAGGGTATCATGCTCAGTGAAAAAAGATAATTTCAAAAGTTCACAAAATGTATGATCCCATTTATGTAACCTTCTCTAAAAGACATACTTGTACAGGGGCGACTGGGTGGCTCAGTCTGTTGAGCATCCGGTTCTCGGTTTTGGCTCAGGTAGTGATTTCATGGGTTGTAGGATCGACTCCCGCATCTGGCTCATGCTCAGCAGGGAGTCTGCTTGAAAGATTCTCTCCCTCTGTCCCTCCCCCTCCCCCTTCCCCCATGAACTCTCTCTCTAATAATAAATAAACAAATCTTAAAAAAAAAACAACAGGGGCGCCTGGGTGGCTCAGTTGGTTAAGCGACTGCCTTCGGCTCAGGTCATGATCCTGGAGTCCCTGGATTGAGTCCCGCGTTGGGCTCCCTGCTCGGCGGGGAGCCTGCTTCTCCCTCTGACCCTCCCCCCTCTCATGTGCTCTCTCTCCCTCTCTCATTCTGTCTCAAATAAATAAATAAAATCTTTAAAAAAAAAACATACTTGTACAGCTGGAGAAAGATCAGTGGTTGCCAAGGGTTAGGGATGGCTGGGTGGGGAAGGAGGATGGATATGACCATAAAGGAGTAGCAAGAGGGAGATTTCTCTGCCTGATGGGATAGCTCTGTATCCTTATGCGGTGTCTACACATGTGATAAAATGGCACAGAGTGACACACAGACTTAATACTGATGTCAGTTTCCTGGTTTTGATATTGTACTATAGTAAAATATATGCAATGTAACTACTGAGGGAAATTGGGTGAAAGGTACATGGAGTTTCTGTACTATCTATGCAATTTCCTGTGAATCTATCATTATTTTAAAACAAAAAGTTAAAAAATTTCAGGAAAAATCTAAATTTTAAGTAAGGGTTCGATTAAATTTGGGAATGCCTATGCAATAGCTTGCCCACCCTGCTCCTGAAAAAGTATATCTGCATGTATATATAGGCACATGTATAAACTTGTGTGTGTATTTGCGTGTGTCTGGATTTCTGGAGCAGACTCTGATTGGGCCAGGTTGTGTCAGGCATCTATCCTAGCCCTCGTTAAATTTGTTTGTCTCACAGCAACTCAGAGTACCCACTTTGGATAAGGAGGCAGTTAAGAAAGTCCCTTTTGCACTGGTTAGATACCCCGAGAACGGGGAGGAACCAGGAGGAGCACCTACACTTAAGGGGTCGGAAGAATAGGAGGTGGCAAAAGCAAATAAGAAGGCACAGCTAGAGAGCTAGAAAGAAGGCCATGAAGGGTTCCTGGACCCAATTCCAATGTGGGGGTGAGGGGGGGTCCCCACATAGCACCAAACAATTCTCAGACACTGGCAGGTGTCCAAGAATTCAACTCATTTCTGACACTATCTACCCAGAGATAGCATCAGAATCCAGGGGTGAAGGGCTCAGTCCTACAAGGCAACCCCAGGCTATTATCTGGACTTCCGACCAACCTGCTATAGACTGGAAGTTCCAATTACCCCCCTCCTTGGCAACTGAATTCAGATGCCAGTCCCAAGCCCAGGTTGTTACCTGTACTTCTGACTGACTGACTAGAAATCAGAGGTTCCCAAGATCCCCTCCTCAGGTTTGATTAATTTGCTAGAGCAGCTCACAGAACTCAGAGAAACATGTTGCTAGATCACCAGTTTATTATTAAAGGATATAACTCAGGAAGAGCCAGATGGAAAAGATGCCTAGGGCAGTGTATGGGGAAAGGGCGCAGAGCGTCCCTGCCCTCTCTAGGTATACCACTTTCCCTGAACCTCTGGGTGTTTACCAGTCCAGAAGCTCTTCAAACTCTGTCCTTTTTGGGTTTAAAGGAGGCTTCATTACATAGGCTTACTTGATGAAATCATTGGCCACTGGCAGTAGATTCCATCTCCATCCCTTCTACGCCTCCAGGAGGTCAGGGGGTGGGGCTGAAAGTTCCAACCTTCGATTCACAGGGGTTGGTTCTTCTGGCAACAAGCTACCCTCCTTCTGTGCTGTCCAAAAGTCATCCATCAGCATGACAAAGACACTTTATCACTCTCAACACTAAGGGAAGTCTGAGGGTTTTGGAAGCTGTGAGCCAGGAACTGTGGGCAAAAACTAAGTATATATGAAAAGTGCATTTTGGTCAGCTGAATGCGCAAATAGGTATTTCTTATAAATCACAATATCGGAGGTCAGAAAAGAGGGAGGTGGACAGATGCTCAGGAGAGACCCATATCAAGATGGAGACAGCAGCCAAGTGACCCAACATTGCCCAAAGGTAGGGTAAGGAGGACTGGACAGTGTGCTCCTGAGATGGTAGATGGGGGTCATATCTGGCAGCCTGCAGTAGGGGCAGAAGAAGAAAGATAGCTAGTATAGACAGGCATTCTAGACTCCAGGACCTAGATGAAGATGGAGATAGGGCAGTGGCTAGAGGGAAGTCTTGTGATCTAGAAAGTATTTTTTCTTATTTCTTTAGGCCAGAGACTTCCACCTGTTATTAGAAGCCAGTGAAGCCAGTGGGGAAGGAGTGGTTCACTTTCAAGCCCCAGCACAGAGCCCAGAGGGCCCCAGAGAGGGTGCTAGGCTGTGTGGGGGCTGCAGGACCACAGCTCAGAGGAAGGACAGCCTCTGGTCAGGGAGAAATCAGCAGGACAGACCTCTGGTTTCATACACAGAGAATGTGGTCCTTCTGGTGGCCGAATGAAGGTGCTTCAGAAGCTTCGATGGTGAAGACTAAAGATTTTAGTAAAAAACCTCCCACTTTTCTGAAGATTCTTAAGAACTCATGCTTTAAAACTGTGTTTCCCAAACTAGCATGCCTCAGAATCACCTGGAAGCTTTCTGGAGGCCCAGAGTTTCTGATTCTGTAGGCCTGATTGGGGGAGCGGTGGGGGAGACAAGTATTTGTACTTCTAACAAGATCCCAGGTGTGCTGATGCTGCGGTCCACCTTGAGAGTCTGCTACAGGGCCTGGTTCTCAAAATCCTTATGTGGCCAGGAATTAGAAATAAGGCCAATTTATTGAACATGTCCAAGTCAAATAAAAATGTAATTAGTTGCAAAAAAATGCAAAACTGTGAAAATAAGGAAAAATTATTAGAGGGAACCTGACACTTTTAAAGAAGATTGGTTTTACAGTGAAGTCGTTAGGATATTACACACAAAGGGCCGACTGGCCCCATATTCCATGACAGTGTTGAGAAGGATGCTGGCTTTAGCACTGGGAGATGTGGGTCCATCCCAGCTTTATCACTCACTGGTTTCAAAATGTGTGGGTACCTCTCCTGACCTCCATCCCTTCACTTTTAAATGAGGGTTAGGGAGACTCTCCATTCTTTCACAAAAGCATGATGATGTGAGAGTACTTTGAAAAAGATAAAGTCTTATATAAATAAAAATTACTATTTTACCCTGAAGAAGTTATTCTACAGGGGAATTA
>NC_138382.1:23990908-23997854 GCF_054177405.1 Leptonychotes weddellii | reverse complement strand
CGAGCCCAGAAGTTTGCTACTCGTTTTTCCAAACTAATCAGATTTGATTCACTTGCCTTTTAGAGCACAAGGAGGTGGGGAAGGAAGGAACCTTCGAGAGGTATTGGGGAAAGTGGGTTTAAAGTGGAATCTCAGCTGCAGCTCTGCCCCTCCAATGAGAACATTCGCTGTTCCTTCCTCAGCATCCCCACCTGTCCTGTCTCTGAAGTCCCACTCACACCTGCACTGCTGCCATGGCAAAGGGAAAAGCTTCCTCAAGAAAACGTTCAGAACTGTAGACGTGGGCTCAGGGTGGAGGTGTGGGGGTGGAGGTGGGGGGCAAGCGAGGGCAAGGCCTTCCAGGTGCAGCACGTGGAACGGGGAAGAGCCCCGGGCCAGGCTGCCTGGGCTTGACTCCAGCTCTGAGGCTTCTTGGTGTCAGGTGAGTTATCCAAACATTCAGGCTCTGAGTGGTGCATCCACACAATGGAGATGATAAAGATATTTCCCTCAGAGGACCGTTGAGTACGTACAATGAGATATGGCACTAGATCAAGCTTAATGACCTTGGTGGTTGTAACAGTTAAGGAGCATGGCTTATAATTTTTAAGAGGGGCTGTGGTTTTAGCATCTTGGGGTGGTTCTTGGTAGGATGCAGACAAATGTGTTCGGAAACCAGGGAGAAGTCCAAAGATGGCCTCTGCAATGGCTCAGCTAGAACCATTTGTTACCATGGCAATGCATTCCCTCCAGATGCGTGTGCTTCAGCTCAAAATTCTGAGGACTGCACTTCCTTCAGTGGTTCAAGGAGATCTGAAGCCCAGGCCTCTGGCAAAGAGTTCTGTCCAGAGACAATAACACCCCGTGTTTCTCTTTTCTCTTCCATAGACCTCGGAGGACGAGCCTTCTGAAAAAGATGCTCT
Organism: Leptonychotes weddellii; assembly: GCF_054177405.1. Taxonomy (NCBI): domain Eukaryota; kingdom Metazoa; phylum Chordata; class Mammalia; order Carnivora; family Phocidae; genus Leptonychotes; species Leptonychotes weddellii. The sequence goes on along the minus strand of NC_138382.1, from coordinate 23,996,952 downwards.
GCAGCCAGGCCGAAATATCGTGGCTGCAGGCTATGCCCTCTATGGTAGTGCAACCCTCGTGGCTCTTTCCACTGGGCAAGGCGTGGACCTCTTCATGCTCGACCCAGTAGGTACCTAATGTAGCAGTATCAGTACATAGGACTCCATGCGTCTCTGCACGAATCCCAGTCGGCTGGGGTAATTTTCTGGTCATTCTTAATACTTGCTTTTAGGACAAGAGAGGCTAGTTGGGGAATCAACACCAACATCAAAAAACATTAATGACCTGTGTCCAATGGAGGGCTTTTGAAGTGTTCCGTGGGGTCTGTCGTATCAACCAGGCTCTGCCCTTCAGGAGTTTCTAATCCAAAAATGCATCCAATCTCTTTGGCTTATAGAAATACAATAATTTAAAAAACCCCAATGTTACCGATATCTAGACAGAAACATGGATTTTTTAGAGCAGCACCATCCAATAGAACTTTCTGTGACCATGCATATGTTCTGTAATCTGTGCTGTCCTCATGTGGCTATTGAACACTTGCAATGTGGTTAGTGTGACTAAGAAACTCAGTTTTAAAACTTTATGTCATTTTAATTAACTTAAATTGCCACACGTGACTAGTGGTTACCCTATTGGACAGCATGGGTTTGTGGGACTGCCGCTAAAGTAGATGTTCTTCCCAATTAAGTAAAGGATGTTACCGTATTAGTGGTAAAGCTCAGGACACAGGCTGGAAATGGGCAGGTCTTGAGGACTAGGATGCAGGAGTCCCAGGAACGGGCTTGCAGCATAGCCAGTCTGGTCTGGACACTATCCCTGATTCTGTGTCTCTCACTCAGGTTTCAAGTGCCAGGAAGGAATATCTAATTTGCCAAGCTAAGTCAAATGCCTGACCTTGGGCTGGAGGAGGCTCAGTCTTCCTAGATTGGCATCCAATGAGAAGAGTTACTTCTTCAAAGGGACTTAGGCTGCTTTTAGGAAGTCTTACTCCACACTGGGCTGCTCCAAAGCAACAAATGTCCACAGCAAGTTATTAAAGCTCATGAGCCGGAGACTATCAGGAACTTGCCTATAATAAAAAGAAGTTGAGTTTACTGAACAAGGAAGGATGTGCTCTAGAAGAACAGTAGAGTGTCATGCTAGGAGGGAGTTGGGATGGACTTACACTATAGCAAGTGGGCTTTTGCTTGATGATCTCAGGAGGATTCAAGAAAGAGAGGGTCAATTCTGGCTTGGGAGTGGATTCAATTAATGATTGTGTATCAATCCTTTTTATCTGGGAGGTGGGAAGATTGAAGTGAAGTTAGAGATTCATTGGTAAAGAAGAAGTCATCACTCAGAGCAGAGGGGAAGGATGCTTAGTTACTTTTGTGGTTGCTGAGTATTCTCATCACCGTCTTATTTCAGACATGGTCAGCATGGTCTTGCCTCTTTTATATTCTGGGAATATAAATTCCTATGTTTATTAGGAAGCTTCTAGTCTAGCTGCCAGCTCTGAGCTATCATCCTGGGGGATTTCACTTTCTTAGTCTTCAAAGTTCATTAAAACTGATTACATTTCCAAGCCTGGTTTTCCTCCTTGTGACTTAAAGAGACATCCAGCCTTTCAAGGTGATACCTGCAGCCAGCTAATCACAACCATAAGCACTCAGATAAATGGGTACCTGAGGGATGTCCTGCAGAGTAACCACGGTGGGGGCAGTGGGCACAATTTTATTAATAATTCTGATGATTTCTTTCATTTTTATCCTTTTCATTTCTTATGCCAAGTGAATACAGTTTCTGATTGAAGGGATTTCCTCATTAACCTGTATAAGAGTCACTGGGATACTGGGAATCTTTCATGGTTTCTAGGACTGAGTCATTAAAATAAACGGACCACACATTTGTAGGGGAACTGCATCCCCTACGTTTATGATGAATGCTGTCCATGAAACTTCTTCCTCTCATTGTCAATGGCCCAAATCTTCCTGGAAACATTAGGAATTAACCAGGAATGAGAACTTGGGGCATTAATACTTTGAGCTCCCCTGTAAATGAGTAACCTGTCAGGCAGTGAAAATTAGCAAGGAAACGTTCCCTCTTTCCTCTGAATTATTCCATCTCTTGCTAGAGCACCGCTGGAGCTGCAGAAGGACATGGCACGGCCGGGCTCCTCGAGCAGACCCACACCTTCCGATGCTCTCTGATTGTTGGGGACTGTGGTGTTGCCTTCTGTTTCCTGGTATCTCTCTTCTTCCAGGTGTTTCTTTTCATCTTTCTAGGCTCTCGGTGAATTTGTCCTCGTGGAAAAAGATGTCAAGATAAAACAGAAAGGAAAGATTTACAGTCTCAATGAGGGCTATGCCAAATATTTTGATGCTGCCACCTCAGAATATGTGCAGAAAAAGAAATTTCCTGAGGTGAGTGAAGAAAGCCTAAGGCAGTAGCAGGGAGAATGCTGCCTCAGTGGGTCCCTGTTTGGGTGGCGGCTTTGGGAGCCTGGCTGAAAGAGGTGATGCCGCTGTTTATGACTCTGATCAGTATGAGAATGGCAGACTGTGCCTTTCTTCATAAACGAGCAACGTCTTTTACAGCTAAAAGTTACCTACTCAAGATAATACTCCCTAGTTTCGTTTTTCCAGGAGACATTGTTTATGAAGAAGACAGACCACATTTTCAAAATTCAGGGTTCAGGCCAGAACCTGTCAGGTCATTTGCTTGCTGAGCTACCACCTATATAGATTCTGGTCACTCACTTTTATTTGCTTTTAGGTGTAGTAATTATATTTGAAAGTCCCATTCATAAGTCCTGTGTTTGCCCCAAGCTTTAGGATGTTCTTTGTCTCTCAACGGGATTACCAAGTTCTGGACTTCATGTGTCTATGAATGCAGCCCAAAGAATCCATTCAGTATATTCACCATACTAAGAGAGCTTTTAAGACAGGTGTGGGAGTAGAGTCAAAGAATTTCCAGATCAAGAGTGTAAAGTCTGTTCTAAATTGGAAGAGGAACACAAGCTTGTTTACAAGTGGGACCATCTCTCACCAAATTCTGGGGGATGTCACAAGAGAGGCCCTTTATCCTGTGGTGGGAAGGCAGTGGTATGGTGTGCCTGCCTGGCTGTCCCTGGAAGTCCTCACGAACTCCAAGGAAAGAGAGCTCATGATTCCATGGGACCGAGAGGCAGTCAGTCAACAGGATCCCAGGACCTGCCTCTGTGGCCCCAAGCTGAAGCTATAGAGAACTTTCTACTTTCTTTCATTTGTTTTTTAAATGAAGTTCTCAAAAATGCAGTTTCCTGTACCTCTCCTTCATAGGGTTGTATTTTGCCATCACGCACAAACCCATCCAATGCCTTGAGGGCAAAAGTAACAGGATGTGAATTGTAAGGTTGATAAAGTCAATATTATTTACATGCTTCCGGTCTTGGAGATGTTTCATAGTGGCTCCCATTCTAAGCTAAAAAGTGCCTCTCCTTGAGCCCAAAAAAGAAGATCTTTATGTTACCACTAAAAAACAAAAGTCCTGCACAAAAAATACCATAAATCTCTTTGAAGGGGAGATTTCAAATGAGAAAAAAGGCATCAGCTCATGAGTGACCGACAGCTGGTGAACAGGCTGACCCCACGAGGACCCCTTGTAAATCTTACCACAGGCTGGGCTCCCAAATGGAAAACCACGCAAAGAGCATGATTATGCTAGTCAGGGAAGAAACATAAATCCCTTGCCCTCTCAGTAAAACTGGAACTCTTAGAAGATATTTAAGCTCTTTCTCAATTCCATTTTAACTATTTTTCCTCCCAAATAACGCTCTCTGCTCTTTAAAAAAGATGTTTCTTTTGTATCCTTTCTCACAGGCCAGCTTAGATAGTTTGACTACAGCTAGAAGAAAGACACTAGGTTCTAAGGTAAAGCTACACTTTGCAATTTTACAAAATGGAGTAAATTCCTTAAGAGGGTCTACACAGTTTCACAAGAGATGTCCCGGGAGTAAGAAAGGTCCATTAGGCCAGTGGTTCTGAAGAATTTTTGACTGTGGCCATTAATAACAAATGCATTTTCTGTTTAATTCAGAGCACATGTGTGCAAGTATGCACGCACATACTCACACATGCCCCACTGAAGCAAAAGTAAACTGCCTTACTGTCTACTGTGCTCTAAGATATTTTTTCATTCTTTTCTATTCAATTCTATTCTGTTCTAATCTGATTTCTTCTGTTCCATTCCATTTGTTTAGATTGCATTTCATTTGAAAAAAACATGTTTAGTAATGACCCATTAAATGGATTTTATGACCCATTAATGGATTTCCATCCACACTTGAAAAAGCACTGCACTGGGCAGCTTCTTAGACATTTTACTACATCATAAAATTAATCTACAGATTCAGAATGGAGACAGTGAGACAAAAATAAAATAAAGGGGAATGTATGCATTACATACAGAACAGGGTAACATCACTTGAATAGCCCATAGATGGCTGCCCGTTATTGCACCCAGTATGCTGAACGGGTGGGACTCGTGCAGTAGGATCTAAACAGCAGGTTATTCTGACCTCCTCCTCACTCTGCAACAGCTGTTCAGAGGAGTAGTCCCTCTTAGAAAATAGAAAGTCAGTGTTCACTTATCATGGAAATGGTAGACTACTGAGCCCAACATATTAATCAGTATTTCAGTACCGATTCAAAGATGAGACCCTTCTCAACAGCAAAGGCACATATTCCCCAACATAAGGCAAGTCTCCAGAATCCTCCAGTTGTTTTTTAACATGAAATTCTAGATTTAATATGCATCTGCCCCTAGCATAAAAGGAGTTGTTTTGTCTCTAGGAAGTTTTGGTTTTTCTTGCTTGCTTTTTACATAAAATCCCTTACAATTCCATAAATTGAAGACTAAGGATTAGTTGGTTCTGGCCCAGAAAGTTTAGTCTACATTTAACAGCAGGAAACCAGTGTGAATGCTTGATAATTTCCTCAGGCAATGCTTGAGAGTCCAGGGAGGGACTTTCTTCTTGATGTGAAAACAAAGATCATATTGACGGAAGTGCTGGATGGTCTTGGGAGTGTCCAATTCTAACTGATAAGACAATAGAGTTGAATAGACAATGAAACCCAAAGCTACTTTCTAGGATTTCCACCTGTAGATACAAAAAGGAATTTTGACTTTGGAAAATGGGGATACCCTCAACAGAGTGGTGGGCATCCTCCTGGCTACGGTGGAGGTTTGCAGTGATCCCTTAGAAAGATTAAAGGGAAAGTAGGGAAAATGATCTGTGCCCCCTTCCCTCAGCAATTCTCTGAGAAGAGAGAAAGGCAGAGATGAACGCAGGAGAGGATGGCCTGGTGGGTGTTGGCATGAAGCTGCTGCTTTCTCTTTTAAGTACTTTCAATTACTATTTTTTAATACAGAAAGGCCCAAGGGAGAAAACACTAAATAGTCCATAATGCTTCCAATTGATTGAAACTGTAATTTTTATTCTCGTTAACAAAATTTTCAAAAAATGAAACATAGAATTGCCGTATGACCCAGCAATTCCACTCCTCACACCCCAAATAATTGAAAACAATATATTCAGAAAAACCTTGCACACCAATGTTCATAGCAGCATTATTTACAATAACCAAAGGTGGGAACAACTCAAATGTCCATCAACTGATGAGCAGATGAAAAAAGGCGGTCCATCCATACAATGGAACATTATTCAGCTGTGAAAAGGAATGAAGTACTGATGCATACCACAGCATGATGAATCTCAACAACATTTATGCTGAGTGGAAGGAGCCAGATGCAAGGACGAGGTCAATGCATAGAGACAGAAGGCAGATTAATGGTTGCCAAGCACTGGGGGAGGGGAGGACAGAGCCTATTTAATGGGTATCATGTTTTCTTTTAGGTAATGGAAATGTTCTGTAATTAGATAGAGGTCATGGTTGTACAACATTATAAATGTATTAAATGCCACTGAATTATATACTTTAAAATGGTTAATTTTATCTGATGTGAATTTTACTTCAATTTTAAAAAGTAATCTAAGATTAGGAAATGTAAAACATACAGAAATATACAAAATTAAAGGTGA
>NC_138382.1:23974621-23990408 GCF_054177405.1 Leptonychotes weddellii | reverse complement strand
AGTGTGAATTCTTCATTCCAGCAACTGAGCCCTGACAATATTGCCTAATAGTTCCTGCTACTTAGATCCCAGATTTGCCCTGGATTCCAGTTGTTTCAGTCCTGACATCTGTTTCTTCAACAGTGCTATCAACTCTGTCAACGTCCCAATGTCTTTGACAGAATATCCAGAAAATGAGTTTTATTTTAAAGCTGACCACACATTATGGTGTGGGATAAAACACTTGAATCATTGGAGACCCAAGTTGCGATTTGATTGTGTGGCATTTACACTGGGGATGTTACCACTTTGCTCATTACTGCTGTAAACACCTTTGTATGACTGACTTGTCTTATAACTTTTGAATTTTCATTTAAAAAAAATACGAAGTTTTACTTTTTAAAAATAAAACAACTTCAAAGAAGAAGTGAGGTAAAATGTTAATACATTAACTTTTTATAGAGTCAAAATGTGATTGGGCTCTAAGGACATCCCTGGATGTGCCAGTGGTGCACTGGGAGAATATTGGGTGACCTGGGCTCTTGTAGTTGTGAATATGCACATCTCACGTCAGCTGCCCTTTGCCTGTACCCGACCCAACCCTGGAATGCAGCAAAATGTGACTGATGATCTATAAGGACAAAGGTAAATTATTTTAATAAGGAAAAAACCTTCACATTTTAGACACATAAACATGTATACATAGGATTTCCAAAGTAGAAAAGTGCCTTCGAGATCATGGTCATTTGACCTCAGATGGTTAGAACCCAGCCAAGGTCCAGGATGGATGTCACAGCCAGTTTCAAGTTCATCATCCCCACCGAATAGTAAATACCACGTGGCTACTTTGCAGGTGAGGAAGGACCAGACACAGTGGATTACCAGGAATGTGTGTCTTGGGTCCACAAGGGATGAGAGTGAACCCCCAGACATGAGTCCAGGCCTCCAAACTAGAGCTGGGGCCTCAGAGGTGGGAGACAAGTGAGGACATCAAAGGGGTCATCTGAGGCCTAATTCACAACTAGGTACCTAGCCTCAGAATTTATTAAAAGAAGACAGATTGCCTACATCTGCAGGCTGAAGAAGCACATGGTTCCATTTTTTCTCTGTGTGTTTAAACACCTCATGTTTCCACCCGGGAAGCATCAGGAGAAGGCAGAAGTATGTTGTTAATAGTAGAGGTCCTGGACAGCGGGTCTAAGCCCATAGGGACCTCCTGCACCTCAGGTCATGTCCCCCTGGCCTGGGCCACGTGTCATGCTGGACCCTTCAATGTAACCTTTCCTCCTAGATGCTTCCATTTCCAACTGTTTGACCTAAAGTGGCCAATGTGGTGTCTGGAGTGAAATCGTGTGGGTTTTCTGACAGTCCTGTCAGGTGGCATCACGGGAGATGTGGGGGCTCCCGAGCAGGATCCCTTCTGCCAGCTGGGACCAGGGTTGAAACAATCAGAACCGATGCAGCACCCACTGTGTCCCAGCTGTCACCTCCTGGAGGACACATTCCCAACCACCAGAAGGAGCTGGTGCTGGGAGGGGAGGAGGCAGCTGAGAACAGCAGGGGGAAGAGAGGTCTGACGTGAACCCTGAGGAGCTGGTCAGTGAGACAGGAGAATAGAGGGGTGTCTGAGCAGAGACTCGGGGTCAGCACCCTGGAGAAAAGAGAAAGTGCATCTAGAGAAAGTGGGAGTGAGGGAGGAGAGGTGGGGGAGATGAGGCTGGGTGCCCACGTGGGATTTGAGGACACAGGGGCGTCACTGGGGAAGCAGTGGTCAGACTGTTCTGGTTATCTCTTACTATACAACACACTCCTGGAGTCCTAGCAGCTTGACAAAACCATCTCTCCCGTTTCCTGCCTGGGCTCAGGGGGATGGTTCTCCCTGGGAGTCTCTCCTGGGAGCTGGAATCATCTGTAGGTTCGGCTGGGCTGAGGTGTTACTGGGTTCACTGGTCTTAGATGCTGGTGTGGTCTGGGTGTTCAGCCCTGGGCTGCTGACCAGAGGGCCCACCTGGGCCTCTCCACGGCTTGGGCTCCCTGTGCCGTGTTGACCAGGCCCTGGCCAGGGTTCCACACCTGAGACAGGTGACCTCTGACTGAGAGGCATTCTCACACATGTACGTGCACTCCAAACACGCTTTGCTTCCTTCTCTTTTTATTTCACTTGTGATGATTCACACGTTTTTTGACTCTCTGGTGCCACCTTCCCTCGATGACATCAAATATTCCCTGTTTTTCTCTGTGAAGAAGGAAAGAGCAGAAGGAAGATATGGAGGAGACTCAGGAGACCACACAAGTCTTCGTTGTGGCACCAGACCCCTCCTCGTAGTGGGCTGTTGGCCTTTTGTCACTGAAGTCCTGACCTGTGGGAATAAGTCGCCTGCTCCAGGGCTGCCCCCTGGCTTCTGGGCTCCCTCCGACTCCTGGGGCAGATTTTGTTCTTCTTTGGTGGCTCAAGTGCAGGCAGGTGATCCTGGTCTGCCCTTCCTGGGCCCCCATCTGCCTTGTCCCTGGAAGTCTGGGAGCCTTGGTCACATGATGGTCACACTGTCCTGGGTGTCAGCCTCACTTGCGGGGCGAATAAAGCTTCTGGGGACAGGAGCTTCATTTCCAGCCAAAGAGCCCTCTTGTGCCTGAGAAGCTCTTTGGTTAGGGAAGCTCCAGAAAACAGTCTCTGGTGGAGTCAACCATTAGCTGGTGGGGCCTGTCCTTCCGGCTCACCTTCCCATCTCTCCAGGGCGGGTGGGACCGTTCCATGAGGTCCTAAAAGAAGTACGCTTGAAATCTTGTATATAATATTTTGTAATGTTTAGAATTATTCTTTCAGTTTCAATGTCCTTTTATGTATTTTCCATTATGTATTTCAGTTTCAATGTCCTTTTATGTATTTTCCATTGCTTCCCTGTGTCCTTTTATGTATTTTCCATTGCTTCCCTGTGAGGCTTTCCCTGTGAGGTCCTAAAAGAAGTACGCTTGAAATCTTGTATATAGTATTTTGTAATGTTTAGAATTATTCTTTCAGTTTCAATATCCTTTTATGTATTTTCCATTGCTTCCCTGTGAGGCTTTCCGCCACGTGTGTACAAGGCTCCTCCCTCCGTCTGACCTTGGCTGCAACGTCTCCCTCTCAGAGAAGCCTGCCTTTGCCTAGAATTAGAATAAACACAACCCCTCCTGGTCCTCCTCTCCCCTTCCCTGCTTTGTTTTCCCATAGCGTTGCCTCCAGCTGACGTACGCACCACTGAATCCACCCCGAGATCAGGGATTTTTTGTTCACCTCTCTCCTCAGCACCCAGACAGGACCTGGCCCAGAGGAGACAACAAAATTTGCTGCCCGCCTGAAATAATAGATGACGTACACAACTTACATGTGAGTACCTTCTCGTAGTGTTAAGAGTCAAGCAGCGGAGATAAAGTAGAGTCCCCTTTTGGTTCTCTATTCCTCCAATCAACGTTCCCCTGCCTGAGGAGAGAAACCACGGCCATGAACGCAGGCCAACTGGTAGTCTTGTTCCTTTGCCTTTACCTAAGAACACATGTCATTTGTTTTGTGCTTTTTTTCCCCTTCAGTTCACAAAAGTTGCACCACATCATCCGTTTGTAAAATGCCTGTTTCACCCAACAGTATAGCTTGGTCAGCTTTCCCTGTGTGTACTTCAGACTGTGATGGTTGACTTCATGTGTCAGCTTAGGGCGGCTACGGTGCCCAGCTCTTTGGTCAAACATCATTCTGGAGCTTGCTGTGAAGTCCCTGTGTAGAAGTGATTAAAACTGATAACCAGTTGACTTCAGATAAAGATTTCTCTCGATGAAAGGGTGGGCATGTGGGAGGGGGGTGGGAAATTCTCCTCCACCCTCTTAGGATCTCTGGCCCGGCCCAGGAATTAAACTGACATAAGGTAAATTCACAGGAAAAAAGCACACAAGTTTAATTCAGTTTTTATATGCACCTGGGAGCCTTCATGAGAGAAGAAAGACCCAAAGAAGTGACCAGAGCTGGAAGCTCCTATACATTCTAGACAGAGAAATGATAAATTTGTAGAGAAATGACAAGACAAAGGGCAGTAAGTTGTGGGGAAGGACGAGGAGATACCTGTGGGGGCAGGAGGCAGAAGGAAGGGAAGATCAGGGTTATTTGGGAAGTGTGTTTGCACAGATGCGGTTGGGTGTGGACTCTCAGCCCCTGGTGATCAGGATGTTCTCTTGCTGGTTCCTTTCTCAGGGGAGAACCCCTTTCTAGGGGGAAATGTTATGACCTGCTTTCGGAAAGGGGATGTCAGAGAGCCCTTTCTACCTCTGCTGCTTCTCATGTGCCCTCAGCTGAAAATAACCAGTATGCCAACACGGCATATTCTGGGGGAGCGTGTCCTGAACCCCTCCAGCCTCACCGATCAGTTAAATGTCTTAGGAGCAAACCTGGGGTTTCTAAGGAAGAAGGCATTCAGCCTCAAAATCGTGACATCGTTGTGTGTGTCTGTGTCTCAGTTTGTGTGTCTGTGTGTGTGGACCCTAGTGGCTGGTTCTCCGGAGAACTCAGACTGATACACAGACTCACTTAATAGACCCATCCACCATCTCCCACTTTCCTCCATATTGTTGTCTTGTTTTTTTCTTTTCCTTCTGGAGAAAAAAGGAGGTGATTAGATTACATGACATGAAAGTGAATCCGGAGAGTAAAGAATGTGTTGTCACCAGGTTAGGAGGAAGCAAAAGGCCTTAACATGGAGCCAGTATATTTATTTCCTTCCATATTTTCTACTATGATGTGAAGAATGCCTTTGTGTAAAACTAGGGAAGGTATTTATTTCCTTATTCAAAGAAGACCGGAGTAGGTTTGCCGGAAGTAGGAGGAGACTTTTTTTTTCTTTTTCCAGATACTCACTTTGAGAACCCAGTAGAGTTCCTGATGGCAAAACTCACAAAACTGTGGAGACCTCTCTATGACTAGGACCCCATAAAGTTTTAAATTAGGACCCCTCCCCCTTCCACCACCATGCAAGATGTCTCTTGCATCCATGGTAAATATTTATTCTAAGCCTGGGAAGTTGTCTCATTGCCTCGGAGTCCTTTCATAAAGAGGCTTAGTGGATTGAGTCACTATTAGAATAAATATACTAACGATGATCCCACTCATTAGTAGCAGACGGCAGATCTTTCAAATTTGAGAAACATCTATATTTAGAACATTTCTCAGAGAGCTCTCCTTCCTAGCAGCTGCCTTATCGCTATTTATGGGAGGATCAAAATGAAAGGAAAACATGAACAAGTCTAAGAACTGGCCTCAGGGACTCTCTTAACAAAAGAAAAATAATCAGACTTAGAACGAGAATTAAAACCACATCTGACATACATCCCCCTTCTTATATTCCCCTTCGTCCCCAACTCTGTCCCTGACCCTCCAGAAGGCTGTTTGGATCTCTGGGCCCCTGGTCTGAAACCTTTCCCGTCAAAACCCAGCCCCAGCTCCTCAGCCAGTCTCCTTCAATCCTAAAACTCCAACTTTCCCAGAAAAACCCTGAAATGGCCAGCTGCTTATTCTAACTATTCTTTCTTTACAAGATTGATAGAGAGTACCTCAGCCTGATCTCCTGGCCGGGGAGATACAGTTTACTCACGTAAATGCTGAAAGTCAGTAAATCTAGCAGGAGCCCCCAAGAAGGGCAATGAAGCTCGTTTTGCGGGGCCTGATAATTCCTCATCTTCTCAGGGATTTGTCATCAAGCTCCACCATTCTCAGGCATTCCTATGCACTGTCCTTGATGAGTGTTGCCTGGACCCCCATCGCAAGGAATTCATATCTCCTGGATAGCAACAGACCTCTTAAATTATAAAGTCCCTTTATTTCTGCTCTCAGAGGATCCTGTCCAATTTAGAAGCTTTTTACAACCCAACTCACAGAGACCTTCACTGAGGGGAAACTTTCCAGCCCATGAGTATATGGTGGTTACTGGGCAGGCCCAATGGCCCCCCTCACAGGGGAAACAGAGGGCTGGAGCCTCTGTCTGGCCCTCGGGGGAATCACCAGGACATGGGTCAAGTGTTCAAGGGTTAATAGGAACAATGGAGGAGGCCTGTTCTTCCCAAGTGAGTTGGTCTAAGTTTGAAATATAGAGGAACGCATTTGTGAAGCATTTTATACAAACTTTAAAGGTACACTGTTTTCAAGCTGGGAGCCCCAGAACATAGAAATCTTCTAATTTCTGCTTCAGTGGGAAATTTTCTCCCCGATATTAAAAAAACAAATCCACAGTAGTGTGGTCGGTTGGACAGGATAACCTCTGAGTAGTAACAAGGGAGGCAGCCACCTGGTTCTTTGAAAATAGCTTGCAAGAAAGCCAACGAAAAAAAAGGAACAAAAAGCAACAACTCTTGCTTTACAACCTGAATCTTTGGAAAGGCAAAAGCATTCCTGAGGATGACTTAAAGCTCCCTCAGAGGTCTCCCTGTTATTGCAAAAAAAACCAGGTCATGGGAAGAGAAATGATCCTGCACTAAGAAAAAGGAAAGTCTAAGAAACAATGCCCCTCAGTCCCATAACTCTGAAAATATTCATCTTTCTCCTGAGGGACAGTTGCCCCTTCAATGACAGGGTCAGCCAGGACTCCGTCACACCGGGAGCCTACCATGAAACTTCAAACAGAGGCTCAGGAACTGGGTTTCTTGATGGATGTTGGTGCAACTTCCTCTCCTGTCTGCTCAGAGAAGTTACCTCTCCCTGTCCCCCCTGATTCTCTGCAGCCTGTGGAGTCTCAGGGACCCATCTTACTGCCCGAGTCCCCACCTAGCCCAGTATCTTCAGGCCCTCTTCACACTCACCAGGCCTGGGTACTGTCCAGCCAACCTTGTTGGTAAAGATTTGTTATCTACTGTTAATACTACTATAAATTGCAATAAAAAGGCATTTTTGTTTTCTTACCTTCAGGCCAAGCCCCAAGTTTCCTGCTTTCTTTACTGGAAGCTCATCCTGATATAAATTCCTCTGAAGAGGATGGATCTTTGAGAGATGCCCCCGTCAGTCTTTGGGCTACACACGTGAATGAAGTTGGGCTGTTAGGAAGTGGGGGCCTGTGTGTATTTCTTGGGAGAGGAGCCCACCCTCTCCCTCAGTGGCTCAACACCCTCTCTCCAGAGACTCAGAGCAAGGGATTAACCCTGTAATAGAGTCTCTCTTGAAACACAACATCCTTGTCTTTACCACCCCACCTTGTGACACCTCAATCTTGCCCACAAAGAAAGAAGGCAAATTTGACTCAGAGGGAAACCAAATCCATCAATGTATAGGACCTAAGGACCCTAATCTCTTTCATAATTCCTCTGCGCCCTGTGGTTCCCAATCCAGCTGATATTCTTCATTGTTCCTGCTGATGCAACCTGGTTTACAGAAATGACCTCTGTGCAGCTTTCTTTTCAATCCCACTGCACCCCGGCCCCTGGTTTCTTGTGCATTCACATTTAAAGAGAAACAATTACTGAAATCTATAAAGAATTTATCAAACTCAACATCCAAAAACAATAATTCAGTTGAGAAATGGGCAGAAGACATGAATAGACATTTTTCCAAAGAAGACATCCAGATGGCTAACAGACACACGAAAAGATGCTCAGCATCAGTCATCATCAGATACAAATCAAAACGATGATGAGATACCACCTCATACCTGTCAGAATGGCTAAAATTAACAGCACAGGAAACAACAGGTGTTGGTGAGGATGCAGAGAAAGGGGAACCCTCATGCACTGTTGGTGGGAATTCAAACTGGTATAGCCACTCTGGAAAACAGTATGGAGGTTCCTCAAAAAGTTAAAAATAGAACTACCCTATGACTCAGCAATTGCTCTACTAGGTATTTATCCAAAGGATATTAAAGTACAGATTTGAAGAGTACATGCACCCTGCTGTTTATAGCAGCACTGTCAATAATAGCCAAATTATGGAGAGAGCCCAAATGTTCATTGACTGATGAGTGGATAAAGAAGAGGTGGTATATATACACAATGGAATATTACTCAGCCATCAAAAAGAATGAAATCTTGCCATTTGCAATGATGTGGATGGAACTAGAGGGTATTATGCTAAATGAAATAGGTCAGTCAGAGGAAGACAAGTACCATATGATTTCACGCATATGTGGAATTTAAGAAAGAAAACAGATGAACATACAGGAAGTGGGGGGAGGAGAGAGGGAAACAAGCCATAAGAGATTCTTAATGATAGAGAACAAATTGAGGGTTGATGGAGGGAGGTGGGTGAGGGATGGGCTAGATGGGTGATGGAGATTAAGGAGGACACTTGTGATTATGAGCACTAGGTATTGTAGGTAAGTGATGAATCATTGACTTCTGCTTCAGAAACTAATATTGCACTGTATGTTAACTTACTAAAATTTAAATTAAAAAATAAAATAAAATAAAGGGAGACAATTAACCTGGATTTGCATACCCCAAGGAATATTATGAGTCTTCCTCAATATTTGAGCAAGTCCTTAAAGCCCACCTAGATGCTATAACCTTTACCCAAGGCTCCCTCTGGTACAATGTATAATGAACTTTTAGTCTGTAATTAAACCAAGCAGGGAGCTGTTGTGCACTCCTTCATTCTCTAAAGGCACTAGCTGAATGAGGCCATAAAGCCGATACATCCAAACTTCAAAGAGTGAAAACAACTGTTATCTGTTTAGGATGATGTTACCCATTTAGGAGATGTCTCAGGGCTTTCAAAATCTCACTCCAAATCTTGTGTCAATTTTGTCCATCCCTCTCCCCAAAATGAAAACACAGTTATGTAAATTTTTAGGGGAAGCTGGCTCCTGCCTCTAAAGAGTTCCTAATTTTGCAATTTTTGATCAACCTTTGTATGCTCTTCAATCAGGTATCAATTCAGAGCCTATTTCCTGGATTCCAGATGCTTTCACCTCCTTTGAAGCTTTAAAACTGGCTCTGTCCACACCCCCAGCTCTTAGCTTACCTAATTTTGACAAGCCGTTTTGTTTATACTGTCATGAAAGTACTGGAATTGCTGCCTGCATTCTGGGACAACCCTGTGCCTCTCGGATACAGCAGTAGCATATTTCTCGTGCCCATCAGACCCTCCGACTTCTGGTATGTCCCCATGCTTATTTGTGGTGGCCACAGCTGCCGCCTTGATTGACAAAGCCAGCACTCTGACATTAAGCTCCCCTAGTCCCCTGTGTGTCCCCACGCGGTGCCTGCTCTCTTACACGTTCATAAAACATAGCACCTCTCTACATGGCGACAGACCCCTTACAAACAAGCTCTTTTTTTTTTTAAGATTTTATTTATTTATTTGACAGAGAGAGACACAGCGAGAGAGGGAACACAAGCAGGGGGAGTGGGAGAGGGAGAAGCAGGCTTCCCGTGGAGCAGGGAGCCCAATGTGGGGCTCGAACCCAGGACCCCAGGATCATGACCTGAGCTGAAAGCAGACGCTTAACGACTGAACCACCTAGGTGTCCCACAAACAAGCTCTTTTACCTAACCCTCCATCATCTTACTTCCATTGCTAATGGAATTATAATTGCTAACCTATTACAGCTATTCACCCCCCTTCTAAAATCGTCATTCTTCACTGCTCAGCCCGTACTAAGAAATTTGATGTTATATCTTTAGAAAATGATATGGCTGACAGACCTGCTAAGAATGCACCCCAAATAGACCTCCTGATCTTTTCTCCACTCAGTTGCTAACCCTACCTTTATCCCCAACTGACAGTATTAATTACCCGGCAAATGCCCCATAGTCTATCAGGGACAGTTGGATACGAAAGGGTGTTAAACAACTATCAGATGGATTATATAGTGGGTCAAATGGACTTCCTAGAGCACCCTTTTTTTTTAACCATTTGGCCTGTACTTATCTCCCTACAAATTGGACACATCTGTAAAGATAATTAAGGAACTAAAAGACAATTGATTTTGCCGTAGCATCTACAACATTCCTGACCAAATTATTTCCCAGGGCACTACTTGTAAATGTCAGCAAATTCCTAGAAGTAATTAGCGTACCCCAAGAAGTCCTCCTAGGCCCACACTACCTTCAGGCACTTCAGATGGATTTTATAGATTTGCCCCTAGCCTTGGGCTATTCTCACTGTTTGGTCATCATCTGTATGCTTAGTGGATGGGCTGATGCTCCCTGACTAGATGTGCTCATGCCACAACAGTAGTAAAGAAATTAATACCTGAGACCATTCCTCGTTTTGCCATTCCTTTATGGATTGAGTCAGAAAAAAGGAACTCATTTGATAGCAGAAATAAACCACTTGCTTGCAAAAACTCTCGGGTACACGTTAAAACTTCATGCCCTATATCATCCTCAATCATCCGGGCAAATGGAACGTAAAAATCTAGACGTAAGAAGGACTGTAGGGAAATACCAAGAAATTAAGCATGAATGGCCAACGACATTGCCTCTGACCCTTATTAAGATCCAGAATACTCCAAGTAGGAGACATGGATCAACCCCTTTTGAAATAGTGTTTGGTCGTCAAAGCCTACTGGCATCTCTAAACCTTCCATTCACGGAGTAAGTGAAAAATGTGATGCTATGACTAACTCTAGACAAGGACTACCTCATCTACCTGAAGCACATCACCAACAGGTAAAAGAGGCATGGTCTCCACCAACTGATGAGGCTTGCCACACGTTTCAGCCAGAAGACCAAGTAGACATCAAGGTCTTTGGAAAAAAGCATATGCTGTCTCCTCCCTGGGAAGGACCTTATGAGGTGTTGCCATCAGAACAAAAGAGAAACCTGCCTGGATTCTTACAAGCCATGCCAAAATAGATTTTATTTAAGATTTTATTAAAGAATGAGTTTTAATACCAAAAGTATACTGATGCAAAATTAGAACTTAGGTTTTTTCTCTTTTTACAGACAAAAAATTTTCTTAGATTGTTGGTTTGCTTATTACAAAAAATTAAAAACAAAGTTTTTCCTTACATTTAATGTAAAGGCCAATGGCCTAGATATACAAACTTTTAATGCTTTGTATTCATCAGATTATTCAAGAAACCTGAGTCTTAATATTAAAAGAGCTGAATTTTGTTCACAACTGTGTAACCTTCTGCATTTGCCTTTAAAACGTTTTATTGTTGGCCCTCCTCTCTCCAGGCGTCCCTGTGAGAGGAACATCATCTTTCAACCCTGCAAGCCCGTCCCTGATGCTCGCCCATGATGCCCAAGGAAGACAGCACGACCTGGAAGTTCAACTACTTCCTTAAGATCATCCAACTTTTGGATGATCATCCAAATGCTCCACTGTGGAGCCGACAACGTGGGTTCCAAGAAGACATGCAAATCTGCATGTCCCTCCACGGGAAGGTTGTGGTGCTGAGGGCAAGAACACCATGACTTTCAAGGCCATCTGAGGGCATCCAGAGAGAACAACCCAGCTCTCGAGAAACTAGTGCCTCATATCTGGGTGAATGTGGGCTTCGTGTTCACCAGGGAGGACCTCACTGAGATCAGGGACATGCTCTTGACCAATAAGGTGCCAGCTGCCACCGATACTGGTGCCATAGTCCCAGTAAAGTCGCGATGCCAGCCCACCACACTTGTCTGGGGGCCTGAGAAGGCCTCCTACTTCCAGACTTTAGACATCACCACTAGAATCTCCAGGGGCACCACTGAAATCCTGAGTGAGGTGCAGCTGATTAAGACCGGAGACAGAGTGGGAACCAGCGAAGCCACACAGCTGAATAAGCTGAACATCTCCCCCTTGTCCTTCGGGCTGGTCGTCCAGCAGGTGTTGCACTACAGTGGCTTTACAACCCTGAAGGGCTTGACATCACAGAGGCAAATGCATTCTCGCTTCCCGGAGGGCATCTGCAGTGTTGCCCGAGGATGTCTTGCAGATAGGTTACCCGACTGTTGTATCAGTGTCCCATTCTACCATCAACAGATACAGGAGGTCCTGGCGTTGCCTGTGGAGACTGATCACACCTTCCACTTGCTAAAAAGGTCAAGGCCTTCTTGGCTGATCCACCTGCATTCGTGGCTACCGCTCCCGTGGCTGCCATGGCCACAGCCAAGGTGGGAGCAAAGGAAGATTCAGAAGAGTGGGACGAGGATATGGGATTTGGTCTCTTTGACTAATCACCAAAAAAGCAACCGATCCAGCCCACTTTATTTGTGAAACAGGGGAATAAAAACTTACTTTTCTTAAAAAACCAAAACAACCTTTTATTTTCACTTCAGTTGAATAGATAAATATCGTTGCTTAATGATCTACGATCATATTTAATCAAATGTTCAAATATTTTGATTTTTTTAACACAAACTTTCCAAAATCTAATTCTAAAATGAAGTATTTGGCCACAATGTAACTAAAATATTCCAGAGGATCTGTGCAACATTTTCAAGAGATTTGGTCACTTTATAAAAAAAGGAAGATATTACACTAATAAGGCTTATCTGGCATGTTAAATTACATAGGAAGCAGTGTCAAATAAGTGATATTAAGCACTCTTAGATTATATTTATATAGAAATATGTTATTAAAATGAGTGTTCTAGAAGTTGTATGAAACTCCTAGAAATCTGATATGTCCTGGTATATTACTACCTTGAACTGTTGTGTGTCATAGAAATAACCAATTTCTTTGTAAATTACATTGTAATGATCTCTCATCAGGTCTTTAAGCATGGCCGTTTTTAAGTCTTTTATAATTTACAGGCAGTTATAGGTTTACTCAGATGCTTTTACAAAGCTTTCTGCAAATATGCTTCATCTACAGTGAGACTGATGGAAACAACTCTTGAATATAGGTTTCTGATAAACTTAAGACCATAAAACTGAACTGGGTAAGAATTTCTGGAGCTACTGGGAGATTTGGATTCAAGCAAAACAAGAATTAATCATTTGGAACTCAATGAATGGAGGATGATTATAATTTTTATAAAATTTTTGTTTGAGACACTGTTGATTTATTAAATGCTTTTTTCCAGTATTAAAGAAGCTATTTTCTTTTAAGCTATAACTTACAGCAATTGGATAAAATATACCTTTGTGAAAAAACTGGAACATTTATCTTTTCCTCCCTACCTGGTCTGTCCAGAATTTTAAAACTTTCAGGGAGTATACTTATATTTTCATGACGATATGTTTATTTGCATAAATTTAATAAGAATCTGCTCTCCTTGTAACAGGACACAATTGGAAACACTGGTTATATTACCAAGGCTTTGACTGAAATGTCATATTCGAGAGGGGACATGCACAGACTCAGATAGGACTAGACTGCTCTAAGGAACTCAGGCAGACTTTATGGAGCCAATAAAGCCCCTTGGAAAAACAGCCCAAAACTTATATCTGAGTCTATAAGCAAGGCAGGCAGCTTTTATACACTGTAGACAAAGAGACAGAAATTCATGATGAATTAACAGGATAAAGAAAACCGATGTTTGGGAGCTTTAATTAGTAAGGAATCTTAGGAAACTTTTCTCTTAAGCTATGACTTACAGCAATTTGATAATCAGGCCAAGTTAAAAAAACAAAAACAGCAACAACAACTCGATTTCGCAAATAAATTAGTCTTAATTTGGCTGTCCTTGGTAAAAATGGGGGTGATTATAGAGAGAAAAATTATGTTTCAATAACACACCCTTGTGGATATTAGATTCTAACAGAGTTCACTATAAACGGGACTAGATCCTAATTTCTTCTAGTTTCCTCCAAAGCCTGGCTACAATTCTCCAAACTGATGTTTTCCACTTTTTCCCACCCTTTTGACTTGGAATCATTGGATCACTAAATGTACCCTTTTTCCTGAAGCCCTGCAAATTGCATATGAACAACTTGATGGACACTTCAGAGAAATCACCACAACAGCTCATATATAGACAGTCTTCGTGCCTGTTTCTCTCTGGGCCACTCAAAAAATCACCAGAGAGGGGCGCCTGGGTGGCTCAGATGGTTAAGCTCAGGTCACGATCTCCAGGTCCTGGGCTCGAGTCCCATGTCCGTCTCCCAGCTCAGTGGGGAGTCAGCTTCTCCGTCTCCCTCTGCTTCTGTCTCTCCCCCTGCTTGTGCTCTCTCTGTCTCTCAAATAAATAAATAAATAAATAAATAAATAATAAATAAATCTTCAAAAGAGAATCACCAGGGACACTCAAATTACAAGCCAAGAAAATCTGTCAGACTGCCATTACCTACTCTTCCTCTGTCTAAAGATGCTTTAAGAGTAACATCTAGAAATTCTCTCAACTGGCTACCCTCAGAACTCAGAAACTGGTTTATAATTTGACCCAATCATTAACCACTATTTTGCTTTTATTGCCATAGGATTGACACTTTTTTGTTTTTTAAAGATTTATTCATTTATTTTAGAGAGAGAGACAGAGACAGCAAACGGGGGGAGGGGCAGAGGGAGAGAGAGCATCTCAAGCAGACTCCCTGCTGAGCATGGAGCCTGACATGGGGCTCCATTCTAGGACCCTGAGATCATGACCTGAGCCAAAACTGAGTAGGATGCTCGACTGACTGAGCCACCCAGGCGCCCCTGAATTGCCTCTTATTACCTATCATTTGAAGCAGAGGCCTAACTGAGAACACACCTGATTCATCTCCTCCTGAAGTGAATTTGACTGAACTGACCCACTGTCAGAACTAAGAGACTGGTTCAAGGAGATGAAACAATCTATCAGCTCAACTTTGAATGTGTGAAACTCCCAGGAAAATTTCAGAGGAAGAAACTATACTGATCAAAGGCAGACCACCCAAAAATGTGGACCAAAAATCTGGGCTTACGTGGCTGGGTGACTAAACTAAACTTCCCAGCCGCCAGAGCCAAACCACAAGCCTCTTACATCAGCTATTTTGCAGCTTGTTCTGCTCTCACAGACTGACAGGATCACAAGAAAAATGGAGATGTAAGGACATTAACACCAGCAACGGCAAAGGTCATGGAACACCCCAGACTTTGAAAATCACAGGTTCCAACCTAACCTTGTCTATAAACCACGCTGGTCTTTTTATTTCATGTGGCAGCAAAAGCATAGAAAGGGGTCCCACCTGAATGGTCACGACCATATGGACTTGGATCCCTGACTCCTCTGGGACCAAGCACTCCACCCTAAATGCCCGCCAAATTACACTTGTTCATTGTGCCACACAAACATGCCTGTTGAAAAATCATAGAAAATCTGCTGATGTATCAGAATTCCAAGTTCTTTTCAGCATTAAGGATCTTATTCCCAAGTTTCAGAGATTGTGAATTAGAAAAGGCAATCCTAAAACTCTCTCTGGTAATGGAACAAGGTTCAGTACCACTATGCTAGCTTTAAGAATACTCCAGTCAGGAGGTAACAGCCTCTGCGGGAATCCGAATCTCCAAATCATCACGTCCTAGGGACAGGGTCTTCCCAGCAGGGGCGCTTGCCCAATCTATCAGTGAAAAATGTTGCTTTTAGGTAAACCCGTGAGACACACAATATCTAACTTAAATCTGTTTTTTTAAAAAAGGACTAATATTTTCCAACAGATAAATGAAACACAGACATTTGATTGGGCTGGTCTATTTCGAGGGTTGTGGGACTGGTTCCATGAGGTGTGGGGAAATGTGTTCTTTTCTGTTTATTCATCCTCATGCCTTTTTTTTTCCCCCAAATGTTTTGAGTATAGATGACACCCAATGTTACGTTAGTTTCAGGTGCACAACACAGTAATCTGCCAACCCTACACAGTAAGCTATGCTCACCACAGGGGTAGCTCTTGTCTGTCAGTCTCACGGTACGAGTACAATGGGCTTACAGCACCATCGGCGATATTCCCTATGCTGTGCCTTTTATTCCTG
>NC_138382.1:23958435-23974121 GCF_054177405.1 Leptonychotes weddellii | reverse complement strand
GCCCAGCATCCTCCCTCTGCCCCTTTCCCCTGTTAACACAACTCCCTTCTTGGGAAGAATGGCTCCTTTCCCAGCCTCGCCCCAGGGTCCCCGGGGCCAGACTGTCGCAGACTCCACCTCCCCGCCCTCCATGTTCTGTGCAGGGCTGCTCTGGGACCCATGCGGGACCAGATCCTTCTCTGGGATTTACATACAGATGCTGCCAGAGACCAACATTCTGGGTCCCAGCGTCCTGGTGCCGCGTCCCTCCCCTGTGACGCTCTCTTTGAAGCAGGAGAGAGTGAAGTGACCACTCAGGATGGAGGTGACACAAGATAACGGCGTCCCCTCTTGTGAGGTGACCACAGCTTCAGTCTCAGTGCTGCCCTTTGCAGGCATATCTCCGTGTGGCTTTTAGTTTTGTTTCATTTATGTTTCTTTTTCTCATTATAACATAGACTGTGTTTATTGTGGGCAGTTTGGGCAAAACAGAAGTGGACTGTATTCCCAGCCCCACGGAGAAAATCGTTACCATTTTAGTGTTTTCCTTCAAATCCTTTTTCTTTTGTTTAAAACCTTGAGATTTTACTAAATGCAGGTTGTTTTTTTTTTTTTAATTTTATTTATTTATTTGTCAGAGAGAGAGAGAGCACAAGCGGGGGGAGCAGCAGGCAGAAGGAGAAGCAGACTCCCTGCTGAGCAAGGAGCCCAACGTGGGGCTCGATCCCAGGACCCTGGGATCATGACCTGAGCCAAAGGCAGATGCTTAACCATCTGAGCCGCCCAGGCGCCCCCTAAATGCAGGTTTTGTCACTGAGCGCTACCACGCAGGTCTAAGCTGATTTCCAGCGGACGTCGCGGGGCCGGGGCTCTGGGTGGAAGGAAGGGCGGGAGCTGGGCATCTCGTGCGGGAGGTTTGCTCTTGCTCCTGCGGGCCATTCCCCGCACGTCTGTACAGACTGAGAAAGCTCCCTGAGTGCCCACGCGGGGCCTCCAGGATTCCGCGTGTTTGGGTCACGCAAGGACAACGGAAGGGGCTCCCTTCTTCAGCTGAGAACAAATGTGAAAACCCTCTGGGCTCTTCCCATTTCCCCGTACCGTTCCCAATTTTAGTAGTAACACCCCCCAGATAAGCTGGTGTTTCCATACGGGGGTTCAGGTTCACGGACTTTCTGGGCTTCAGTGTGGTTTGCCTGCTCTGTGGGGTACTGCTGGGTGAAAACAAAACAGAGATAAAGGATTCCTTTTGAATGAAAGACTAACAATTGAATGCAACAAGCAAGAGTTTATTTATATTAAAAAAAGGGAAAAGAAAAAAAGAGAACAGAAAAGAAAAACCAACATCTTTTTACTACATTGTATAGATTAAGTAAAAATACCTGTATTCATATATATGTATATACATACTGCATATATATATATATATATATACACACACATATACACACATGTAATGTAACATTAAAATTACATGCTTCCCAGGACAGAAGAATTAGGACACGTTCCCTCATATCAACTTAATACTCTATCACAATTTAAAATCACTGCAAGGAAACTGGCTTCCTTCATCTTATTAGACTTCAAGTATATGAAGTTATGGAACCAGGACCTAATGTGAAAATCACCTTCTGTGCACCAGTGACAACGGACTGTCACACATCACGGGTCAGGGGTGTTCTGAGTTCTCCCACAGACCTTCCTCACCTACAGCTGTGTCACCTTCTACCTGAGATGCGTGGGAATGAGGCAGGGGGACAGTCTGCAGGTGCTGCGTGGACGCGCACATTGACGTTTAAACAAGAGCGACAAAGACATGTGTTTCCATGAAAACAACACTGGCCGTAAAATGACTCTAGAAGAGGATTCCTTCCTCCCCTTTCCTTGCCAAGTGAAACACAAAAATTACTGGGGGAAAAAAAAAAACCTCAGGGTGAAGCACCTCTGGCGATGATCAGCAGACAGCAAGGGACAGAGAGGGAGCGTCTCCTTCACGACAGCTCCTGGCTGACCTGGATGGTCTCAAACACACCCTCTTCTGCAAAGGCACTCACATGTTGTCTGTTTATCAGTCATACAGCGGGATTCCACACATGGGAGTCTTTCCTACAAATATCAAAGAGAGAAGCTGAGGACATGGTCTAACAAGAAAAAGAGGATAAGAAATACACATTTTGGATAAATGTGTGCTTTTTTTTTTTCTTTAAAGGACAATCCATAGTTTAAAAAATTTCATTGAAAGCTAGGAATTCCAGTAAAATTATCAGCAAGAAGCAAGGTGCTGGAGATGAGAGATGGATCCAGAACGCAGAGAGGAGGGACGCTAGTTTCTCAAATGGCCAAAGGACAGGGTTATGTATGGTCTGCTCTGAAACTAGAAAGACCATTCACATACAGTGGAGTGTGTGAGTGGGAGGGAGGTAGTGGCAGAGAAATTGGTAAAGCAGGAGGGAGGGTGGCGTCCTTCAGTATGTGGGCACAGGGAAGATGCACCCTGAATTTCCGATGGGAAAGAGGGGCTGCGTCCCCCTGGTCTGCAGTCCAAAGAGACCCTGCCCAAGCCAAAGGCTGCCCTCACCGGGACACGACGGAGCTAATGGAATTATAAGATGTGCCGCTGTTGCAGCTTGAGTCATAGGCCTCCTGGCCATTGCCGTCGAGGTTGATCTTGAACACAGAGGACGCCTTCAGTAGAAAGTCCGCCGCGTCCCGACGCCCCAGCTCCCGCAGTTTGGACATGAGGATGCCCACCGTGCTCTCGGGGTAGGAAGCCCATTCCCGGAGCAGGGCGTGGACCGGGCTTGGGAGGAACTCCTTGGGAGCCCCGTTATTGGTGTTGTACTTCGCCACAAGGTCGGGGAGACCCAAGTTCATGGCGAGAAGGCACCAGTCCTTTCCCATGGGATCGGGGGGGTCCAGGAGACGACATAGTTTCCTCCGGGTCAGGAGGTTCAGATCTGAGGCGTGGATGTCCATCCCTAGGCTGGCCTGTGAGTACACGTCATGACACCCAAAGCACATGATGCTGCTGAAGCTCTCCTTGTACCCACCCATGGTGTTCGTCAGTGAGGTCTCCTTCAGGGTCTGCGCCCGGAAGAAGTCCCGCGGCTGGTAGATCATGACGGGCTCATGGTGCTCCCGCAGCTGCTGGGGGCTCAGGTAATGCTTCACCGTCAGCAGCCCCGGGAGCGTGGTGGCCATGACGTTCTCCATGGTGCTGCACACGGAGTCCAGCAGGAGGCAGCACTTGATCTTTTCCGTCTCCAGCCCTCGCACCTGCACCTCAATGCCCTGGCCGTGGTTGACGAGAAGCACCAGCAGCTCGGCCCCACGGTTGGCAATCTTGCAGCCGTTCACCCACAGGCGGATGTCTGCGTCGCCCTCAGTGCTCTGCTGGTGGATCCATCGGCAGAGGTTCACCTGGACCTTGTGAAAGATGCCGCACGGGAAGGGGGTGAGGTACTCCACGGGGACGATGCGCACGCCACCATAGACCCTCCCCTCGTCCTCCTCGTCCGTCCAGGAGCGGTGGAGGTTGTCTGTCTTGATCAGGGCAGGGATGTCCACCATGGTCCCGCTGCTCAGGTCCCGGGCGCAGATGTCCATGGCGTCGAGGATCTGCAGCAGCTCCTCCACGTCACTGTCGGGCACCAGGCGCTGGACGTCTTCCACGGTGTAGCGGCCCCGGTAGTGGTGCAGGGCCCGCGGGGTCTCCACGGAGAGCAGCTTCCCCAGGACGTTGGTGCAGAGCCAGCGGGGGTCCAGGAGTAACACGTCCTGGACCGTTTCACTCTGCATGATGTTGATCTGCCAGAAGGGACAACAAGAGGTCACACATGGGGACCGAGATGGCCAGATGCACCAGCTGTGCAGAGTGCGAGAGGACCTGAGCAATGATAAAATCTGCGCACGTGCTGCAAAAACTGACCCAGGGCATTGATGTGGACGGATCTCGGAAATCCAACACAGACCCAAAATAGCAGCCTGAGAAGGTTATGAGAGAAACCGAAAAGCCTCCCTTTGACAATTGAAAAGAAAGGTCAACGTAATGAATGAAAGACAAAAAAGAGAGAGAGGTGGTGGCCAAATGCAATGAGTAAATTCTGACTGGATTCTATATCCCCAAATAAACACACAAATGAATAAAAACAGCTACGAAAGAAATGACTGGGCTAAGTGGCAAACGCTCCAATGAGGACTATTACATCAGTGCTATGTTTCTGGAACATAATTAATTGTATTGTGCTAATGTGGGTGACTCCATCCTTAGCCCTCTGTCTTGTTCACGTCCACTCGTGGATGCCCTCAGCTACGTGGTGTCCAGAGACTCCTGGAGATTAATACATGAACCTGAGGAACACCCACCAAGGCCAGGAGGGTGGGAAGCTTGCTTATTGGCCCTTTGTAAATTTGTCAAAGATAACAAAGTCTCGGGGCACCTGGGTGGCTCAGTCGTTAAGCGTCTGCCTTCGGCTCAGGTCATGATCCCAGAGTCCTGGGATCGAGCCCCGCATCGGGCTCCCTGCTCGGCGGGAAGCCTGCTTCTCCCTCTCCCACTCCCCCTGCTTGTGTTCCCTCTTTCACTCTCTCTCTCTCTCTGTCAAATAAATAAATAAAATCTTTAAAAAAAAAAAAAAGATAACAAAGTCTCTTCCCTTCCTCACACACACACGTGGTGCTGCGAGACCTAATTCAATGTTAGATGTCAGTGAGGGGCATGTGGACCCTTTGCTCTCACTGCACTGCCCTTCTGTGCATCCCCCTGCGCTATAAAATCCATAGACAACACTCCAGACTTTGTGGAGAAGCGCAGTGCGGCTGGGTCGTTGCCCGCCCCATCTCCCCTGCTCGTAAGCTACCCCGAATAAAAATGTGTAAACTCTAAGGAGTCGCCTCCTTCGTTTCTTTGGTCTCAATTCGGGGACTACTTTACTGTCCCTCCTCCACCCTGTACTAGTGGGAAAGGACCCCACGGCTTAGGAGCTACAGGCTAAATTATTTGGGGGTGCAATGTCATACTTGAAAAATAAATAAATAGAACAGAGAGAGAGAAAGCCAATGGAGCGAAGTGTCAGTCAGGGAAGACAGACTGAGACACCAGCCCCACAGGAGACTTCGTGCAGTGAGGGGTCCCGGAGCAGAAACAGGCATCAGGACAACCGGTGACATGTGCCTAGGAGCTTCGTTACCAGCGGTCAGTAACAGGACTGGGGGAGGGGCTGGTGGCCGAGCAGAGCGGGGGCACCTGACAGATTCCCCTTCCTTACTCCTACCACCAGATCATCACTTACCCACTTACTAAAGTCTCAAGGGCAAGGAGAATGAAGAATAAAGTGGATTATACCCTGGATCTAGAAACTGCTAGTCAAATACCAGAAGGCAAGAGAATACTGGGCCAGTGGAGTGAGTTTATTATTCTGGTTAATCTTAGCTTGGATCCCAGTCCTTGGATTCAGTCACTTTAAAGTACGGCCAGAGGGGCCTGTAGATGACCGGTAGTCTCAGGGGAGTTCAGAGGCTCCTGCTCTCACTGCTTGACGCTCTAGTTTTCAGGGTCACTGGATTCAGTTGTCATGTCAAGCCTATCTGATCCACACACACGGGCCTTGAGTCAGGGGGACACTAAGACCGCACAGGAAGCTCCTGGTGTCTAAAATTCTCAGAACCGCCTCTGGGTTTTCATGTTCGGAACTGCTCTTTGTGGCCCAGCCTAGCCTCAACTGTCCCCTGATGTCACAGGACGGAGGAACAGGAAGGCGAGGCCCCCTCTCTGGGGACAGGCAGAGGAAGGAATTAGAATGGCATTCCCAAGCCGCACCCCAGTGCTGAATGCCATACAAGCAGGAGCAAAGATCCCCATTTCTTGGTCATTTCCGGGGACACTGCTCGCTGGGTTGTAATGTCTCCGGACATCTTCTCGTCACCGCCTTTTCTTGATCATCTGTGAACCTGAGAGTCTGTTTGGAGCACATAACAGCCCCTGCTGAGCTGCATCCAGAGGCTGCAGGAATCACAGCTAAGCACCAGGTGCCCCAGGAGGAAAGAAGAGAGGCCTAGTCGCCCCATGCGGCGGGAACTGGGCTCCCTAACCCGTAAGAGCTGGAAAACGAACAAATCCGAACACAACCACGGGACAGCTCTAGGGGGCGTGGGGGAGCCGAGAACTGCAGGTCAGAGAATCACCTGGGCCTCTGTGGGACAGCCCCGTGTCTGGATAGATTATGGGTAGTTGGGCACTTTCCATTCCGCCTCTCCAGACTCCAAGCACCTTCCGCGCGGGGACAGAAACACGTCCGTGGAGCCCCTCCCACACCCCCGCCTGGGCTGCAGCCCCCACCTCGCCAGCACTGTGCAGCTGCTGGGCTATGCGCCTGAGGTCGCCCTCTCTGGCCAGTGGGTTCAGCTGGTCTTGCACGTCGTACACGAACTGCTGCAGCGACATGAGCTGGTTGGGCCCGTTGAGCTTCCTCCAGGAAGGCAGCGTGGACATGATTTTCTCACACAGGTGGGTCATCGGAGGGCACACCTAGAACATGCAGGACAGGACAGGTCAACCTGCGGCCGAGGGGCTCCCTCGGAGAAGCCCAGGTAGAGAGGATGGCACTCTTTTCTGCATCGTTGCAAGAAATACTCGGGATGAGTGAGTGCTTTTTTGTTGGGCATACTGGGCCAGTTCTTTTTTTTTTTTTTTTTTAAGATTTTATTTATTTGACAGAGAGAGATACACAGCGAGAGAGAGAACACAAGCAGGGGGAGTGGGAGAGGGAGAAGCAGGCTTCCCGCCGAGCAGGGAGCCCGATGCGGGGCTCGATCCCAGGACCCTGGGATCATGACCTGAGCCGAAGGCAGACGCCTAACGACTGAGCCACCCAGGCGCCACCTGGGCCAGTTCTTTTTTAAAGTGTGACCTCTCCGCGAAACCCACTTACAAGTGTAAAATGGTACGGATGCTTTCATTTCTATTGCTAACAGTTAAAGAGTTGGTGAGGCTTCGTAACAATGCTTTTGGAACAGAGACTCAATCAGAGTGCTCCTTTAACCCCTAATGCTGTGTTCCCTCCCTCCCTCCCCTGGAGCGACTCTTTCAGCCAGAAGATGGTCACTTTATGAGCAAAGGGAGAGGAAAAGAGATGAACTGTCGTTAGCAATACTGCAGTGGATTTTTATCAGAAAATTAGGTATTCGTGGGACTGTTGCAGACATACAGTTTAGGTTAGACTAGTTCTTCATGGGCTTGAAATAGATTTCTTTCTTAAATTACCTCCAAGAAATTTTATTTGAGTATAGTTGACATGCATTGTTACGTGAGTTTCAGGGGTGCAACGTGGGGACTGAACTTCGGTCACCACACACTAGTACAATACTATTGATTATATTCCCTGTGCTGTGTCTTTTATTCCTGTGACTTATTCCTTCCACAGCTGGAAGGCTGCATCTCCCACCCCCTTTCACCCATTTTGCCTATCCCCCCATTCCCCTTGAAATAGGGTTTTTATCTTTTAATTTGATTAAATAAATCATTTCGTGACAGACTCAGATAATCCGCACACCGTCCTCATTTAAAAACAACACCAGCCATACATTGCCCTGCATCATTAATCGGGCAGTCCCTTCTTGTATCCTACCTTTATGTCAGCTAAATTCCACTCCCTATTCGTAAAACAAAGCTCCCAGGCAAAAAGGCAGTCTGTTTGCTGGGTTCCACCCGCTGGGCCTCAGGAGTTGTTGAGGGTGGGGGGTGTGAAGCGGACGATCTCAACACACCCCAGTTCAGAACTCTCCAGGGACTCCCTAGAGCCTGGGGCAGAGACCCTGATGCCCCCTGGTGGGAAGGGGCTGGGGTCCTTCCCAGACCACTGTCCCCGATCGCTGCCCACTGGTTTCTGTGATCGGGTTCCTCTGAGCCCCGCCAGACTACTCCACTCACTGACTGTGCCTTACTGTGGCCCCCATCAGAAGGCAAAGACTGGGCTTCAGAAAGTCCAGAGTTTTCCTGAAGGTTCCTACAGCACATCTGGAACTGGAGCCTGGTGTTGTGAATGGGGGCATGTCCCAGCTGGGAAGCAATAAGCTCTAACTGGAGGGGCCACCCGCCACGAGGGGAGGGGCCACCCGCCACCAGGGGAGAGAGACAGACACACGCTCCTCATTCCCACCCAGGCTGGGGCAGCAGGAACTTTCCAGGGAGCATTCTGCCCTTGGGATGTTTACCCTTTCGTGTCAGCTGGGGAGAACTTTTCGAATATTATAGAGTAGCAACCTTTTAGGGGTTAGAGGCATTGAGAATATTTTTTCCAGTCTATTTTACCTTTTAACTTTGTTCATGGAATTTATTTGCCAGAAAAGAAATTTTAGCTTTTATGTTGTCAAATAGGTACACTTTCTTTGAAAATTCCTAGGGTTCTCTATATTACCTAAAAGGTTTTCCAAAGCAGTACCAAATTATTTTAAAAACACATTCAAGATATTGCGGTTTTTGTCTTCTTCTTTTTCACATTTAATAGTTTTAATCCACGTAGAATTTCTTTTTGGGATTCGCAGTGAGTAGAACTCAGTCTCATTTCATTCTAGACTAATAGCTAGTTGTGTCAGGTCATGGATGAAATAACATTTTCCCCAAAATTGAAACAGCATCTTTGTTTTCTATTGAATTTCTGTAGATGTTGTGATTTACTTCTACACTCACGTATTCCACTTACTAATTTTTTTGATTTGGGATTTATTAATTACACAGCCCTTATAATATGTTTTATTTATTCTTCCACTGAAATTTTAAGATAAAAAACCCAACCCAATTGTCTCATTCCCATAAGATGTGTGCTGGAACTGTACTAACTCTGCTAAGAGGCGCCCCTCTTTTTTTTTTAATTTGTTTATTTATGGAGGCGCCTGGGTGACTCAGTCGGTTAAGCGGCTGACTTTGCCTCAGGTCATGGGTCCTGGGACCAAGCCCTGCATCAGGCTCCCTGCTCTGAGCAGGGAGCCTGCTTCTGTCCCTCCCCCTTGCTCATGCAACTGTGCACACACTCATGCTCTGTCGGTTTTAAATAAATGCATAAATAAAATCTTAAAAAAATAAATTTATTTATTTTAGAGAGAGAGAAAGAGAGCACATGCACAAGGGTAGGGGGAGGGACAGAGGGAGAGAATCCTCAAGCGGACCCCGGGCTGAGCGCGGAGCCCGATGTGGGGCTAGATCTCATGACTCATGAGATCAAGACCTGAGCCAAAACCAAGTTCGGGCACTTAACTGACTGAGCCACACAGATGCTCCTCCGCATTTTCTAAATATCGCACAATAAGTCACTTCTGGGTAGCTTTTGTGATTTGTAAAAGGCCCTGTTACTGAAACTGTCAGAATCCCAGATACGCTAAGGTGCCCCCACGCCACAGCCCCCTCCTCTCCAGGCCACCTCCTTGTTCTCACCTTTCCTTCCTCCTCCCTGAGCAATGGGACACAAAAACCGCCATGCAGCTGCCTCATCCTGGGGCCCTTGAGGACTGAACCTGACCCCGAGGACAGCCTGAGAGCCCGCTCTGGGGTGACCGGACGGTCTGGGCAAACATGGGCCTGCAGCCTCCCAGCTCACTCACCGACACAATCTGGCTCCGGATGTCTTGCAGGTGACTTCGAAGGACCTTCATGTCCTTAGAGCCTGAAGCGCCAGCATCCAGAACAAACAGCTTGTTTGAAATGTGAAGATCGTTCCCAAACCTAAGGGAAGAGCAGCGGCCTCCTCAGGGTGCTGTGGTCCTACCAGGTGTCCCCCCAGACGGCAGCGTCCTGCTGGCCCGAAGCCAGAAAGCTCTCGTGACCTTGCAAAGGCCGCCCCCTCCCCACCGCCTGCTGGCTTCTGTCATGTAACATGGGTGCGAGGGGTGGGGACCCGCACGCTCCGAGTCCCGCGGGTGGCGGTGGCAGACGGGTGAGGGGCGGCTCCAGTCCCACAAAACGGCAGGGACACAGTATGGGAAGATTCCAGGTCCCCTGACGCAGGACAGGTGAGGCCTGTGCCCTCCCCTTGCATGCTAGGAGGATGGACGCCATTGCAGGGTGACGGCGTAAGAGCAGACGATGGGCCTGACAGCCACAGCTTCGATGGAAAATATTAGTACGAGCCCTCTTTTTCCTATCAGGAGGACCACAGGAAGTGTCTGCAGTCGATCAATCGAGAATTCGCATTACTGGCAGATTACATAGAGCTGCAGCTTCAAAGTTTTTTTGACAGATGCTATGTAAAAATACATATTTCTGCACTGTGACCTGTGCACGTCCACACTGATCAATGAACCAGAAGTTTCACAGAAACACGTGCCAGGAAAGTCACGCTGGTATTTCTCTCTCCAGGCCTTCCCACTTTCCAGACAGGTCAGGACCCCCGAGTCATGAGCCCCTAAGGAGCGGCAACTTCGACAGTGAGCGATTCTGCTCAGTGGTAAGAAGACAGTCGTCAGAACCGAGGTTAAAGCAACAAAAAGAACCGAGGTCTACATCAACCATGGTGTCAACCATTGATGACACTCTATATGACAGACATTCACTAAGGGTTGAACTTATTTTTTTTTTTTAAAGATTTTATTTACTTATTTGACAGACAGAGACACAGTGAGAGAGGGAGCACAAGCAGGGGGAGTGGGAGAGGGAGAAGCAGGCTTCCCGCAGAGCAGGGAGCCCGATGCGGGGCTCGATCCCAGGACCCTGGGATCATGACCTGAGCCGAAGGCAGACGCTTAACGACTGAGCCATCCAGGCGCCCCTTGCTAAGGGTTGAACTTAAACATTTTGGGGTGAGAAACATTCTCACCAAAAAATAATAAAAAGAAATAAGGAGAAAAGAGAGAGAGATGGAAGGTGATGGATGCGCTAACTAGCTAGATGGGCGCCGCGGACGTCAAATCACCACGATGTGGATGTTAAGTAGATAATGTTACCTGTCAACTAGAGCTGCCTCCAGAAAGTGGAAAATCAATGCATGAAACCCCTACCAGAAGCTCCCCCTGGGCAGTGGTACTGGGAGGTGAGGAAAGAAGTGCATAGTTTGTTGTTTTTTATCCCGTGCTCTTTACTTCTGTTGCATCTGTTATGTTTTCAATGTTTTGATAAAAATAAAAACGATACCACAAAAGCCAACCAAGCAAAGGAGGCCTCCAATCCCTTCCTCTGTGTCTGTGAGCTCTGTGGGATGGCCCCTGCCACCA
Source organism: Leptonychotes weddellii (assembly GCF_054177405.1). Taxonomy (NCBI): domain Eukaryota; kingdom Metazoa; phylum Chordata; class Mammalia; order Carnivora; family Phocidae; genus Leptonychotes; species Leptonychotes weddellii. Next base: position 23,962,946 of record NC_138382.1, on the reverse strand, counting down.
GCGACGCCCTCACCTGTTCCTGATCTCCTTGAGCAAGGACGTGTCCTTGTCATATCCGAACTCGCCTCCAGCCGGCCGAGGCACGTTCATGATGTCGGCGTGGGTGGCCACCAGGACGACATGCAGCGGGTTCTTCAGCTTGCCGCCGAAGGCTGGGGGCAGAAAGCAGGTGTGTCACAGGTGGGTCCTCCTTCCTGGCTGCCTCGCGTCCCTGGGGTGGGGGGCCATGCTGGCCTCTGGATGTGCAACCTGCCCACCGTGTGGGCTCACCGCAAGAAGGCCCAGGCCTGGCCAACATCGGGATGAGCCTGTTTCCTGGGCTCAGACCACAGAACACGACGTGGGAGCTCAGCTCTTCCTCCAAGGGGGCCCTGCTTGCATGGTGAGGGGAAATCGAACTCTGGGCAGGTGCACCCTTTACAAGACAAAGAAAGCCCTCTGAATGCAGCAACACCCAGAAATGGCTGAGAGGATCTCCTGTGGTGCACACAGACAGAGAGCCTCTCCTCAGGGGAGTGTTTAGGAAGAAAACATCAAAAAGAATGAGAAAGAAAGAGGCAGAGTGGAGGTACCCTGAGGAGGTTAAGTCCAATTATTTGATTATTCTATAATTTTTGAAGAAAAAAATGGATAGCCCAGTGTCCACCATGGAAAGGAACAAAAGTGTATTCCACGCTGTCTTCTGCTCTAGGAATAAAGTTAAGATAATACGTTCACTCAGTATGGTCCCGTCCATTCTTGATGGAACTACAGAATGGAGGAGGGCTCATTCTGCTTATTCATCACGTACCATTAGGTAGAGGCACAGAGGCCATCAAAGGACGGATTCCACTCCCACCCAACCAAAGTGACCGCAGCTCTAACGTGTAGGGAGAGAGTGAGAAACGGTTCCCAAGGAATTGCTCAGACTTGGTCTCTGAAGAGGGCAGGAAAATGTGATCCTGTAATAACTCCCTGCGAACAAAGGGAGCAGCTGGGCCTCAGGAACCGTCCAGAGCGGGACTCTCATCGCAGGAAGGACAGACCAGGGGAGCCTCACCGTTAGCCCGGGGTTGCAGATCCGCCCAGAGGGAAGGGCGCTCATACACCGGGGTGTGCTAGCTTACCGATGGGTTCTTCAACGGGCACAAGAGACTTCAGGAAATTCAGCCAGAAGATCACTTGGTTCAACTGGATCTCATAGGGTTCTTCCAGACTGAAAACAATGACGTGGATGGACGTGGGGTCGTTTGCGGCAAAGTAGTCATAACAGCAGAAGTATACAGGATTTCCAGAGAATTCCCACACGCTGAAATCACCGACTCCTACAGAGAGAAGAAAGATTACTATCTGAAACACCACCAGCAAATGCCAATCACAATTTTTCTTAGCACTTTAGGGACTGCCCAGAGTGCTGTCCATAGCATCCACCTGTTTATCTATGCATCTTCAAGACACACACACTCCCCCCACTTCCCTACACGAATGACCCCACACAAGGAAGGAGTCAGAGCCAACCGGTGACTTTGGGTTCCCCATCAATAAACTCACACAGTCAGAGAACGTATGTGGTAAGATTCCCTAATCTTCAAATAGGTATAAATTCTTTTTGGAACATGACAGGGTATACAATTTTGAACGTAAAAGTCACTAAGATATGTAATTTAATTTTGGTTCAATAATGACTACATCCACCTGCCGCAGGTGAGTAAGCGACCTGCTCACGTAGGTCAGAAGTGAGCAGGCTATCTGCACATGTGAAAGAAGCAGAAGTTGATTAGCAGTTCTGCATCTGAAGGAGGGGGATGGAACTGTGAGGAGGTGGGGTCCATAAGCTCACCCAGTGTGGGGGGCAGTAGAAGGGTCAAGCAGGGTAGAAGGCTGTGTGCCCTAGGGTTGGGGGGCAGTTGCTCCCTCATACCTGAGCACCGGGTATGGAGGGTTTTCTTGGAAGTGTCTGTGGGTGAGGCTCTGATTATAGTTCCTAAGGCACCTAGAACCTCCCAGTGACTATCCAGCATGTGGGCACCCCCAGCCCTACACGACCACATTCCAGCAGGATGGTGACCAGCCATGCACCGGCCTCTGGGGCAACCAGGCAGGACCACTTATGTTGTAGGATTTCAAGTTCCTTTTCACTAGTTCTTCCCCTCGGTGCTTATTTGGGTCAGAAATTCTGCAGTCAACAGTTAATTCTGGAAGATCCAAGGACTCTTCTGGAGCTTCCTCTTGGAGCACAGGCACCCCTGGGCACAGGACTCTCTTAGGTCTGGCAGCTGAGGCGTTAGTGGGAAGGGTCTGGAGTAAAGGCATAGTCCCCTAGCACGGGGAGAACTGGGAGCACTGGGAGCCAGACTTGGGGCGGGGGAGGGGCTGGGGAGGAGCCGGGTGAGCGAGGGGTGCTGAGGACAGGCTGCACGCCACCTCCACTCCGGGATCTCAGAGAACACTCAGCGTTTAAAAGAGAAAATGCCCATGGACTTAAATTCCACTTCACAGGATCCAGTGGTTCTCCTAGTGGGGTTCCCGGACCAACAGCAGCAGCAACACCTGGGAACCCCCCTGACCGGCCGCATCAGCAGCTCTGGGGGCAGGGCGGCAGTCTGTGTCTTCAACAAGCCCCGCAGGGGGCCCACCTGCACACTGAAGGTGAAGAGCCACAGCTCGGGGTGACACACACTGACATCTATTGTTCACGGGGTTCACGGTAATAACAGATTCCTACGTGAAGATGCTCCCGATTGGCATTTTCTGAGCGCCTCCCCTGTACCAGACACACTACCAGGCGCTTGAATCAGCTCATACGGTCCTCACAGATGGGTCTCAAAGAAATCGCTTTATCCCTGCTCTAAACTTTGCCTCCGCAAGGCAGGGGCTGGTGTTCAAGTGACGTGGGACAACTGGGGGCCCCAGGAGCTCCGGGGGCTGGGGGGAGCGACATAGGGGGCACAGCGGTTGCTGGAGAAAGTAACCTTCCCTGGTAACATCTGAAGCTTCACCCCCTTGGAAATGTTTGAGGGCAAAGAACACACGTGAAATTTTGCCTGTGGAGAAAATCGCCCGCGCCTGCAGCAGAGCATCAGCCACGAGTGTCGATGTATTCAAGATAACTCTTCTCACGCTTGCACTTGTCAAACTGCTAGTGGGATTGAATTTTATGAGGTTTCCAATCCAAGTGTATGATTTGCTCTGCTTAGAAAACGATTTACTCAACAGTCATTTATTAAGCGCCTACTGCGTGCCTGGGGCTTTGCTAGGTGCCTGGGAGAGCATGGGGTTTAGTTTCACTAGTTAGGGCTATTAACCAGCCTGGCTTCAATGGGTCAGTCCTAAGGTCGCTTTGTGCGGCTCCTCCTCCGTCCTTGGGGGGCTGTGACAGGTGCAGGGGGACAGGCTCCCACAGGGGTCTGACTCAGTCCTGGCGAAGGGAAAGGGGAGTGCTCCCCTGTGGGGCGGGCGGGCTACTGTACCGTTCAGATAAGCGTTCTGGATGTCGATGGCCTTAGTGGACTGGTCGTCAGCTGCGCAGTGTGGGTGCTGGGGCGGGGCCACCAGCACCTCCAGGGTCCCTCGGGTGAGGCCCGGCTCGAACATCATGCTGCGGCTCCTCACGCTCACGTGCTCACAGCCCGGGTACAGGTTGCTGATGCTCACGGACACTGCAGGTGGACGGGAGGCGGTGAGACCAGGGCAGCCTGTGTGCCTGCTCCCCTCCCCCCTGGCCCACACCCTGTCCCTTCCCGGGACACTCTCATCCCACCCCCTGCTGCTTCGGGCATGAGTGCTGTGCGGCAGTGGGTCCGGGATGTTGCCTCGATGCTTCCTGTCTGCTGCACCTTCCGTAGCCCTTTCCTGCGCTGCTCGGTCCCCCAGAGGCCGACCCTGCATCTCCGGGGCGCCCCTGCCACTTGGCGTCTGGTTGGGGTCAGCCAACGGGAGGCACTGGACAGGCTGGGCGGGGGGAGGAGAAGGCCCAGGTACTTCTTCCCTCCTCACTGCCTCTCTGAAACCAGTTGTGTGTCTGTGACTCTAGACTCCCCCCCGCCCCCCCGCGGGCGGCTTCACCCCTGGGCTCCAGTTTTCTCAAGAACAGGATCTTCCTCGTCTTTCCGCCCCAGGGAGGGAATGGTTTCCTTCCGTCCCAGGCCTTGGATGCTTCACCGTCTCTGGGATGTTCCCCTGACTTTTGCCCATGACACTGTCCTTCCGTTAATGTCCCCACCTGGACCCTACAGATGCAGATGAAGTGATCCCACTCTGGTCCATGAGACTGTGTCAGGTTGACTGCAAAAGGATTCTACACAGTAGCAGGTCTGTCCAGGGAGAGCGGACGGGATCTGATATATGTCAGGCATTCCCGAACCTCACGGAGTTCTCATTAGGACAGAGCTCGTGTTCAGTCTCATAAAAATAATAATTTCACGGGGAGACCATGAAATCATAGCGGGAAATCGTGGATTTTGCTGACTGCCGACCCCTAGTGGTGACAAGCGGCAGGCCCGGTGGAGGGGCCACCCCTGCCCCTGAGCTCC
>NC_138382.1:23838529-23957935 GCF_054177405.1 Leptonychotes weddellii | reverse complement strand
TTACTGGTAATTACTGTGCATTTCAAAGAAAAGCCTTAGTCTTACTGACAATTTTGATCTGAAGATTTTCAGTGAACATAAGAGGAGGAAATCAGAGTTCACAGCACCTTTTAACTGGAGAATTTTCATAAGGCTGCAGTTTCACAGCGAGCAAATTCATTTCCATTTCTGTGCCAGCAATAAGCAGGACCCTGGCTAACACGTATTGAGCGCCTCCTAATCTCATGCGCCTGGTCCAGTTGTCCGTGCTTTGTGCACATGAGCCCTCGGAGTCCCTCGGGGGAGGTGGGGACTATGGCTGTTCATGTGCCACCGAGGAGGAAACAGAGGCTAAGGGACTGTTCTGCTACAGTTTTAAAGTCATTACAAATTCGAAGTAGAAAAGGCGAGAAGCAATTTCCGTGCAAATAAAAGCAATCTCTTTTCAACAAGATTAAGAAGCATTTTGGATCCATCTCTCACTCAGGGTTTATCAGTACCAGTTAAAGCTCCATTCCCGTGGAAGCTCAGAGATGCCCGAGTCTGATTAACAGCACAGCTTCCAACCTCTCCACCCAAGTCATCATCCGAGCCATGCGTGGGGTTTCCTGAGACCAGTGTTTCTCAACATCGGCACTGCTGACATTTTGGACCAGATAATTCTCTACTGTGCGGGGCTGTCCCGTGCACTGCAGGGAGATGAGCGCATCTCTCTCTGGTCTCTGCAAGGATCGCCTTCCCCAACTCGTGAAAACTCAGGGTCTTCAGACATGGCCAAGTGTTCCCTGGGTGGCGCGAAATCACCCCAGTGGAGAATCGCTGCCTTAGGCTGAAGCTGGAAGCTCATGTGAGTGCTCCGGGGAGGAGGCTTTACAGTCACGCTGCCCATCTCACTCTCCCTTGGGGTCCCCAGATGTCTCCACGGGGCAGGGGAGGGCTTCTAGTTTGCTCTGGGGAGAATCAGGGATCTTGTCAGACACCACACCCCAACCAGGGATTCGTGCCAAACTGCCTGGATCCTTACTGACATGGTAAGAAAGGCCTCAGGTTAGCAGTTCCCAAACCTCCCCGCACACTGGAACCCCGGGGTCTCTAAGATCTCCCACGAGCTGCACGCGCCCACTCCCTTCCAGACGCTCTGCTTCCCTGAGTCTGGGCGCGGCCCGGACACTGCGGTTGTAAGCGCTCCCGGTGATTCCGGCGTGCAGCCAAGTTTGGGGACCACTGTCCTGGTTGGAAGAAATCTGAGCCTTGACTAAAGTGTCTGTCTTTTGGGGTCTTCTGGCCACAGCATTTCTCTCAGAGACCCAGGATTGGCACGTTACACAGAGGACCCTCAGTGACAAAGGTTACTGTCCATCATAGAGCCTTTCAAATGACAGGAAAACCACCATCAACCAAATGCCCTACAGTTATGCAGCACTTTACAGTTTGCAAAACACTTGGCCCTAAGAGACACTGTTCAGGCTCCCAAAAGAAATGCCTGTCAGTGTCATGGAAAGTTTGACCTTTGGAATAAGAGGACGAGGTTTACGTCCTGAATCTGCCCCTTACGAGCTGAGTGGTCAGTCACAGGGCCTCCTGGAACCTGGGCTTCATCTGTAAGGTGGAAACTGGGACCCTCACCACACAGGGACTTGAAGCAGATTAGGGAAAACCAAATGAAGAGAACCAACAGTGTACTGGTCATGGAAAAAGGAAGCAGCATTAATTACTAATAAAAGAGCTAAGAATTTCCCCAAACTCCCTGTGTTTCTAGGAGGGAACAGGGTGGGAGCTGGATGTTTTGCATTCTGGCCTTGCCCTATCCTGTGCCCCTGAGCCAGGTGCTAATTCCCACAAGCAATTCTAACACGCAGTGTCCTCCTGGTTACAAAGAGTAGTCTGGGAGGGCCTCATTGAGAAGGTGATGTATGAGTCAAAACCTGAAGGAGAAGAGAAAGCAAGCCATTTGGATGCCTGTGAAGAAAGGCAAGTGCAAAGGTCCTGAGGCAGCAGGATGACTGTCATGTTTGAACAATTTCAAAGAAGCTCATATAGCTCATGTGGTGTGTGGGGGGGTCAAAGGGAGGAGATGGAGTAAGAGATGGGGGTCAGGGAGGCAATGTGAGGGGCCAATCTTTAAGGGAGCCCCCCTCCTAAAGACTTCTAACTTGATGGAGGGTCTGAGCGGAGGAGGGACATGATCTGACTTATATTTCAATGGAGTCACACAAGCTGCTGCCTGAGGAGCAGACTGGGCAGGTGAGGTTAGAAGCCAGGAAACCAGTTACAAATTGCACATGATCATGGCCAAGGGCTCATAGCCTCATGGGGGATCAGCAGTCAATTCCAACAGAGCAAGAAAGGGGAGCAAATCATAACTGCTACTGGGGGCTGAGAAAGACGAGGCTGTCTGGGGCTCCAGCCGAATATTGAAAGATGAGAAGGAGCTAGTGTTCCAGAATCTTCCTGACACTAATGTCATCTGTGACTATGTGCCTGGGTGTCTGCTATTAGGCATTAAAAGTCTCTCACATGGAAGGAAGGGGCACATCACGTCTTATGGCAGGGGTGTGTGTGTGTGCAGGGGAGGGAGGGAGTAGAAACAGAGGAGATTCCAGACGGAAAGAAGAGCATATGCCAATTCGGTGAGCTGGGAGCAAGCGAAGGGCTTCCCAGGACCTTCAAAGAGCTCTCTTCTGCCAGGTATAGCTGAGGGGGACCGGGTGAAGGGTGAGGCTGGGCACAGAGGGTGCCCGGCAGCGGAGGTTGGAGTTCATCGGCTTTTCCAGAACCACAGATGTGGTGATGGAATGGAACGGTCAGGAGGGCCACGGCTACAATCAAGGGACCAGATCCGAGGCTGAGCTGGTCCTGGGAGAAACACACACTGAGGTCCTTAACCAGAGGCCAGAGGCCAGAGTGCTATGAGACCAAGAATCTGGGACGAGGCCCCCCAGGAGGATGCAGGGGAGAGGCAAGCAGAGCTTCTCCGTCCCTGGACCCGGCGACTCTGCAGAGGTCCGACACTGACAGAGAAGGTTGGGGAGGAGGGTGAGGATGAACGTGGAGGTCTGGCCCTCCGAAGCTGGTGCCCACCAGAGGGCATGCGAGGGGGCGCTCCGGGGCAAGTGGGGCTGGAGCCGAGGACGTGGGCCTGAGGCCAGGGGCAGCCGCAGGCCACGGTGGTCAGAGGGCAGGGGCGGAGGACAGGAGGACACTGGGATGGACATGGGGCTGGAGGAGATGAGCAGAGGCAGGAGGAGAGGCAGGACCAAGTGGGGTTTTCTTACCCAAGGCGGGAGGGAGGGGCAGGAAGTGCAAGTCCTGGAGAGACAGCTAATGCACCAGGATTCAGAAAAGCTGCTGCCTCTTAGGTGCGGGGGACAATGAAGACAGGCTGGGGCATGGTTACCCCAAAAGTCAAGAGCGGGGTTACACTGTGCGGAAAGAGACGCAGCGACTGAGTCAGGCCCCGGGGGCTTTTGGGGTGACCTTGAAAATTCTATTTCTTGACCTTTGAGTGGGTTATAAAGGTGCCGATCTTATAATAATTCAGTGAGCTTTACTTTTGTTCATGTACTTTGTAAAAAAAAAAAAATCTGTGTTTTATCTTATTATAAAAAAGTTTTGAAGGCAAGAGCTACCAAGAGGTGACTGGAGACTTGGCAGAGAGCACAGCGTCCAGAAGGGACTGTGTGGAGGGAGAGGGGGCGGCAGTTCAGGAAAAAGAGAGCAGGACTTTCAGAGGCTTTTCCAAGTAATTGGAGCTGAGACCAGAATGGGACGGCAAGCGACCGCTAGGGGGCGCCGCAGGGTCGCGAGCTGGGGTTAAGGACGCGGGACCTGGTCCTCTCAGCGGCAGGGAGAACAGCACAGGAAAGGGGCGGGCACTGTTTCTGCCAGTAAGGAGGCGGCCCCTCCCCACCCGTGGCTACGCGGTGCTTGAAAGGTGGCCCAGGTTAAGATGCCTGTGGGTGTAAAACACACACCGCATTTCCAAGACAGTACAAACCGAAGAATGGGAAATATCTCAATAGTTTCAAAATACTGATTGCAGGTCGAAATGATAACACTGTGCATGTTTTGTGCTAAACAAAATATATTCCTGAAATTAACTTCTTCATTTCTTTTCCTTTTTGGATGTGGCTTCTAGAACATTTAGAATGGCACCTGCTGCACGTGTGATGGCTCTGTTGGAGAGGTCAGCTCGCGACACCGGGTCTGGTGATCATACCGCCCCCTGCTGGACACCTGGGAGGCTGCCCCTTGCTCTATCTAAGAGCGAGACCTCTGTCTCCACCGCACTTGCCCTGGAGGCTGGGCCACTCGGGTCATAAGAGCCCCGTTAGACTGGAAGTTTCCTGAGGGAGGGGGGCTCATCTGCCCAGGCCCCTCTGTGTTCCTGGGTCTTAGCCGAGCCTGGTGCACAGTATGTGCCCAGTATTTGGGGACTGAAGAAACGAGGGGTGCCAGGGAGGCACAGTCGTAAGCAGAGGATGAACGAGGAGATACACCTGAGGGCGGGCTGGAGGGGGAGGCCCCTGGTGGGAAGTAAGGAAACAGCTGCTGTGGGCAAGGGCAAAGGGAGAGGACCCAGGGCTCAACAGAGGTCGTGGGGTAGCACCAACCACCCAGCAGAGGCCAAGGGCCACACATTTTACTGTCCCCAACGTGACTGTGGGGTTTGGCAGAATCAGCATCTGGTATCCTCAGAGCCATCCTTGACAGTTTATTTTTTATGAGGCAACATTTGTGATGGAAAAAAAAAAAAAAATATATATATATATATATACTTTTCCTCATAAAAATGCATATAAATCGTGCACTGTGGAGTAACTGAATTGAATGCCAAGACATGGCTGGGCAGGGTTTGATAATGGCACATCAGGCCTAGAAGCCCATGCATGGCCATGTGGGGTTCTGTGAGGGGTGGGGAGGTGCCCTAAGGAAGGGACAATCCCATCTACAGCACTGGCATTCCCTGGGCTTGCAGAAAAGCCCAGCTCAGGGCTCAACACTACAGAGAATGGGCCCAGTACTTGTGGGGACAGAAGGCATCAAAGGAACATCAGTGCATTCAGGGAGGCAATGTCCTCCACCAGGGGTCACCAAACATTTCCTGTAAAGGGCCAGAGAGTAGATACTCTGGGCTCTGTAGGCCATAGGATCTCTGTTGCAACTGCTCAGCTCCACCTTACAGCATGCCAGTGGCCATAAATACATAAATAATGAGCATGGCGGGGTCTCAATAAAACGTTGTTTACAGAAACAGGCAGCGGGCTGGATTTGGCCTGGGGCCCCTAGTTTGCCAACCCCTGCATGCCTCTCCAGGAAATGAGGCCTCCCTTCCAGCCTCAGGGCCCTGATCTTCCCAAAATATTTTAAATTTTTGCCATATTTTAAAACTCCAATGGCTCTCCTTAGACAAACACTTCATGTCAGCAAAGCACTAGTGAGTTTCAGGAGTCTCCCACATAACAGAGTGGGAGACTCAACCCACCATTAGGCCAGAAGCAAGTCAAATGATAGTATTTCCCTGTAAGCAGTAAAATGACAACCTTATCTCATTAGCCCCCGGATTTGTCCTCTTTGGTATTTCCCGAGATGTAAATGGAGCAGGGCGGTACCTGGTGTGGAATGGGGAGTGGGGGGGCCAGGGGAACTGAAGCATCTCCTGTAAAATCATTATGCGGGCCTAAGAGCCAAGCCAGACTTCTTAAACAGGAGACAACAGCTCTCCTAAGCGGTTCCCCACCCCACCCTCACCCCAGGAACCTCCAGAGCCCTGTAGGGGAGGGGGGGCATTGAGGAAAGGAAAACACGCATGTCTAACCACACACCCCAAGGCGCTGTTGTGGAACGTGGGCCACGGCAGGCCTTCGTGGCAGCGCGGGCCACGAAATGCGCAGGGGAGGCGGCAGAGCGAGCCCTCGCCCTGGCTCTGCGTGGGCAACTGTTCCCCCTAAGTGCAGTGCAGGAGCAAAGCTTCACAGCGGATACCTTTCCCCTCATGCCCTCAAGGCCTGAGACGTTTTCTCTCGCTTTCTCTGGCTTTCTCCTGCCGGAAGGTAACTCACCGAGGTCAGGGCCTCCACGTTGGCGCCCGCCAGACAGAGGTAGCGGACCACGTCCAGAATCCCGTTGTTGGCCGCAAGGTGCAGAGGAGTTCGGCCGTACTGGAAGACACAAAAAAGCCCAAAGAGAGTCCTTCTCACAATCGACGCTGAGGCTGGCCCTGATTGAGAGTCTACCCCATGCGCCAGCGCTGTGTGAGGGATCTGGGATCCCCCTGAAGGCGCAGGAAGTGTGGGCTCCCTTCTCCAGAAACTCGCCCGCTCCTGAGGGACGCAGGCCCGGCAGAACGGGTGCAAGCATTTTCCAGTGAAGAGAGTAACTTGGAAATAAAACTCTAAGGGATTTAAGAGTAGGAGGCTTATCATAACTAAATCAAGTCTCCTGCTGTGCGGGCAAAAAGGAGGCATGAGTCAGGGCTCTTATAAAGGGTCCCAAAGTTCCAGAAAGATCTGCATCACAGTTCAAATACAGACACTGCAAGGGACAGAGGGATGGAACGACAGCTACTGAAGTCACTCTAAGGAAGTGACACTGCAAGGCCATGCCCACCAGGCTCCCTGTTGTTTATGTCTGTGGTTCCCAAACTGTGTGCCCAGGCACCTCAGGGCATTGCAGTGAATTCATGGGCTACTGAGGAATATTTTACATTTTTGATGGAACCAGCAGGTTCAGACACTAAGTGAACTACTAGCTCCAGGCAGTTCAGGCTCTCAGCATGAGATTGCACTGCCTTCCCTTCGAAGTCAGCACAAAGGGTGTTTGGAGGTTCCTGTGACAAGAGACCAGTATCTTGAGGACATCAGGGTAGAATGGGAAGGGAAGTAAGGGTGGCAGTGTCCAACCTGGGTTCAAGGTCTCAGGGGCTGTGAGGTGCCCAAAAAGCACACACACCCCATCGGCACGCCACTGCGGTTATGGAAGACGGAAATAAAAATATTCACTTTCTTTCCATTTGTGTGGATCATTTTTTCCCACAGGTACTGAGTCATTAGGACATAAATTCTTACTAGGTCATTTGGACCAAACCACTTAATAAACAGAGAGGTTAGGTATTTCTTTTGCCCTGGGGGAACCACAAAGAAAGTTCTGAGACCCTAGGACAAGAGAGGCTGAGGAAGTTCAGGTACCAGTCTTAGGCTGTTTATTTGCAATTGTAAGCTTTTGTTCTGAAGTTAACACATGCTGATTTAGAATATGCAAAGGACAGGGCGAGATGGGGTGGAAAACAGAAGTGCTCCTTTCCTTCTGTCCCCTCCCCCAAGTTCCCTCCTCAGAGCAGGTCCTGCTGATCCCTTTGGTGCTTTTCCTTCCAAGCTTTTAGCTCTGAACCCATAAAAGGAAACAAACAATTTGAAAAGTCAGGGCATGATCATACTCCACTTTATACGTTCACCTAACAGTACACGGAGGACACTTTGCCATGCCTGTCACTAAATCTATTACGTTCTTTCCGATACCTGAATAATACGTGGCGTGTGGATATGTCATAATTCACTCAGCCAGCCCTCTGAGGACAGACACTTAAGGTGGTTCCATTCCTTGCCCTTATAAATAATGCTGCAATGGGCATACACGTCTGTGTTTTGTTTACTGTCATCTAGAAAGCTTTAGAAAGCAGATATGAAAATTTCAAATACCCTAGAAATGAAGTGAGAAGGAAAAGAGGAGACTGTAAAGATGCGATGAAGTGTTTGGATTTATGTGGAAGGAACGGAAGCTTGGCAGTGGTAGGTATCGCTTTATGGAAGGGAAGAAGGACAACAAAGAAAAAGGACTAGGAAGTTGATGCTTTTGAAGGCTCCAACCTTTGATAGAACCAACCCAAACTCCTGAGCGTTGGAGTCAAGGTCTTGTGCCATCTGGACCCAAGATTCCCTTCCACCTGCATTTTCTCTCTGTGCCCCATTGCCTGCCTCCCTAAATACCTACAGCCCATGTCAGCTGCAGGTGCATCCAGACAGTCATCCCCAAACATAGACGAACACTTCCCTCAGTCGGAAACACATGCTCCCCTCTTCTTTATCCAGCAAAGCCCTAAATGTCTCTGAAAAGCTCTCCCGGTTTCTCTAATGTGCCAAGGTCCGCGTTGCCATACACCTGTCTGCTTTCACAGCAGAGACTGCAATAGGAGACGCGGCTGGAGCGAAAAGCAGCCTGAGGGCAAGAGCCATTCCCTCCGCCATCCACAAGCCCCTCAGACCTTGCAGAGCACCATGCCGCTGGAGAAAGGCGTTAATACACACTTGGCTGGCACAGCATTCTCACTCACGCACTTGGATATGTGCATGCATGCGTGTGTGCGCACATCCACGTGTGCATGTGTGTATGCATGTGTGCCCATGTGTGTATGCAAGTACGTGCATGTGTGTCTGCTTGTGCATGTGTGCATGTATATGCATCTGTTTGCATGTGCGCCCATCTGTGTATGCGAGCATGTGCATGTGTGCACATATATGCATCCGTTTGCATGTGTGCTCATCTGTGTATGCATGCGCATGTGTGTGCATGTACATGTGTGCGTGTATATGCATCTGTTTGCATGTGTGCCCATCTGTGTATGCGAGCATGTGCATGTGTGCGTGTACATGCATCTGTTTGCATGTACGCATGTGCATACACGTGTATATGCATCTGTTTGCATGTGTGCCCATCTGTGTATGCATGTGCATGTGTGTGCATGTATATGCATCTGTCTGTTTGCATGTGTGCATATCTGTTTACGTGCGTCTTTCTGCGTGTTTGTGTGGGTGCATGTGTCTGTGCTGGTCTGTGTGCATGTGTGCACATGTGTGTGCATTTGTGTGTGCATGTGTGTGCATGTGTATGTGTGTATGAGCACAACATGCGTTCTGTCTTCGCTGATAAGAAAAGCCATCCCAGAGGAAGAAGGGTAAAGGTCCATAGGCTCTGTGCCACCCAGCTCTCTCCTCCCTGTGCTCCCCAACACAGCCCATTTACACAGCCACTCTCCTGATTTTCCCACGGGACGAATGAACACTGAGAAATATCTATTTCACTTTGATGAGTGTCAAAGATAGGGACAAATTCCTGTCACATACTGAGGACAAGGGTAGGATCTGAATGGCCACTTTTATCTCTGGGGGAATTGAATCCAGGTAAGGAAAAGGCCAGACACACCACGAGAAAGGAGTGACTGTCTGCCTGTGGGACATGGGCTGTCATGTGCCACGTCCATTTGGACAGTTGCTTACGAGGGTGAGGCCAAGTAAAGCCAGATGTGCTTTCCAAGCAAATAACGCCTTCCTCTTACTAATACACATCATTCAAGCTCCTCTAGAGCTCCATCATTTTCCTAAAACAAAAAACTAAAAAAAAAGGGAGAAAAAAACCAAAGATGTTCCCAGTCCTCTGAAGAAGGCGTCATGGTGCACTGAGCCCCTGAGACACCGACGGCAGCCCGGGGAACTTGTCTGCGGGTCCAAGTGCGCAGAGCTGCTTATCAGCAGCTGCTGCTCATCAGCAGCTGCTGCTCTGGACAGGTTCCAGATAACCGCCTGAACTAGGCTATGGATTCCAGGAGGATGACACTTTGGAGCTTCAGCTGAGCTCAAGTCCATGACCAGATCACCTACTGAATGCCCTCTCTGAGCGGCCGTGTTGCTGTATACAGTAAAAACAAATCTAAGGGGGCAAGTCTGAACTCCCATCCGCAGCATCAAAAATGGAAAGGCTTTCCCATTCAATAAGCCAGTTGTTTTTAAATACGAAAGTCTAGGATTATCTTGCTAGGTATTTTATTTTGTTTTTTTAAAGATTTATTTATTTGAGAGAGAGTGTGTGCGAGAGCAGGGAAGAGGGGGAGGGAGAGAGAATCCTCAAGCAGACTCTGCACTGAGCACTGAGCCCGCCGCAGGGCTTAATCCCATGACCCGGAGATCATGACCTGAGCTGAAATCCAGAGTCGGCTGCTTAACTGACTGAGCCACCCAGGCGCCCCTCTTGCTGGGTATTTTAGAGAGCATATTTAGCAAGTGCACTGTTTGCACTTAGGCATGGGGTGAACACCCATTCCTTTCTTTAACTTAGTGCAAAGTACCCTGAGTCCTTCCACCTTCCCAGGGGACAGCTCATCTCCAATGCTGTGCACAAAGTAGCTAGCTGTGCATGCTATGGTCAACTCCAAAGGTATTCAAGTAAGTGCCACAATGGTCCTTGAAGCCACTCTTTATTTGTTTAAAGACTCCTGGAAGGAAAGTCAAGTTCTTGATGCTGCTTAATATTACACTTGGCTCTCCCTTTAAGCCACTTGGCAAGATTAGAATGGGATAAACAAAGAAAGCAACTGGCACAGCAGCTAATGGCTAAGACCTATGATGTTGCGTTTTCAAGTTTCCAGAATGCGAAGATTGCCAATTTCAATTTTCCTTAGAATTAATCACATAATAGGTGAGAGGAGTAATTTTTTGTAGGAGTGTAATTTTCCTGCTGTTTCAGATATTAATTCTCTTACCTCAAATAAATCATAATAAAATTCTGCTAGCTTTAAGACTGCCATTTATAAACAAACACTTCCCACATTCAAAAATTTAATGCTACTTGGACTTTCTTTTTAACACAATCACAAAAGAATAGTGTTTGCCTTTCATACAGTTACATGGCTGAAACCACAGGAATATCCCAACTCTTCTAATCTTATTTGGTAATGAAAATCTAGATGGTGCTCAGGAAAAAGGGAAGGTGTTCGCTAACTTCTAGAAGTCAACATCTGGGGTTTTTGGAGCATGTAATTATTTATTTCCATTTCTTTATTTGCCAAATGATAATATTCCCCTGGTCTTACCAAATTTATTTAGCACAAAAAAGGGTTGTGAATGCTTGACGATAAAACTCTCAGTGGGTGAAGCTAAGAACAGAAATCTGGTTCTCAGATTCTCAATGAGGTGTTTTCCTGAAGACTTAGTGCTCCAGAAAGATGCTCTCATTTGACCGATGTTCTGGGATTCCTCTACAAGAGGTCACACACACACACACACACACACACACACACACACACACTCCCTTTTTCTCTTTCCCTCTCTCGACATTCGTAAGTGACAACCTGGCTAGGTAGGAAGTACTTATTAATGTAATAATTTTCTGTTACTTCAGGACATTATTCAAAGCCAAATGTAAAATATGGCATTAAGTAGAGAGCCCTATAAGACGGAACAGGTCCCCCTGAGTAACACAGACTTTCAACAATGACGAGACGCAAAGAGCAGGCTGCCCAAACCCAGAGGCAGGTGGATGGACGCACACACTGGTCCCTGCAGAGATCCCCGCCGGCATTACCTTGTTGGAGACATCCAAGTTGCAGCTGGCTTCACAGAGGGCCACCACAATAGGCACGTTGCCATCTTTGCAGGCCACGTGGAGGGGGGTGTTGCCGTGCCTGTCTTGGAAGTCAACAGAACATCCCTGGCTGATGAGAGTCTGGATGACCTCCATCTGACACCGTCTCACGGCAAGATGAAGAGCGATGTGTCCATCCTGCAAGAAGCACCAGGGGCCATCAGCACTTTCCCTTGGGCATGCGGGCCTGGCCGCTCGCCTTTCCAGCTGCCACTGGGCCAAGATGAATTGGTAACAGCATTGCTAGTACAAAGCCCGAAGGAGGCTTACAACACAGACTTTCCTCCTGGTGGGTGGCCAAGAGGCTTCGTGCACCCCACTCTGAATAACCACAGACTAAGCTGACCCTCAGCCTGACTAATCCGGGCGCGGCCAGTACAATCAGATAGAGACAGCCAACACTTCTTGTCCCTGACTTTATAGAACTTAAGTAAGTGTTGGTACTTCAATGGCCTGTTTTATCAAGCACTTGAAAACCACTTTTAAAAACATTTGCTCAGCATCTTTACTAACTTCCTAGGCAGAAAGACTATTCTTTTATCTTACCCTGGGAGAAACTGAGGAAAAAAACATGGAAAGTGATGTGCTCAAAGGCTGTCGTATATATCAGGGGCAAATATAACATGCTGAACCCAGGCATCCCAAAAAGACCAGCCTGAGAATTCCCTCCACTTGTTATGGATTCCCTGGCGAACAGACATGTTGAGTTCCCTGTGCCGGGGAGAGATTTTGGGGACATGTCTGTGTGGGGACTCCGGGCTGTGACAACCAAAAAAGGTCTTCAGCCATTACGAAATGTCTCCTGGGGACAAGCTTGCTCCCAATTGAGAACCACCTCTCCGTACTAAGAAAATATTCCACAAATGGCAGGTGCTAACTTAACTACAGCGTCCCCAATCGGACTATACAGAGTAACGTCACAGCCTCACGTAAGTACAAACTCACAGTAAGAATAGATTATGCTGAATTTGTATCATTAATAAAAGAACACCTGGCCTAGAACGGCAATTATCAGACAATTTAAAGGCGGGTTTTGTCTTTTTACAAAAGAGCCGGTGATGAAAGTAAATAAACCACCTGTTTCTTTGTTTATCTACGAAGTAATAGTGAGTTGCCAATTCTCGTCCTAACTGAAGACTGTCTTAGGCTCACTGTACCTGCTCCAAAGCGAAAAAGGCTAAACATAAAATAGACACCGGAGTCATGTGACCATAAAGTGTTCTATGCCACCAATGAATATTAATTATTAAACAGAATCTAGAAAAGGCCATAGAGCTTCTGAAACAGGGAAGACAAAGATCACTGTAGTTTGCTACATTCGAGTTTGTTATTTTAGGTAAACTAATGGAGGAGGCTTGTGGTCCCCCCAGCCCCCCAGATCACTTGCCGGGGAGTGTGGTATGTTTACCCACAAAGCACCTTGTCGGAGGCATTAAGGTCGGCTCCGTGTTCCGACAGACACTCCACGATGTCGTGGTAGCCCCGGGCAGAGGCTGTCAGGAGGGGCGTTTCTCCTTCTCGGTTCTTAATGTTCACATTGCAGCCGGCTTCGCAAAGGGCTTTGGCCACAGAGTAGTAGCCATGCCAGGCGGCACAGTGCAGGGGGGTTTCTTCTTCCTGGCCAAAGAGACACACGCATAGAGGAGACGGACACGACAACACGCAAGTGTGCACACGCTGAGTTCTAGCCGTCATCGGCAGCCAAGTCCCAGAGCACGGAGAAAAAGGCTCGTGGCCACTGGGGCAAAATGTTCATCTGAAATAATGGATGTGGGTGTGACGTCTCTCCTTCATTAGTTTTCTTGCCTTCCACACTTGTGTGTTGGACAAATTCGGTTTTCCCTGCAGGTTACTGACTGACTTTCAGGAGCCCCCTGGAACCGTCGGCTCAGCTCTTCTGAACGAGTGAGCCCCGGTGTGGGTAGGTTCCTAGCATCTTTCTTGTGAAAGTGCCTTCATTCACTTCATCTGAGACTCCTCACAGTACAGCACTTATCCAAGCAAGCATTCCTGCAACTATCTTAACCCCTCAAGATTTCTGTCATGGATGTACCATAAAGATGAGTCACATAATTTATTGTTGCTCTGGCAAAGAAGTGCCGAGATAACTGGGCTTTAACAAGTCACCGGAAGGACTGGCCGCCAGGTCTACAGGACTGGAAGGCCTGTATATTCACCATCAACATCCTTAGACACGTATGTCTGTCTATGAGAGGTTATTACATTGTAGTGCTGACGGCATGACTCAGGGACCAGACTGTGTGGGTTTGAGCCCCGGCTCCACCATTTAGGAGCTGTGTGAGCTTGGGCAAGTCACTGACCCTCTCTGTGCCTCAGTCTTCTCTTCTGTAAAATGAGGATGATGATAACAGCAACCCACCAGTAGGGCTCTCCAGAGGAATAAATGAATGAATGAATGAACGCTAGTGTTTCTGGTTCGAGGCTGCCCTCTAAAATCAAAGCAGAAAACCCAAAGGACCCGACTGTATCAATCAGCTATGTGCACATCCATGCAGCAAGCAAGCAAATGAAAGGACATCGACTACCATGACCCACCTTGTCCTGGAAATTGGGATTAGAGCCAAAGCTGCACAATAACTGAACCACATCGGCGTGGCCGTAGCGAGCGGCCACGTGAAGCGCTGTCTCTCCAGACTGTAAAAGAAAGAGCCAAATTCAGCAGACTGCGGAAACTAAATGCACAGGACTGGAGGCCACATCCCACGCATGCCTGCCTCCATGTCTTCCCCTTTGGGGTCCCCACCACCCCCAGGCCAGATGCCCCTTTGGTGACTGGGCCCAGGACCCTGGGGTAGGATGTGTCCCACAGAGCTAGTGTTAAAGCCACACACGTAGCTCATCCTGTTTGTCACAAAACGTCCTAAGTGAGAACGCTCTCCCTTTCTGGGATGGTGGTTCTCAATCCTCTTTATGTATTGATGCTCGTAGCCATGTGATTTCTTTTTAAAAAACACAAAACTCCCTCTTTAATATTACGTTATTTAAACAGTTTTATTTATGAGCAAGTTTCTGATTTCACCGTCTATGTTTAGAATGTTATTTCTTACATTCTCAGAGATTCTAAAAAACACCACTATTAGCCCACAATTGCATTCTGTGAATTTGTAATATGTGCAATTTCCTTAGGATATTTTACTTATATCCTTTATCCAAAACTTGTGAGTATAAACGGATTTAAAGCAAAACAAGATATTTGATGCTACCTGACCCAAAACTGCCATAATATATATGTGTGTATGTGTGTGTCTTTGACGTATCATCCCTTAGATATAGAGCAGTGCACATTCCATACAACTGTATGCGGCAGTCCTGACTGAACATGACAAACCAGTCTACAAGTATCAGGAGCAGAGCGGGGTTGCACGGTAGAATGCATAATGGATGAGGAGGTATGAATGCTAGGTATGTGTTCCAGCCCTACCAATGAACTCACAGGACTGTGGTGTGAACCGAATGAAGTAACAGATATATGAAACTAAGGTTATCTTGCTAAATCAATAATTTTTATAATATCTTTGCCCCCAAAAGCCTTATTTTACATGCAGTCTCGTGAATCCTTCTAGGGCCCGTGCGTGTAAGATCCACACTGGCAGCTACTTCAGAGAGGAGGAGGAGAAAGGTACGTACACACGGCAATTCAGTAAAAGAATCAGGACTCAGGTCTGTTTCTGGTCGTCCCTCTAGCAGAACCTTGAGTTTCCATGTCAGGGGGAAGAAAATTCACTGCTTGCATATTATGCCAACTACCTGGCAGATTTCAGCTAACTGCAGATTTTAATATTAGAGCAAGCCAGCAGCAGAAAGAAACTTCTAAATTAAATTCTCTGCAGGAAGATTTTGAGAATTCTCTTACTTTTTCAAGTAATTTGAGGACCTCTTTTGGTAAATCAATACCCTAGGTCCTTTTGGGGGTAGGATTAGAAGGGGAAAAAAGTAGGTATACTTTCAAGAACTTGAATTACATTTTAGGCTGTATTTTTGTTTAAAGCACTTAACTGAATAGCACTGCTAGTAGAGTTATATTATCACTGTTTATTGAGCACTTATAGGTGCTGGTCATAGTGCTGTGCTTTGGGTCCGGACGCATATGGCAGGTCAACACTCATATGCAGCCTCTTATCGCTTCCCACCGTCCCTAAGAAAAGAAGTGGCCTTACCTTGTCTTTAACATCCAAAGGGCACTTGTTCTCATTGAGAAATTTCAAGGTATCGACGTGGCCATGCCGAGAGGCCCAGTAGATGGCATTGGATCCGCCCTGTATAAAAGCCAACGTGGAGTTGTATTTCCAGATCCAAATGCATGCATCACTCAGACTCAATTTTCCTTCCCAGGTGACAGCAACTTCAAAAGAGCAACTTCCAAGAGGAATAAACTCCCGTTTTATTTTTCAGTTTTGCCAAAAAGACCAAGGTTACGTAAGATGTTAACAACCTGGGAAGCTCTCTGTACTATCTTTGCAACTTTCTTGGTAAATCTAGAATTATTTCAAAATGATGTTTTTCTTTTCTTAAAACCTTCGTTTCAATTTCTGGTCAGAACTTGCTTAAGAATCAGATCCAGTCCACTTATAGTTTTGTTGAAAATCTGCAGAAGCTGACGGCAGACCCACTGTAATGACTATTTGCTGTTAAACAATTGTGTCTATCCTTCCAAGGTGACCTATACCTCAAAGTGTATGTATTGTCCTTGCTTTGTTGCCCTAATAAACATGGAGGCAAATGTACTTCTGATGAGATTAATTAGGTAATGAAAATTTTGCCAAATGTGACATCTAATAATGCTGTTGAGTAAACGTGATTAGTCAGGAGTGAATCTGGGGTAGCGCACAAGGTTGATGCCCAGCAACAGAGCCAAGAGGAAGGGAAGTGTTTGCCTTTTTCTTTATAACACAGGTTAGATTGGACCAGCCTCTTAGGCAGTTCATCTTCCTTTACAGGAAACGGAGAAATGAAGTCAGGGGCCCATGTTATTCTTCTCTGTTAGCTCTAACATAAAGAAACAGTTGGAAATACTTAAAAGCTAATTCAGTGGCAATAAAACAAAATTCTGACCTTATCCTGGACTTCGATTCTTGAGCCTCTTTTAATGAGCAACTGTAGTATTTGAATATTTCCACAGCCAGCAGCGATCAGTAACGGAGGCGTCCCATGCTGGAAGAGGCAAGAAAGAAAATTTGTTTCAAGTTTGGTGGGAAAGGGAAAGCAACTATCACAGCGGCCCCACACCACAGAGCTTCCTGCGTCTCATCAGACACACAACTCTGCTGCCTCACAGGAACGGGGAGAGCCGGGACAATACACAGCCCTTCTCTGCTGGATTCGCAGTCAAGGGTGACATGTGCTTTTGCAGGAGGAGCACATTTACAATGTCATGATTAGAGGTGGGGGGGGGGGGGCGGGCATGAAGAAAGGCCCTCAGTGCCCTTGACCTCATTTCTAACTCAATTCACTCTCAACACAGAAGTGATTTCCCCACAGGCTGGCGTTTGTAACAGCCAGGGGGAATGGAGAAGTAGAGGGATCCTCTCCACCTTGGACTTGGAGGTGTACAGTCACAGTGACGCTCCCGCCCCCTCCCCGTTAGAACAGCATCAGACCTTGTTGGGCTGGTTAACGTCGTAGTTGGACAATGAGCCCAGGAGATGCTGCAGGCCCGGGACGTTGTCGTCATTGATAGCGTGGATGATGGCTTTCATCACAAAGGAGTCTTCCTCATCCTTGAGAGGGACCGTGAAGAGGGAAAAAGAGTTAGCTTGCTGGCCATGATCCTCTTATCAACATAAGAGAAATCAATGCTCATCTGTCAAGAGAAGCATTCAGAGGAAAGTAAGCCACTTCCTCCCCAAATCCACTTGGTCATGAAGGGAAGCAGGGGGTTTCTTTTGGCTCCTGCCATGTTGGAAACTAACACTACCTTCTGTTTACCTGGGCCTTCATGTCACTTGCATTATAACCCACACAGCAAACAGCTTTCAAGACTCAGATTTAGAACAACGACTGATAACCAACTACCCTCTGTGTTTATCTTAGCAATCTTTCAAAATATATAGTCCCCACACCACTGTAGAATACAGCAGGCATAACCCAGACTCTTAAAAACCACAGAACCAAGGAAATGATACCTCTGATTTCTACACCGTTTTTTTGTTTTTTGTTTTTTGTTTTTTAAGATTTTAGTTTATTTTTAAGTAGGCTCTACCCCCAATGTGGGGCTTGAACTCACAACCCCAAGATCAAGAGTCACACACTCTACTGACTGTGCCAGCCAGGTGCCCCTGAATTCTATAGTCTTAATTTGTAATTCGTTCAATTATAGAATTGTTATTTTCTAATCACAGGAATTTCTTCCTCCTCTAGGTATAGAATCACATGGCATTCTCTGAAACCTGGTCACAACTAACATATATATATAAAGACCCTAGAGGGGAAGAAGTATGAAAATAAAGGCCAGAAAAAGGAAAACAGATGCATTTCTCATTACAAAAAGAAAATAACTAGAGAATATTAACAACAACTTAGTTAAATCTTTGCCACTTTGTCAAAGTTTTCTTATAATAATAAGATATTTACCAAATACAGCACATTAAAACTAAGGAATAAGCCAGAAAACTCCCAAACAAAATCTCTGGACTTACAGGGGTATGGCGTCTAATATTTCAAATCTGGAAAAGCATATCTACAGAGGCTGAGTCTCTGCTTTTGGGGCAGAATGGAGAAAGCATTTCTCTGGACTCTGCTTTCTCTTCTCTATGGATCTGAATCCACACAAACTTCATGAGCGTTTTAAAAATATTCGTACAGAGCCCATGTTAAGAATGTCACTGGTTTTGCTTTTCCATCACAATTCAAGTTGATGACTTAGAGACATATGCATGAAAGTGACAGTCAAGAGAAATGGGGTGAATGGGAAGAAGCAGATTGTTACCACAGGTCCCCATGATTAGCAGGACACCAGGATGATGAGGGAACCTGAGTTGTGGGAGGGGTCATCCCACCCGGAGCCCCTCACACCCCAAAGCCCTCTCTTACCCTAAACTTTGCATTGCGACACTTAAATTTTCCCCTAAGTGATTATTCAAGATGATTTTAATTTATAACATTTAATTGTTCTCATCTTACTTAGATTAATAGTTTTTGTCTTGTCCCTGGTTCCGCTGTTACCCTCAAACAATTCCCAAACCCAAACTTTCTCTTCCACCTCCTCCTTCTCCGACCTTGCTTTTCTCCCACTCCTATTTTCTTCTTAACATTTCCTATCTCTTTTTACTCTACAAGGCTACACCTGGAGTCTCAGTGAAGCAACTAGTGTCAGGGGGGAAAGAAGAGCTGGTGTCTGCTGATGTGTGATCCTGCCCATGGAGTCCCTGGAGCCGCTCGGGAAACACTCACTATGTAGTTGTCACAGGAGCAGGCTGGTTCTTACAGGACCACCCTTTCTGCCTTCTCTGAAGTTCCCTCTACCTCCAGGGCTCCCAAAGCCCTGTTGTCTGTCAGGGGAGAGTCTTACTGAATTCAGATGTGTCCAATCATATCTGAAGAATTAATCTATGATTAGGTTTCAGTGTGGATTAAGGGAAAAAAATTATGGAGCTGTTCTCAAAGGTGTTACACATGCAATATAATGTCAACAGAGGAAGTGGGTTTAGCCGTCTGGTCTACCACGAACTCCCCCAGCAAGCCCCACAGTATTTGTCCTGATTTTTGGGTGGGTGGGTGTGTGTGTGTTGGCAGGAGGAGTGTCTGCCCGTTTTGTACTATTACGACCCAGTATTTTCCAAGGTAAGTGGCAACAGAGGACTCTCATTTTATTCATGAAAATTAGAATAAACTCCTTCCTCTTCTGCTGGCCAGTCACTCATCAAACTGTGAGTGTGGGAGGGGTGGGGTGGGGGGTGGGAGTGTTAGAGGTAGTGGGTGGGAGTGGGTATGGTGCCAATACAAACAAAGAGAAAAAGAACAAGAGAAGCAACAGAGTACATCAAATCAGCCACCCAACTCCCTCCCTTGAGCGGAGGAAGAACAGGCTTGACACTTCCGTGACTTCACGTTTTCTGGGTTGTTGAACAAATCAAACAACCTGAACATTTGAAATACACAGTGCTAAGAAAGAACCTCACCAAGGCAAACAGGTTTGCTTACCAGAGTATCATCGCTTCTGGCAACACTCATGTTACTTCTGGACAAGAACGACCTGGATAATCTTTGGCACAGTGATATCAAGCGAACAGATTGCTTTAAAAAAAAAAAAAAGGCAAAAAAAAAAACAAAACATAAATGCAGGGGGAGAGGAAGAAAGAGAGCTTATATAAGGATACTCAAATTAGTGCAAATGGCAAAGTCTTTGAGATAGCATTCACTGCTGATGGCATGTTCTTTAGGGGTGGGAGGTCCTATAAGCAGGTTGGATCATATTTGCTTAAAGAAATTTCTAAAGGTCTTATAAATCAAGACAACAGGACAGAGATTCTCCTTCCACATTTCATTATTAACTACACAATTGCATAGCCTTCATCCCTTCTCTTAATATGTTCCTCTCTACTTTCTGAGCAGTGTAATCTTACCCTAACAAACCCCTTGCACATCCCCACTCAGAGAAGCATGGTATGCAAGGGTCTTGTCCTGTGTCCTTGTGCCCAGGCAAGCTTGTAATGGTAGCAATGTGACTATCAAAATTCATACAGGTGTCGGAAACAAACAGTGGGGAACTCCTTAGCCTATAGGACAAAAATACCCCTGCATTTACTCTCAAGGGCAAAAGCAACAATAAATAATTGTGTGTGTGTGTGTGTGTGTGTGAAAAAGAGAGGAAAAAAAGAGAGAAACTTATGGTGGTTCTCTCTACATTTTAAGCCTATTCTCAGGGCTTCCTTCAGACTGTTAAGTCTTAGTAACCTAGTGCTGTGGTCCTCCTCATCCCTATCACGTCATCCCGAACCTGATGGGTGTGAAAATGAGGTACATTTCCGGCCCAATGCTCAGAGACATGCCAAGTACCTGCTTCCTCTGGGCTTTGCATGACCCTGGGCATAGGAAGACATCCTGTCACCTTGTTAACCTTGAATTTTTATTTGTTCAAAGTTGACTGGAATGTCTTTTAGAGCCATGCCCTACACAGCCCCTACGGAGGCCATCCACACTGAAAAAGTACAACAGACCACATGCGCATGGCCCTTGCCCCACTCCCATCTCCACCATTCACAGACCAAGGCTGGATTTAGAGAACCATTTACACAAGTTCTGCTACAAACACAATTTCATGCTGCTTACCACAAAGAACAGATTTATTTAAAATGCGGCTTGTTGCATTTAGGAAAAGACTGCACTGTATTTCTGTTGTGCTGATTTAAAAATCTGCCTTGGGAATGGTTTTGATTTTTTTTAAAAATTCAAAATTACATATGAAAATCAGAGTTAAAGAGGACTGAAATATTGTTTTTGCTTATCTTTTGAAAATAGCCTCACAGTGCAGAAGACTATAGAGTAAATTTAAACAAACAGACAAAAAAAGGATGCACTTTTGTATGGTCGGTATCAGAAGAGATGAGACTGGCCAGAGGCAGTGCCGCAGAGGAAAGAAATTAGTTAATTCTTCCCTGCCAAACACTCTTACTTTCCACTTTTTCCGGGCTGCGAACTTCTTGAACTTCTCCATGTTGACTGCCGACGCCTTTCTACTAAGTGCTTGCTGGGTATCTTTAGGCTAAAATCAAAGTCCAAGAAAGCAAATTTAGAGCACTCAAATGATGGAAATGCGTGCCATGACAACTTTTGGAAACCTCTAATTATTTGGGATGTGCACACACTCACCTTACCAAAACAACAAAACAAGCTGGGATAATACACAAGAGCTAGGAACCTAGTCTCCGGGGGTCAACTCTTGTGGCTAAGGGTTTGATAAAATCCATAAAGACTGGATCTTGGGAAAAGTTGAAGAGTTGAGCTTGGACCAGGCTGAATGTCAACTTCCCACACTGAGAGTTTGGGAATGGCAAGATTCATGGTGAGGTTACGTGATGAGGCATGTGAACTTAACATCATCAAGTAATGTAGAGTGGGTAGGGGACTCAGAGGTTAGCAAATCTGGCCTGTCTGACAGCATTAGAATCCCCTGTACTGCATCTTTTTAGGAGGCCATTAGCTCTACTGCCAAGAGAAGGAGACACCATTGCCTCCTCAGGGAGCCCAGGCAATTGCTAGGAGCTCACATAGCAGAACTCTCTGGATGCCCAAAACCTACTTCAGCAATGCAAGCTGTTACACTGCAATCCCCTTACCAGTTTCATGATTTTATTCTGTAACTGCCGTATTCCCCACCCTCAGTCCTTTCTGCTCTAGCTGGAGCAACTTTAGTTCTTTAACCCAAATGCCAATGGGTGTCTCAGGGAATGCAGAGGTATATAATATGCCAGGGGGTGGCCACAGGCTCAGTCACCTAGGCAGCTGTGCAGGGTTTGGAAGCCTTACGGAATGAGGGCTCGGTATTAGTAGACTTCCAGATTTTACAACAGACACTGGAAATCCAGGGTTGATATGATATTTATGCTGGAAATCAATTCCAAAAAATTTAAAATATTCTCTGGGCCACCATCCGACAGGTCAAACCAAAAATGGCTGTTGAGTAGACTTGACCTTCAGCTCCTGGTTTAGAATCCCGCGTTGTGACAGCTCATTCTTCTCCACCTCCATGACCATTAGGACACTCTCATCTGTCAGCCGTCTTAAAATACGGCACCAATATAAAAAACAATATTGCAGACGTGATCTGTGGTGAGACCCCATGGTAACTAGTAATACCCTAGGGCAAATGCATTCCAGGATGCCCTATAATACCAAACCAATCACAATAGGCAACTTACCTTGATCCAGGGATGCTGCAAACTATCTTGAATTGTCATTCTCTTCCTTTGTAGGGGGAGGGGAAAGAAAAAAAATGCTGTGACCATAGAAGCAAACACTAGGTTGTTTCCATGCCGGCTGGGCCTACTAAGCAGATGCTCTGGAAAATGCAGTTCAGGGCCTGCTTCATGGAAGAAAGCCGGAAAGAACATTGGTCTTTCTGGGACTATTTTACTGTATCTTCAGGGACTGACTGAGCAGGTCCAAAGGGCCCTGCCTGCGTTTTCCAAAGCGTTCCACATGGCATGCTTTCCTTTGCCACGCAGAACCAACCAGGCTCTCGTAAACGTGGCTGCATGCACAGTCCAGGTATCACCCCTGGTCCAGCTGAAGCCACAGCCGGGAACCCTTCAGGAATAAGGGACACTCACTTTGGATCCTTGACAAGGAGTCTTCTTATGAAATCTTTGGCTAGGGCACTGGTATTACTGAAGTATTCTTCCTCAAATTCATAGTTGACGGCCGATACGTTTGCTAACGTTTCTTGCTTAGTGTCTCCAAGAAATGGGGAGGCCCCACTTAGGCTGTTAATAAAGTGGGGTGCAGAATGTGAATAATTACCTCCTGGGCTGTCATGTAATTCCTATAATAGCTGATAAGGGGAGTGAGGCATCAGATTATAATCCGGTGCTCGGGCAGTTAGTTCAGAATCCAATTACATTTTATAGGGCATTTATCTGTCATGCACAAAAGCTTAATGCCTAGGATGCATTTAAAAAGTTAATTTGGAACAGCATCTAGTAGTTAAAAAAACACCCCTTTCCTATTTTCTCAGCAGTGACGGACAGCCACGCTTGCTTTCAGCGATTATGCGGCAGTTTCTGATGACTCATTGGGAATTAGAAGAACATGTTTAATTAGTATAAACTAAACGTGTTCTGGGGGTGTAAAATGAATATGTTTACATAAAAAGCATGCATAAACTGAAGAGATCAACATGACACATAGATGGTTAATAAGACATATGGTCTCAAAGAAAGAGGAAAAGAATATGAGACATGGATTTTGATACTTACAGAATATAGGTTATTACCCCAATACTCCTAGACACAAAAACAAAACCAGAAGCAAATGTCAGAAGAACAGTAAAGTAAATCAGAAAGATGACAGCGTCAAGGGCATGCTCCTTACCACATATCTGCCTCAAGACCAAGAGGTTCATAGTTGACTATCTCAGGAGCTAAGAGGAAATAAACACATGTTTAGTTTTGAAAGAAAGTGAGTCAACAGATTCTATCATCAGGTATAAACTAGAAATATGTACCAGGAAAATAGATGATGTTACAGCAGGGGACATTTTGCCATTATATTTATGAGAAATAAATGAGCACAGGAGTAAAAGAAACTTACCAACAAACTCTGGTGTCCCAAATATGTTTTTGAATTCATTTCCAAAGTCAATTTTATGGGCCAACCCAAAATCAATGATCTTGATCCGAGGTTTAGGGACATTTCTATCCAAAAGCATTATGTTTTCGGGCTTAGAAAAAAAAAAGGAGAAAAATAGTACACCAGTGTTCAAAACAGTGTATTCATATAACCAAAAGGTGGAAACAACCTAATGTCCATCAACTGATCAGTGGATAAACAAAATGTGGTATATATGTATGTATACACACACACACACACACACACACACACACACACACACACCTCTATTAGAGTATTATTCAGCCTCAGAAAGGAAGTAAATTCTGACAATGCTACAACATGGATGTACCTTGGAAACATTCTGCTAACTGAAGTAAGTCAGACAAAAAAGGACAAATACTCTATGATTTCACTTATCAGAAGAACCTAGAATAGGCAAATCCATAGAGACAGAAAGTAGAAATGTGGTTGCTAGCCCCTGCAGGAGGAGGGATGAAGAGCTAGGGTTTAATGGATACAGAGTTTCAGTTTGGGAAGATCAATTCCTTCTAGAGATGGACTGTGGTGATGGTTGTATACCAGTGTGGATATACTCAACGCCACTGAACTGTATTAAAATGGTTATTTTTATGCTATGTTTACTTTACCACAATAAAAAAAAGTGCTATAATGTATTATGCTGAAGACAAAGTGGCAGAATTGTTCTCCCCTGGAAAAAAACCCACCAAAATTAGGGATGAAAGGGTAGCTGCAAGAAAACACCAGGACAAAGAAATGTCGTGGTTTAGGTTCTCCCAGGAGCAGACCCGTGACAGGGATTCAGGTGCAAGTGGCTTATGTGTGAGGGGCCTCATTTTCTCACCAGAGGATGGGGAGACAGGAAGCAGAAGGAAGGAAACCCACACAAGGTATCTTGCCAAGGTGGGGGTGACTGGAGGGCAATCACTTTGGGGAACGTCAGGAGGAGTAGCACTGAGTTTTCCAACTGAAGCAGGAGGGAGTCGGGATATTTATCCACCATCTCCCCAACCTCCATTGCTAAGAGTGCTTCTGTGGGCATTTCCTCTGGCATCTGCAGCTCCCAGGGCCAGAAACCAGACGTCAGGC
This sequence comes from Leptonychotes weddellii, assembly GCF_054177405.1. Classification (NCBI taxonomy): domain Eukaryota; kingdom Metazoa; phylum Chordata; class Mammalia; order Carnivora; family Phocidae; genus Leptonychotes; species Leptonychotes weddellii. The sequence goes on along the minus strand of NC_138382.1, from coordinate 23,933,149 downwards.
AGAGAGCCACAAGTGTGTGTGTTAGTGAGTGTTGGGGGGATCCGGATGGAGTCTCGACAGCTCTGCTACAATAAATATGGAGAAAGACCTCCCTCCTCTGAAATCTCATCCTAGCACCAATGATCTGAATCATTCACTTGACAGTCGATCACACGCTGCATTGTGATCACTTCTCAATGCCTTGGATTCTATCTTGAATCTTGTATCATCATTGCGTGTTGCCTGTGTATTTGTATCTGCCTTCCCTTCCTAAAGAGGCCATAACTTCTCTGACAGTTACAAGTATGACATGCCTTTTTATCTCCCATAGTGCTTTGCCTCCAGGCAGGCAAAGATCCCAATTAGCCAATCTCAGAGTTTGTCTTGATCGATTGCCGGTGACAGAGTCAGGCCTTTGCATCAAGAGGGAGAAGACAGATCAAGACATCTTCCTCCTTACATGCCCTACAGCTACAGGGCCTGGAAACTGGGCAGCCAGTGGCCACTCTAGGCTGAAACACCCCATAACCAACAGCAGCCCCCTTGCTTAGAGAGCCAGCTGGTAAAACCCTTTGCTTCTTCTCCAAGGATTCTTGAATGTAACCATTCATCTTCAGGCTCTATCCCACAAAAGGTCAGGAATCCTTGAGTAGCTATGCACTATATACCTGCTGATTTATCTTCCTAATTCCATCTGTTACACCCATACAGGATTAAAAAAAAATGTATGTCTTTCAGATGCCTCAATTTTTCTTAACAACCAACCAACCAATGCTGTGATTTGCATAACCTTCTCTCCGGCTTACACTCAGCAAAACATACCTTAAGATCAAAATGGGCAATCTGAAGGGAGTGCAGGTAGTAAACACCATTAAGAATTTGTTTGAGAAACTCGGTTGCTTCCTCTTCAGTCAGAGATTCCTTTTCAGCCAAGAAGTCGAACAGCTCGCCACCTGCAACTCTGAAAACCAGGAAGCAGACGTTACTGGGGACAGTTTGGTTTCCCTTGTGGTGGCTCAAACTTCAGGCAAGAGAATGGCATAAGAACAAGCTGGAACTAAGCGAGGAACCAGAATTCTCCATGTTTCTCACCACTAGATGGGAATTCTGCCTTCAGGTACATTTGTGCTGGAAAGCACCTGGGTACCAACCTCCTCGTGTGCTATGTTCACAGGTGAGGGCAGGGAGCAGAGGTGTGATGGGGGGAGGAATGTATCTTTAAAACATCTTACTTACACATACATACAGGTGAAGTCTTAACTCACTGATTTAAAAACAAAACAAAATGATAAGCCAACTCTGTGTAGAATTTATAGAACATATCTTCCTCGTGCAGTCAGAGAGTGCCTGGAAAGTTCATAATCTGTGTGCTAATCAATTCTTTTAAGCCCCAAATCACAACATATGGCCTACAAGAGTTTTCTTATTGTTATTTTGTATCTGTTTATATATAAATCCTATATATTTATAAAAAATCACATTTAGTAATGAATTTAACAAATACCTTTCCTAGTAAGAATAAACATATGCAAATTTGAAATGCACGAGGGTTGTTTAGGGATTTATGAATCAGTCTCCCTGGCCAGACTGTAAACCCCTGATGGACAGAGGTCAGCCCACGGCTAACCCCCAGGACTCACACAGTGCCAGCCACACAGCAAGAGCTCAAAACTTTGTTAGCCGGTGAATAAGCGAACAAACTCCCTGAAGAAATCCACAGCAGTAATTAATGGCAAATAACAGGGAACTTTTAATAAGAGTTTTTATAAGTTCATCTTTTCTCAAGTTTAACCATTCATTCACAACATAATAATTAACTGCAATTATGCACATAAATGCTGTGTTCATTATATTTCTTTTGGCAAGACAGCTCCATAAACATACCTACCACTTCCACATCCAGAAAAGAAAACCAGTGCTTACGAGATTAAACTCTAATGACAAGAAAGCCGACGTCTTCAAGAAAGGGGTCAGATCCTGCCCCTTCACTCTCTAAGTTGTTTTTCTTAGCCTGGCCCCAGGTCCACTAGCATCTGGATTGCTTGGGGCCTTTTAAAAATGCAGATTCTGGACCTCTGTTCCAGCCTGCTGCCTGAGAGTTTCTGAGAGTGGGGACCGAGAAATGCAGAATATCTAACCAGCGTCCCAGGTGATCCTTAGCACTCTCAAAAGTGAGGAACATTTTTCAAAGTTTTAATTGCATTCTCCTGATGCACAGCATCCCTCTGATATTTAGCATTTGGATGTTTATCTGAAAGGCGAGGTGACTCCTGGGACCCGAGCAGAGGGCTCATACAGACCTACCATGGGCCCCAGAGCCTGAGCCAGCCATGAAGGCCAGGAGCCCTGCCTGGATGGCAGAGGTCTATAGGCGGCACTGACTGACACTCCCACGGTAGGGGCCTCCCTGCCTGCACCCTGGGGGCCTGCTGCCCTCCTCTCTCCACGGAGCCCTTGGCCATGACTGCACTGGGAACCCACCACTCCTCACTTTTCTATCTTCTTATTCTTCTTAAAACCAACAAAACAGGGAGAGGGATTCCTTCAACTCTAGGGAGGGGAAGGGAGGGAAAAATGGGAAATGATGAACCAAGTAATTTTGAGGATGATGCTCTATCATCTAGGTGCTTCCGTATCTCTGGCCAGCGCTGCCGTGGACCACGTGGTGGGGTAAGGTCCAGAGTTGGCGCACCCGGTACACATCTTAACTCTGCAGCTGGAAGCTTACTCCTTCACACTGGGCCCCATTTTCTCACCAGACAGGTATCATAGGACTTAGTCCTTTGAGGATTTGACCAACAGAAGGTAATAAATATACACGAAGAGACTACCAAGTCCGTCAGGAGGCTGAGGTCAGTAAGCGGAATGGGTGCCATTTGAAGGAGGGTCACCACCATCCCTGTCGAATGCCATGCCACCTGCCCCAGGGGTCCAACATGAAAACCCCCTTCCCGTCCTGCTTCTCCCCTCTCCCGCCCCCTCAAGTCCATTGTCTGGCCCAACCACTGCGCTCCCGGGAAGGGGGTGCTGCTGAGACTGTGGGGGCTGGCCCAGCCTTGCCTCACCCTGTCCTGCCTTCAGGGGCGTCCCCACTCCTGCTCGCTCACACAGACCACTTGTGCCTCTGGACACATCGGAAGTTTCCTGACAGTGAGAAGTGGCTGGGGTTGGATGCCTGGAGATGGGGTGAACCTGCTAGTACCCAAAACTTCAGTGCAGGGCGGGGGCCTGGGTCCCACTGCAGCTCCAGGCCAGGCCTTTGTTCCTTTGCTCTTAGGCAGCTTTCCCCACCTCACATCGGACCTGAGCTTCCTTTGGGTCAGTGAAGAGCAACCCGTTTCCTTCTCCTGAGGGCTCTAGGCTCTGTGGGGCAGGACAGCAGGGGCTGAGGAGACCCCAGTTCAAATCCTGCCCCATTACCCAACCTTGCTGAGCCTGGGACTGCTCTTCTGTAAAATAAGGGACAATCGCACACCACAGAGTTGTTCTGAGGTGCCAGGGCATGGAGAGTCCTTGGCGCTCAATAAATGCTGTTTTTCTTCTCATCTGGTTTCAAACTGAAAGCCCTCCCACAGCGACAGTGGTGTGCTGGTCCATGTTTAACAATGGGCTCTCTGGGGTTGGGGCTGGGGACGAGGCCCAGTCCATTCCATTCCCGAGGTGTCCTGTTGCTCTCACGGCCATTTCAAGCCACCCCCGGGATGATGGTGACCGTGGGGTTGGGACGCACGAAGAGCTCTGTGACCTGGACGAGCCAGCTACCGGCCCACTGAGACATTCTGTATTGTCCAAGGATGGCGCCACAGGATGTCCTGCCACACGCTCTCCTGAGCTGTGATCGCGCCTCTGGGGCTCCGCCACCTTGAATCTCACCAGATCCTGCGGCCGCTCTGACCAATAAGACAGAGCAGTGACTCCGCGCTGGCTTCGGTGTGGGTCTTCGTAGGCCTGTGGCTACCACATGCTGAAGCCTTCACGAAGAAGTGTGATGATCACAAAACCACCTCATGCGGTACGAAGAAACACTGGAAGATGGGATGCCCCATAAACAGAGAAAGAAGCCGAAGAGCATTAAGCAAGGAAGACATCTTGGAAGTGGATCCTCTAGGCCAGCTGACGCCAAGGAAGTCAGACTCTCCATCTGAGCCCTTCTAGAAGTCCTGACTCACAAAATCGTGTGCAAAATAAAATGGTCATTTCAATCTGCTTTAGTGGACATGGTGAGCACCACCCATGCTCCCCGTGGAGGAAGGACCTGCTAGCTGACTACCGTGGGGACACCAGAGCTTGCCTCTGCAGGAAGCTGCTGCCCAATGTCACGCCCAGGGGCTGCTGAGCATAGGAACATAAAGCTGGGCTGAACAAACTTCTATGAAGGGCTAGATATAAATATTTCAGGCTTTGGGGGCCATAGAGCTCTGCCACAACTACTCAACTCTGCCCAAGTAAGGAGAGAGCAGCCTCAGACAAAATGTAAATGAAGGGGTGTAGCTGTGTTCCAATAAAACTTTATTTATAAAAATAGGTGGCCACCTGGATTTGCCTACCCTGACATAAAGGTCAGGTCATCTCAACCTGGGGCAACTCTAAGGGTCCTTCAGAACTTTCTGTTGGGCCAGCTGGGGCTGTCACTGAGCTGCAAGGCAGCATGGCCTCTTCTGCACTCAACTGCTCCTTCCCCTCCATTCCATGTCTTGATCCTAATGGCAGTTCTTCATAAACATCTTGCACACTCTTCTCCATCTCAAAGTCTGCTCCCCTGGGAACCTATCCTGCCTCCCACCAGATCTGGGGGTAGTTTGTTACACAGCAAAAGATGACCAGAACACTATCTTGAACTGGGTCTGTTCACTTGGTTCGGCCAACAGAAACCAGGTTTGCCTTTCCCTGGGCCTGCTCACCTCCTGCCCTATTCAGTCTTCCTGTCTTGAGCAACTCAACTCCCACAGTGCTTCCTGACCACATTAGTGAGAGCCAGGAACAACCCTGGAGCCCCCAGAGTGAAGGAGAGTGAGGGACCAGCCCGCAAAGTGGTGGTGCCTGACCAAGACTGAGAGGAAGGAGGCATGAATCATCTCTGATTTCTCCGCCACCCTTCTCCAGGCACTGTTCAAACCTCATGGTGTTCATGATAAGGTCCATGCTGTGGCTCATCCAGGGAATCATTCAGCTGGGCTTCAGCAGTGTTGGGAGGGCCCCCATCTCACTGGGCCTGGACCCATCACTGGCTCCGTGGTGCCCTGAAGGCCATTACAAATATATACATTCTCCTTCACACCAGTACGGGAAGGCAGATGTTCTAGCCATCAATTTTAAATATAGCTTATCAAATATTTAGTCATTAATCAAGGCAACACTAAATGACTTCAGTGAAGGTTGGGGGCACGATAAGCATCATTGGATAATTTATCCCATTTGTTCCCCAAATCTCAGAAGGTTGAAAGTGACCGGAGGATTTTTTTCCATATACATGCTTAGAACCAGAACGCAAATGCTTACGATGTTGTTGGCGAACAGCAGGATAATGTTAATAAGATCAGTCAAAACCTTGGTATTTCCACCCTTTGTTCCAAATTTTACATTTTGCTTAGGAGAAGGAAGACTGATGGGGAGGGAGAGATGCACAATCTGTGCAGCAAATTGAGAAAGCAAGTCTAACCTCCTTTATTAGGTCTTTGACTCAGAGTGTTTGAAATTATAGCATTATCATGGAAATTGTGTGAAATGCATGCTAATAAGCATTGCTGTGTTCACCAAGAAAGCTGGAAGGTAGGAAGGTTCCTTCTCCTCCTCACGCCTTCCTCTGCTGCCAATGCCTCCCCTAAAAGGTAGCCGTCACGGAATGTAGTTAGGATACCTCAGAATTTTAAAAACAAAGGGGGCCTTCAGAGTGACAGAGACATTATTACAGAATTCCAATTTCTAAATTATAATACTATTCAGGGTCCCTGACTTTGGCTAGTAATTGTCCAAGATATAGCAGGACGTGTTCTGGACTAGATCTGGTCATAAGCTAAACTGCAAGGGACTCTTGGCTACAAGCTAACTACACCTGATGAGGTATCTCAAGGCAAATGCTGTGATTCATCAGTGTTGGGCTGGTTTCCCCATGTGCTGAATGGGGAGCCACTGGAACAATTCAGGGCACGCTCCCGGGGTCCTGGCCTGCTATCACACCGGCCCTGGGAGGTGGCATGGCCAGAGGGAGGACTGGAGGGACCTTAGCACATAGGCCCCCAACCCTGGCTCTGGCCCTAGGCTGTGGGTGACTTGGAGGAAAGTATGGAGCTCCCAGCACTGCTCCGGGCCTCAACGTTGCCATCCATAAAATGAGAGGGTTGAACAATTGGGCCAAGTGACTCCTGACCTTCCTGTGCGTCGTAACTGGGGGAATATGACAAAAATACAATTTCCCAGAATCTACTTCCTACTTCCTTCTTTCAGGCCTCGCCTCTGTAATATCCTGTACTATCCTCCGCTCACTCTCTCCCCTCTCTCTTTGGCTACCTGAACAACTAATGACCCAGCAGAGGACCCCAAGGGGGACCAGGGGCAGCAGAGATATTAAGAAGAAAGAATATGGATCCCTGAGTCACTGTCTGGAGGACAGCCATCCAACCTGCAACATCCACATTGTACTTTGAGTGAGAGGTAAATCCTACTACGTTAAGCCACTGATATTTTGCAGTTGTGTTCCATCTGTTCTAAATACAAATCTATTTAATCAGAAGTAAGAATACAATGTATTTTTTAAATTAAAATTAGAGGAAAGCAACCAATGCAAAGCACAGAGTACGCTAACTGTTCTAATTATCTAGTGCTGGGCAACACATCTCCCCAGAACTTAGTGCCTTTAAGCATGATAATCATTTTCTTATCTCCTTTGGTTTCTATGGATCCAGAATCTGGGAAGGCTTGGCTGGGGAGGTCCGGCTTCAGGTCTGTCACAGGAGTGGCAATCAGACAGGAGCTGCGGCTGACAGCACAGGGATGCTGGACCACCTGGGGAACTGTCTGGGCACCTCTCTCCATGTAAACTCATGGCTCCATGCGGCCTCTACACCTGGGCTAGTCTGGGCTTCCTCACAGCATGGCGGACTCAAGACCAGGAGACTGTTGACATGGAAGTTCCGGGCTCCAGGACCAGTGTCCCAGCAAGCAGGGTGGAAGCTGCTTCAGCAGCCATACAGCACTAAAATCAAGTCGAAAGCTCCTCCGGATTCAAGAGGAGGGGGGTTAGAATTCATCTCTTGATGGGGGAACTTCAAGGCTCTAGACAGCATGTAGGACAGGAGAGGATGTTGCAATCATCTTCGGAAAACATGTCACATTACCTATGATGGACGAACTGAAATTCTCGGTCTTACTTCACCTAAATGTGCATTTTATGGGGGTGAGGTATAGTAGTTGTATCAATTAGCTAGGACCACACCAGCAAACGGGGTGGCCCAACTAACAGAAATTTCTTGTCTCAAGTTCTGTTGGCTCCAAGTCTGAAACCAAGCTGTTGGCAGCACAGTGTTCCCTCTGAACCCTCTAGAGGGATCTTCCTTGCTTCTCCTAGCTCTTGGCAGTGTGCCAGCAACCTCTCGCGTCCTCGGTCTGGAGAAGCACCACTCACTCCGGGCCTCAGCCCTCACATGGCCTCTCCCTACGCATGTCTGTGTCTGTGCCTCAATTTCCCCTCTTATAAGGACACCAGCCCGACCGGATGAGCACCCACCCTAGTGGCTTCATTGTCCCTTGACGACATCCATGAAGGCTCTATTTTCAAAGAAGGTCACATTCTGAGGTGCTAGGGGTTGGGACTTCAACATATCTCTTTCCTTTTTTTCGGGAGGTGGGTATAGTCCAAGCCCTAATAGGCAGAAGCTGCTCACAGGCTGCAAGCAAAACGTTACAGGATGGCAAGAGCAAATGAGACTCGGTGAGGGTAATTAGAATCCACTAATGTTTTTCATTAGCCTCACTTTCAGATTCTCCTAGGAAGGAAGGGTCCCTTCACGCACTGTTACAAAAACTTTTAATCCAAGTCCGAAAAATGTGGGGGGAGAAATGCATATCTGGTCCTGTCCCAATGTAATTCCCCTGACACTCTGAGATGTGGTGGACCTCTCCTGGCGGAAGTGATGTGAAGGTCGAGGGCAAGTGCCCAGCCACTTCTTGCCTCTACTGTCTTCACTCCCTGCAGAATGTTCTTTCTTGTTAATCTAGGGGAAGCCCTGGAGGGTTTTCACACTCTCACCTCTCACCTTCCAACTGAATTCCCCTGGGTAACTGAGGACTTTGGGGAATGCAAAACTGAAGCTGGGAATCCAAAGGGAAAGGTGAACACAATACCCTCCTTCTCGATTTTGCGAAATAGGTTTAAGATTTAAGGCCTGCGGCAGACTGGGGGCCTGAGAACACCATTCTCTGCTTATATACCGTGTTGCCCCCAAGGTACCTTATAAATAGCATCAAAGGAGTTCCTAATCTTCACACCTCCTCTGAATTAGCCCTGCTTCCTTTGAATCCAAAACATAAGCTGTCTCTGAAAATACATTTTCTGTTTTCACCTCAAATTCAAGTTCAAGGAACAACTTAAAAGGAGTTCTGGGGATTCTCACAGAACAGCATGCCTGACACTCAAAATTCATGGGGGGGAGTGATCTTTCACTCTACCCAGAAAGGCGGTGCCGAAAGCAGGGTGGAACCTTCTGAGGGTTTCTAGAATGAAATCCCTACGGGAAGAACGTCACTCCAAGGGTAAAAGGCGTTGGAGGCAGGCATTATGGGTTTCGATCTGGGCTCTGTGACTTCAGATGGGTTAAGTTACTTCGAGAGACAGTTTCTTTGTCTATAAAATGGGGATAATAATACCTACTGTTCATTATTACTGCTAGGGATAAAAGGAGAAAAATATGACTTAGGATATGAGCGTCTGGCACCCGGCACTTGGATTAATATTCCAGGCAGCTGTCCCCGACCTCCACTCCACTTAGTCACGGGTGTCCGGGTGAGGAAAACCCGTGAGCTACTCTCTGTGTCTCTCGTCCAGACGCCAGCTTACGGGGTGGGATTCTGACGTGGCCGTGAGGCTACTCACTGTGGTTAAAAAGCAGGGTTTCAGGGCGCCTGGGTGGCTCAGTCGTTGAGCATCTGCCTTTGGCTCAGGTCATGGTTCCAGGGTCCTGGGATCGAGTCCCGTATTGGGCTCCCTGCTCTGCGGGGAGCCTGCTTCTCCCTCTCCCACTCCCCCTGCTTGTGTTCCCTCTCTCGCTCTCTCTGTCAAATAAATAAATAAATAAAATCTTTAAAAAACAAAAAACAGGGTTTCCCTGAAATGAGGAAACATTCCTGAGGCCACAAACCTGGAGAAGAGGTGGGTTCTTAGACATTTAAGTTGGAAGGTGGGCCCCGGCTCCGTTTCCTTGGGTCTGGACACAGAGGAGTCAGGTGTACTTGAGGGCAGCGAGGGGGACGACGGTAGAAAGTGTGTGCTGAGGGGGGAGGCGGGCGCAGGCAAAGCAGGAAGAAGTGCCAGCAGTCCCACCCCAACACCATCCGCCCACTGTGACCATTTCTCGTCTTTAACATGGTCCCGTCTAGACAGTGCAACAAAAGATTTCAGACAAAGTGGTTCCTTGCTTAGTCAGTCAAGAGCATGAAGGGAATACCAAGGCCTGTGTGGAGGTGAGAGAGGTGATGAGGGACATTCCTCAAGGGAAGCTCAGTCTCAAGGGCCAAAGTGACCCCCACACCCGGACACTGCCCTGCTCTGCCCTGCAGCCCCCCACGTGGCCAACCTAGCAGGTCTGTGCTTACCCAGGGAGCTGGCACGTTCTCTTACAGAAGCCACTCCATTTGGGTAGGACAGAACTTTAACTTGGTCTCTCTCTTTTTTTTTTAAGATCGGTTTATTTGGGAGAGGAAGAGAGAGAGAGAAAGAGCGCGAGCACGGCGCGGGGGGCGGGGGAGAGGCAGAGGGAGAGGGAGAGTCTCAAGGAGACTCTACGCTGAGTGCGGAGCCCGATGCAGGGCTCGGTCTCACGACCCTGAGATCACGACCTGAGCCAAAACCAAGAATACGACACTGAACCGACAGAGCCACCGCCAGGTGCCCCTTTAATTGGCCTCTTAAAAATATTGTAGAAGAAATACATATTCTCCTTAAGAAAAATTAAAACAGCCATATATAAAACTGAAGTCCCTCTGACTATCGCCCTCCTCCCCAGTCCGGGCCCTCTCCCTCTCCACCTCCTCCGAAGCGTACACTACTTTGAATATGCTGAGTAGCCCCCCAGAACTTTCTCTGTATATTCTGTGAACTGCACAGCACTACATTTTAAGGACATAAATGGTATCAGAGTATATGCGCATCATTCTGCAGCTTGCTACCTCACTCTGGCAATGCTCGTTGGTGCGAGCTCTTGCGTGCTCCTTTGTGTGCTGCCCGACAGCCATGGGGATGTCAGACCCGTGTTTACTTGGCCATTCCCTGGCTCATGGGCTCTATGTTGTTTCTAATTTTTCACGATCACAAACTACGAGGCAATGATTTTTTGTGTGTGCACCTGCCTCCTAAAGATGTAAGGGTTTTTCTAGACCCTCAGATGCATAGCCTGATTTGGAATTTCTAGGTCATAGGATATGCTTGTTTTTATTTTATTTATTTTTAAAGATTTTATTTATTTGAGAGAGAGTGCAGAGCGAGAGCGAGAGCGAGAGAGAGCATGAGCGGGGGTTGGGGGCAGAGAGAAAAGCAGACTCCCCGCCGAGCAGGGAGCCTGACACGGGGCTCGATCCCAGGACCCCGGGATCATGACCTGAGCCGAAGGCAGACGCTTAACCGACTGAGCCACCCAGGCGCCCTGGGATGTGCTTGTTTTCAGTCTCGGTTTATGCTCCTCCAGCTGTAGCTGGCGAACGTGATGCAGCTTGTATAATACCAACCACACAACGCCTGTGCTTAGTATTATTACTTTGGGCCAATCCAGTGGATGACATTAATGACTCACTGCCGTACCCAACGTGTCCCTGCTAGCAGTGAGACAGACAGCTGCTCTTTCAGATCAAAAGACTGCTCATTTTTCACATTGATCAGCCTTTTGTATCTGCGTGAGTGTAAACGGTCCACACTCTCTGCCCATTTTCCTACTGGACTGTCAACTGTTTCTTAATTTTACTCAACTGATAAGTGTTCCATCATCCTCTCGACTCTAAACCTCGATCTCTTCTAGATTCCCAGTGTTTTCTCCCAATCTGTCATTTGTCTTCTAACTTTGCTTAAAGTGATGCTTTAAACAAGTTCTAAAACTGGATGCACTCAAACTTACCACTCTTTGCAGAAATCAAGATTTTCGAAACCAAATGTGCAGACAATGAAACAGCAGGTGGAGCTTAGCAGCGAGGGAGCCGGGGCAAGTCCTCATCTTGCCGCGTTTGCAGATTTTAACAAGGGCTGCCTGTGAGCCCAGAGAGGCGGGTGGAATTTCAAAGGCTTTTCCAGCACTGATGTTCCTCCCCAAACCCATGTGTGTCCCTAGCCTGGGAGCTACCTGAGGGGCAGCATGCCATGCTGTCGATCCCCTGAGCCTGTCGCGGTGGTAAACTGGGGCTCCAAGAGCAGCTTACGTGCGTCTCCTCCCCACTCTGCCTGAAGTGACATCAAGTTGGAACTGGCAACTGGCCACGGTGGGATTTGTACCATAGAAATAGACAAACATTACAAATCAGAGCTTCCCTTGCCTGGAGAGCCGGCTGTTACACATTTTTTTCCAGCACACCACAGATCTATAGCATCCTCGGCTCCGCCACCTGTCTGCATAACCTTCAGCTGTGAGCTGCTATTCCTCACGGACGACTCTAGTCAGAAAAGTCCTTCTCATGTAGACCTGAAATCTAGCTCTGGTAACACAGGTCCCGATCCTGCCTTCTAGAACAGGGGTCAACGAACTTTTCTGTCAGAGGCTTTGTAGACTATTTGGTCTCTGTTGCAACTTTTCGACTCTGCTATATAGTCTTCTTGCTTTTTCCTTCAACCGTTTAAAAATGTAGAGCCATTTTTTTTCCCCCTCCAGAGCTGTGCACAAATAGGCAGCAGGCTTTGGCCCACTGGCTGTAGTTTGCCAAGCCCTGCTCAGGAACAACATGGTCACAGAACACAAGACACTCTGTGACCTACACATCTTCATTCCCAAATCTAAAGATGGGTCTCACACACCCCCGGCTCTTTTGTTTTCAAGCCTAGGATTCTGCCAGGGTTGCTCCTAAAGTCAATTCCAAATCCAAGTGAAGTGATTTAGGAATGTTTCTAGAATGTGCTTTCCTGGGTGTCTGCAGCTATGGTGAGGTTGATGCACAGGCCCAGTCAATGGTAGGAAAAGGTACGGAAGTCTGGAATGAGGTCAGTCGGGCGCTCTGGCCAATTCAGGAGTGTCAAAGAATCCATAATAAGCGGATCACGGGGACTCTACCCATGTGCTAGCTGTGTGACCCAGGGTAAGGCACTTCACCTTTCTGGGCGTCTGGTAGAATAAAGATGGCTGCAAATTCTTACATGACCCACTGAGAGCCGGTCTCTTTCTCCTCATCTCGGACCTGGGCAGGCTCTGTGTCTGCTTGACCAACGGAAGATGGAAGACGTGATGCCGTGTCAGTCTTAAGACGCTGAGAGCTTCCATTTCCTGTTTGGAATACTTGGCCTAGGAACCCAGCTACCACGCTATGGGTGACCCCAAGCGGCTCTGGGAGCAGGGCACACCGAGCGGAGTCAGCACCCCTGGCTGAACTCCCGGCCGACGGCCAGCGCCATCCTGCCACTCAGGTGAGGGAGCTGCCTGGGAAGGGGACCATCCAGCCCCATGCGGTGGCCCAGCTGATGCTCCAGGGAGCAGAGATGAGCTGGCACGACCCATGCCCACATCGAGATCCGCGATCAAAACAAACGACCGTTGCCATTTTAAGTCATTAAGCTTTGGAGTGGTTTGTTATAAAGCAAAAGACACCCAGAAAGGAGGCTTCAGAACCCCACCTCCTTGGGCTTCTGTGAGGATTACATGACATGCCATCTATAATGTACTCAGCTCAATGCCTGGCACATAAATGTCCTCCATGAATGGCAATTATTCAGAAAAAATACAGCTGCTGGAGTTTCCTCCCAGGTATAGGGGAAATGGTTCACCTCCTTACCTTACGGGTTTTGCTTTTCAGACCAAGCTTTCTAAAGAGGCTGATGTTTCTTGTGGCTTCTTCATTAAGCGCGATGAAATGAAAAGCACTTAGCACAGAGCAGGGCATGTAGTAGTTGCTCAGCAAACGTCAAAAATCCTTCTGCTTTGATGTCCAGAAACCTCCACAGAAGCCCCAACTTGTCTCAAACCTCCACTCCCAACCCGCCTCCAGTCCACCATGTTACCCCTCCATCTGGGCGGCTCTGTCTGATCCTCAAACTCTCCAGGAACTACAAATTTTATTTCAGTTCCTTTGTATCCTGGCAGACATGGGGCTTCCATGATTCAAGGGGGACAGACAGTTGCCCTGGGCAAGAAAGCCTGAAATGGTATTGAATAATAAATAGAGAGCGGGTCTATATGCTTTTGGGGATGTATGCTTTGTGTGTGAGGGACCAAACCCATGACTTCTGCTGGCTGTGGAAGGAAAAGGAAGGTTCCAATCTTGTAGAAAGACCCACATTTTGGAATTGAGTTGGGATCTCCAAGGTCCCTTGCTTCAAAAATCTGGTCTTCTATCATCATGAGGGACTAATCTGCGAAGCTGGATCAAAGCATGGTCTCTATGGGAAAATGCAGATTTTAAAGCAATCACTTTCATTCACTGATGAAAGAGCAGAATCAGGACTATTTTTTTCAGTACCCGAGACAGAAGGAGAATGCTGGGTTGGTAACGAAAAAATGCATCATGATTTATCAATACCAGCAGGCAGGAGCAGACCGCATTTCCCAGGTGTGAAGAAGGTGCTGGGGGCTGTGGCCACAGCCGAAAGAGCAGCTGTGCTCCAGTCTGAGTGCTCCCTGACAGGATTATCCACCCCTCGCTTAAATGACGGCATGCTCAAATTCAAGACCGGAATAATGGAGCCACAGTGTGCTGAGGCTGTGATTTTCAGCTAGACAAGGTACTAAAAAACCAAAACAACCCCACCACCAAAAAAAAAAAAAACACTCTTTTTCTTTTTAATTGAAGAAGCTTTATGAGGAATATAATGAGGCATTTATAAAACAAGCCAACAAACCAAAAACAATTTTGTTTCTCTTCCTCTTTCAGGGAACAGGATCAACTTGCCCTCTGCCCACTGACTAGATCAAAATGATTGCAACTCGTGAAAACATGCTATTGGTTCGGAGACGTGGTTGGTTCTTCTCTGGAGAAGAAAACACTGATGGTTGTTTTGTGGGTGATCGGGCAATGGGGTGACATGTCACACCTCCGGGATGTCTCATGTAGGTGGTCATCACTCCTATGGTGAATTCCCGTGTGCCACAGCTCCCTCCCCACCCCCCCAACTCTGAGCACTTGCTTGTTTTCTCATTCCCTACTTGAAGTTTTGTTTCCATACTGAAGAGAGAGAGAAGCGACATGGGAAAGAGGAACGGATGGAGGAGGGAGCATACAAATATGCCAAAGTGATAAAACCAGTTTAGAGCTTCCAGAAAACTTCTAGAAACAAACAAAAACAATGGAGTCCATCAGTTCAGGAAGGGAAAGAGGAGAGAAGTGGAAGACCACAGGCATGAAAACCTTCGTAGAAAATGGCTCAGTGTGCTTTCCAAATAATTCCATGAGAGCAAAGGAAGCCCTTGAAGAGAGGTAATAATGTGCACGAAAGGACCATGTTGGGAGCCCGGTGTGGACGCCTGCAGAATCTCAGGTTTCTGGGTTTGAGCGATGAGAAGCGTTGGATCTGGAACCACCCAGGCCTCCGTTCTGATGGGGGTGGTGGGGAAGAAGAAAGGGAGGGTAGAGCGGGAGAGTCAGCAGCGTCCACGCCAGGTGCAATTACAAGCAAATTCAGACAGGAAAAAACAGATGCTGGCGTGCCAGAGGGGGGGTGCGGGGTCAGAGTAGACCCTTAACACGAGTGCAGGGAATGCAGTGTGGACTTAGAAACTCAAGCACAAGGCCTATCCCCCACTGGCCAACATCCTGAGGACCGCAGGCAGTCATGGGCCCTACATTTCAAGAGAGATGTGGATCCTGGAGAACATTCAGGAAATGCCACACCAACAATGAAGGTGATACACAGGAGGCTGACTGTAAAGATGGTCCCGTCCTTGGGACGTTTACGGTGGCCAGGAGATGCAGGAATGCTGGGCACACTTGGCCTCAGGGAGGGAGGAATCCCTGACTGGGCCAGTGCAGGCAGGGAGCCCACGAGACAGGCCACAAGTGGCCTTCTGGTATGGCGTCCCAGAGCTCAACAGCCGAGCCTGCCGACCTAGGTACCACAAATAGGGTACAAGTGTGCAGAGGTGCAGGGGCCCCGACCCGCGGGGGGCTGGATGGAGCCCAGAGGTGCCTGGCTGGACCTTCAGGGTGGCCGTCTCCAGCCACAAAGAGCCTCAGCTGTTTCCTGCCCCGCCCCGACCACCCCCCCCCCCCGTCCCCGCTCCGTGCTCTGAACAAATGACCACGTGCAATGCACACTGGCATGACATGACAAGGGATGAGAAGCACTGCCATGGGCAAGACGGTGGGGATGTGGGTGGGAGACGAAGGGCTGAGGGAGAAACCAGTTCCGCTTCCAATTGGTCCACACAGATTGCTTGCATAAAGGGAAATCAACTCAACAGCATATACCCATCCTCTTTTTACTTAAATGGCTTCAATCCAAGCTTTGGAGACCCAGAGAAATAATGAGGCCAAGCAAAATGGGAGCAAACGGAAAAGCCGGGGCAGCCAGACATCTCTTCAGCCTGGTCACTGTAACAGGTGCTGGAACAAAAGGCCAGTGGGAAGTCCACCAAGCTGGTACAGCCATAGATGGAGGTTTATTCCAAAATCAATCAGTCCTGTCTAGTTGAAAACAAGGGACGGCTATTATCTAGGGAAGCACAGGGACCCAGCGCTCCTCCCACTCCTGGACCGGGTTTATCCTCTCTGACAATCCAGCCCAAAGGCCTCAAATGAAAGCTGCTAATTGTTGTTAACGACGTGGATATCCCAGGATGACAGACCACTGGTCCATCAGACTGGGGGTCCTTGAGCCACCTCCTGAGACACGGAAAGCTGTGACTGAAAATGGGCTTAAAGCAGAGTGGTCCTTCCCTTGTGTCCAAGGATGGATTTGAGGAGGAGGAGGCAGAGTTGGAAGAGGAAGAGGTGAGAAAGGTGAAAGAGAGGACATTCGCTCAGCAGGTAGAGAAGCTATCAGACCACCTCCTGCCTCAGTTTCCCTCCAGGAGCACTAAAGATTCTAGCCACTGGCAGAAGCCAGGCACAGAGCTGAGTGCCTCCTACTGAACACCCTGGCAGAGCGGGGAGCCTGAACCCTGCTCTGTTGGAAGAGGAGACAGAGAGCAGAGAACCACCCCCACCTGAGGCCTCTAAGAAAGATGGAGCTGAGATCTGGATCTATTTTTCAACGGCATAGTCAGCCTGGGACCATGCCAGGGTTTGAGCAAGGTCGGCTCTATGAGGAATGCTACGCTGGGCAAAGGTGACTTCTGATTGTCTGACGAGCTCACCTCCTCCTCTTCTCTTTTTTTTTTCTTTTCTTTTCTTTTCCTTTTGCATAAATGTTGATTGAGTCCCTGCCATGTGACGGTCATCATGATACTAGACACCAGTGACAATCTGACATCCAGCATCATAATGCCAGGCACATAGTAGGTTCTCAGTTCCCGTCCCTCAGAATCCCACCAGCTATCCTTCCAGGCTACTCCTTCTTCATCCCAGGCACCCAGCTCACACAGATGGCCCAGCGCTCTCAGGCCCAACGTGGTAATCAGGTAGTGTGACAAACTGTTCTGTTCTTAGGAGAGAGGCTACTTTCAGCAGATCATGAATGATGCAGAACTTTCAGCTTCATTCCCTCTTGTCATTCCCACTGTCCTTACTCTACCCCTCTTTGCTGTTCATCAGGATTTCCCCGTTGGCCTCCTTGACTAAATTCAACTTCAACCACTTTTACCGGGCATGGACTGTGTGCTAGTATTCATGCCCTCCTCTAGAGAGAGGTGAGACAGAGGCAGAGAGACAAATAAGTAAAATGCTGGCACATCCTCTGAAAAGCTCACAGTCCCCTGCAGGAGAAATACACATAGACATTTAAAATACACTACGGTAAGTGCTATAACCAACACACTTCTAAAAGGTGATGAAAACACACATTAAGGAAACAATTAAATCTAACTGGGGTAGGTGGGTAAGCCAAAGAGAGAGAGGATAATGTGTGAGCTGGGCTTTGAGAGATGAGTAGGAGTTCTCTAGGCGGGCAAGGTTTGGGATGTCAAGCAGAGGTGAAACATAAACAATGGATTGGGGGTAAGAACATGGAATAATCTAGTAAAGGCAAGAGCTTCTCTGTGGGTTGAGCATCAGGGGCAGAGGTGAAAGGCGTGGAGGAGAAATGGTTGGATATAAGGAGGAGGCTGGACATGGATTTAAACATCCTACACCATTCTATGGATCATGGCCTCATTCTATGGGAAGTAGGGAGCCATCAGAGATGTCTTCTAAAGTTTTATTGAGATAAAACTCACATACCATACAACTGACTCTCTTCAAGTGTACAGTTCAGTGGTTTTTCGAGTATTCACAGAGTTGTGCAACTGTCACCACAACCTAATTTTAGAACATTTTCAGGGCGCCTGGGTGGCTCAGTTGGTTAGGCGATTGCCTTTGGCTCAGGTCATGATCCTGGAGTCCTGGGATCGAGTCCTGCATCGGGCTCCCTGCTCGGCGGGGAGTCTGCTTCTCCCTCTGACCCTCCTCCCTCTCATGCTCTCTGTCTCAAATAAATAAATAAAATCTTTAAAAAAAAAAAAAAGAACATTTTCACCATCTCAAAAGAAACCTTGTGCCCATTAGTAGCCACCCCCAGTCCCCGTCACCACTACCCTGTCTGCCCTTGGTAACCACTAATTCATTTTGTGTCTCTACAGATTGGCCTATTCTGGACATTTCATATAAATCCAGTCATATGATATATGGTCTTTTGAGACTGGCTTCTTTCGCTTAGCATAACATTTCCAAGGTTCATCGATGTTGTAGCGAGTATTTGTACCTTATTGTTTTTTATGGCCACATAAGAGTCCATTGTATGGATAGACCACATTTTGTTTATCCATTCGTCAGTTGATAGACACTGGGTTGTTTCTACTTTTTGGCTATTGTAGTCTAGGTTTTATTCCTTACCCTCTTGAAGACTTAGTCAACAGTAGGTTCCCTGAAGCCCAAGCAAGTAGATCAGCAACTCAAGAATAAAAACATCTACATCAGCGGTCAACTGGCTCTTGAGACACCCATGACCCTTGCCTTATATCATGATGTTCTTCTTGCTCTGTTTGGACTCTCACACATTTATTGGACCACAGTCCTAAGTGCTGTGTGTGCCAGAGGCGGCCACGGTCTTGCCCTCAAAGAAACATATCGAGGGGGACAAATATGCACACGCAGCTGTAATACCAAAGCTGCCACAAAGCCATCCTGCCTCCTGGACTTCCATTATTCCCACAGCTGCACTAGAACATGTTCTGCCTTTTCCCAGCATCGTGGAAATGCTAAGAAATGAGGGGCAAGAACAACACGGCTGCTGGAGAAGCAGCGCTGGAGAAACAGAAATGTCCTCCAAGTCCAAGTTGGTGGCCAAAAGCTACAACGTCTGGTTGGAAACTGAGAGGCACAAATACAGCTCTAGATCCACTGAAAGTTGAAAATCACTGCCCTGGGGGGAATGGTCAAGGTGACTGGCCTAGCTCTAGATGAGGAGGAGAGTGAGTGGGGCAGGCTTGGAGAGCCCTCAGTGGTCTGAGGGGATCTTCTCTATGTCCTTCACCTCCCCCACCACCTCCAAAGATGACAGCATTTAAAGGATGGGCAGTGGGCCTTGTAGGCTAAGTCCTACACGGGCTTGGCAGAATTTTAGGACTCAGACAAAAAAATTTCCTCCCCGAAAAGCAATTGTCTGTGAATCAGAATCCCCCACTCTTGGATCTGGACAGAACCGACCCAGCTTCCTGAATCTGCAGGCTGGTGACGATAATCTGGGGCTGCATCCAAGGATTGAATAAGGTAAGGCCAGGCAGGGGCCCCACAGCGGCTGACCCAAAGAGTCAAGTGAAGCGCAGCTTCCCTCTCTTCTCTAAGAAAAGCCTCTCTCGTCCTTCACCTACATCCTCTTTCTCCAGACAGCTGGCGAAGATCCACACCAAACTGGAAGGACCTTAGAAGAAGTGAACGTTCTACCCTATGTTTCTGAAACAATCAGTTCGACTTGAATTTCCCCATCTGAATATTGGGCGAGAAAAGCCACGGACACCTCTATCACCAAGGGAAGTCCAGGTCCGGAAGCCCATGTCTCACATCTAACTTTGTCCACACAGCAGCATTCGGGTCACACGGCGGCCACGCGTGGGAACTGCGTTGGTTCACAGACGGGAGATGAAACTGGCATCTGAGGATGGCACGTGCAAATACCGACGACCACGCCCCCGGAGCCCTGCGGCCCCTCATCTGCACTTACAGTGACTCTGGTTGCATTAAAAACAAATCCCACTCATGGAAAGAAAAGGAGCCACTAAACATGAGAAGGTCAGGTAATATTCGGTTACTTATAAATATAAATTAGGAGAAAAAAAGCAAATACCAGGTTGTTTTAGAAGTATTTCCCTTTGTTTTTAAGCAACATTTTGCAATGACATGAGGCAGAAAGGAGGCTCTAAGAGGCTCAAGGATGATCGGGAGTGGTTGCTACTGACCTGCCGTAGACACTGGCCTAAGAAGGGAATGCCACCCAGGTCCTGGAGTCAGGGTGCTCTCCTTTTTGGGGCTGAGTCTCCCGAGGCTACTGTCTCCAAGCTGAACCCGTCCACCATCCCAGAATTCTGAGCACAGTGTGCCTAGACGTGGGTGCCATACGACTAGCATGGAGGAAAGCCAGGTGCAAGGTTTGGGCTGAGCCTGGAGCACCAACATGGCAGCCCTTGGCCTGGGAGGGACCTGGGCCCTGGATGTAGAGAGGAAGCCAAGCAGGACAGGGAGCCTGTGACTCGCCCTGGGATGGCCCAAGCCACACAGAGAAGAAACCGGGCCCGCAGGAAGACGCAACAGGACAAAAGAGGAGATAAGAATGTCTGAGGGGCCAGTTAAGCCACAATCCCACAGAATTCCCCTCTGTTACATCCTCTCGAAGTGTTGGTTAGGGGAGTTAGTGACCAAGGCAGGAAGAATAATAGGATTTCATGCCATGGCTTCCAAGAGGAAGGGCGAACCGTTCCCGGGGATGTGGATTACCCCAGAGTGTCATAAAGCAGTCTGTGGTCCCTGGGGAGGGGTCCACGAACAGCCAGCCTGTCCGTGGGGCTACGGACGTTCGTAAGGCTGGCTGGCAGGCTGCGCTGCTACCCATCTACCAGACCTCAGCGGCCACAGATCTTTCTTGGAGGTAAGCAAAGATTGCAAATACCGATTAACTCACGTATACAGCACAGAGAACACCAAGCCAGATACTCAGATAACGAATATGTGATAAAAAAAAACAACAACACATCTTTGAGCTCTGATGCCACATGTAGTTTTTATAATTTCCATTTTCCCAAATTTTCTAAGATCTTTCAGCAACCAAATACCCCACTTACGTGAGCGAAAATGCCCACTGAATAAACACTGAGGGAACACTTTTCAACAGCGCTGGCAAGAAGTGAGAGTGTGGGGGGAGATGTAGGTACAGGGTTTTGTTTCTGGAGAGAGCGCCGGAATGGAAGAGAACCTATTTTATGTAATTTTGTTCTGTTGTGAAAAGTAGGGCTGCCGCCAAATGCACTTTGGTTCTCTGCTCTTGCCTAACAGCAGATATCTGAGGAGCAAGGTGCCGAAAGTGCAACCCAGCACAGTTTTCGAAATTACCTCTCTGAATAAAACCAAAAGTTCAAAAAGTCAAAAGAGCTGGCGTGAGCTCAGAGAAGAGGGAACAAAGGTAGCCGGGGGGAAAAGGGAAAAGAAAAAAAAAAAAAGCACTGAAGAAATCTGAGTGTGCTTTTGTGTCTTGTGAGGACCCGAAGAGGAGCGGAGCCAAGAGCAGGGGTGGGGGTACAGGTCGGGGGGGGGCTGGCAGGCCCCCCAGCATCAGAGACACCTCACTTAACCAGCATCACACATGTCCCTACAACTGCATTCTGCTTCACACAACTTTGCCCCTTTTAAGGTAGCTTGAGACCATCACTCCAATCACTGCATTTTCTCCTTGAAAAGCTCTTGTGATTCCAGACCCTCTAACATCAGTATGGCATGAATTCATCCACAGACACCGTGCTGATATATGATGAAAAAGCTCATCTCCGCTTGGCGATGAAAGAGAGAGGGAGCCAACTTCTAACAAGGATCCTGACTAAAGTGACCTAAGATTGCGCTAATGTTTGAGTATAACTCAGTGGTTGTTTGCAATGAGCAAACTGAATCCCAGCAATTATTAACCTGGCCAGAGTCAAAAAGTAAGCTCATAAGGGGAGTTGCTATTCCAAAGGTATAGACTTTCAGTTTTGAAAGATGAAAAGGTTCTGGAGATCTACTGTACAACAGTGGGCAAACAACAGTACTGTACACCGAAAAGTGGTTCAGATGGGTCAATTTCATGTGTTTTTTACCACAATAAAAAATAAACAAATAAAACTTACATCTCTAAATTGAAAAATATTAACAGAATGCCTTATTCATTCCATGCCCTGCACTTGGCTACAACCACAGTATACTAATTAAATTGAATTTCCGATCACAAAAAGAGAGAGCAAGTGAGTGCGCAAGCTGGCTAAGAAAAGGGCTACTCTGATTTCAAGATCTGCTCTAAGTTCCAAGCAGAACAAATAAGGAGAAAAATGTAAGAGTGGAAAACCCAAACAGGTTTGATTTCCCTGTCACATCCCACCGTGTCACTACTTACATGGCAATGAGAGCATTTTTACTTTATAAATCTTCACATGATAACTTTCAGATAGGTGATTCAAAGCTACAGGGATGACCATCCCAAAGCAGGTGGGGATGGGGTGATGTCCGCTCCTGCCTTCAGTTAAGACCTTGCCACCTCTTCTGCCCAGGCCTTCAGCAGGGAGTAAGATTTACGCATCACATTGTGGCTTAGTTGCCTGGCGGAGCCGCCGTGATCAGGTATTTTGTTCCAGTTTTGACTTGCTTACAGAACTTTAGACTAGCATGTGAGTGGGCTCCCAGTCTAGGAAGTACAGTGTTCTATTCAACTAGCACTTGCGTATTAGTTTGCTAGGGCTGCCTTAACAAAGTACACATATCGAGCGGTTTAAAACAACAAACACCGACTGCCTCACAGAGGTGCTGAAGTCCACAATCAAGGTGCTGCTGGTCTTGGTTCCTCCCGAGGGCTCTGAAGGAGAAGCTGCACCATGCCTCTCTCCTTGTAGCTTATAGACACATCATTCCAATCCCCCATCTTCACATGGCCTCCTCCTTATGATGGCACCAGCCAGAGCGGATTAGGGGCCCGCCTCACTCCAAAATGACCTCATCTTAACGAAATCCATCTGCACAGATCCTGTTTCCAAATAAGGTCACATTTTGAGGTATTGGGAGTTAGGATTTCAACATATCTTGCCCGGAGGGCCACAAGTCAACCATAACAGCTTCTCAGAAGACGATCACCAGATCACCATCAGCAGCAGCATCTGGGAATTTGTTTAAAATGCCAATTCTTGGGTGCCACTCAGACCCACCGAATCAGAAACTCCGGAAGTACAGCCAAGTAATGTACACTTTCATAAGCCTTCCAGGAGATTCTGATGCATGCTGAAGTTTGAGAACCACTGTGTTAAACCACACTATACATTAAAAAAAATCACTTTCCATGCTAAGTGTGCGTCTTGCCCTTCTGGGCTGTCTGCAACCGTATTTATCACACACTGCTTCTCCCACAACTAATATTTAACTGCTATAATAAAACAGACTGGAGTCTCAGGCCTCTGCAGGTATGGCCTTCAGATAGGTTTTATTTTTTCTGTTTATGTATACTATGAACTGCCAATGTTGAAAGCCTAGATTACACACTTTTCTTGGAAAAAATTACAAGACTTGGCAACACTAGATCTAAAATTGCACATGGCAGCAATCAACTGATTGGTCTGATGTGGGGCATCGGGATTCCGGCTGAGCCACAGTCCCCACTGCTCCCCGATGCCTCCCCAACCCTGAGGCTTCATGGAGACCACACCTGCTCACTTACATCACCTCTCTGACCTCTGAGGCCGTTGGGCTTGAACCATGTCTGGACAGAGGAGAGCTAGAGAGAAAAATGCACCACTATCTATAGCCTAAAATACGTAGTTATTTCTAAGCAGCAAGTTTAAGAATGGAATTCTAGAAGCTGATTAGCACTGACTTTAAGTTCTGAGAGCTTAGTTTCGCTTTCTATGAGGTAACAGGTTACGAAATGAGTCAAGTACTGACCTCAAAGTTTTGTCGTGGCTTGCCCATGGGACAATGCGCAGGTGAGCGACAGCAGAGTCAGAGGAGAGTTCCGGATTGGCATGGCTTCACGAGGGAACAGTGGGACGGGGAAGGCATGAAATCGTGATCAGACATCACGTACGCCTCCTCTGTGTGCATGCTGTGCTGAGCTGCAACAGCAGGTCGGCTGCGAAACAAACGATTCTTTCCCAGTAGAACAGGTTTGTGGGGTGGGGGACTTCATTCTTTAAAGCTACTTGCAAGGCTTACAAAATTCTTAAAGGGCAGATCCTAGACTAGGATTTGACAACTGTGCCTTTGACACAGACACCAGGTAGTTTCTTCAAAGGACAGAAAAGAGGCCATTTCCGTAGCCCGCCCAGGTCATGGGAGGCAGTTGGTGAAAAAGGGAAGAGAGTGGTGGCTTGGGGTGTCTTCACCTCAGCTGTATGGATGGGCCTGGAGTCTGTCAGTGACAGCTCACACATATAAGTGGGAGTCAGGCACAAATTTTCGAGGAGGGGAACACGTTTCATCAGAAAGCCTGAAGGAAGCTCTACTTGCCAGGGAGTTCATCCCAAAGCAATAAATCAGACAAGTATATCCACTGAAAGATTACTGAACCCAGGGATTCAGACAAGTGGCCACTATACCATCATAGGGTTATTTTCTCACAAATTCATACATTTGATTCTCTCCTGAACCACCACTATGCCTCAGCATTCTTTTCTTAAAAAAAAGATTTATTTATTTATTTATCAGAGAGAGAGAGAGCACGAGGGGGAGCGGCAGGCAGAGAGAGAAGCAAGCTCCCTGCTGAACAGGGAGCCCTATGTGGGACTCGATCCCAGGACCCTGGGATCATGACCTGAGCCAAAGACAGACGCTTAACCCACTGAGCCACGCAGGCGTCCCTGCCTCAGCATTCTTAAGAAAAAAAAGAAGAGATGGAATGTGTCACTGATGGCTAATCTTCCCTTAAAGCTAACAGAACTTAGAAAAATGATTTCTTCCAAGACGAAGATGACTATCTCTCCCAAGCAGACCCAATATTTTCAATTGTCTATTAAAAATTAAAACACCTCTGTATACATATACCACATCTTCTTTATCCATGCATCTGTTGATGGACATCTAGGTTCTTCCCATAGTTTGGCTATTATGGAATATTATGCAGCCATCAAAAAAAAAAATGAAATCTTGCCATTTGCAACGACGTGGATGGAACTAGAGGGTATTATGCTAAGCGAAATAAGTCAATCAGAGAAAGACAATAATCATACGATCTCACTGATATGAGGAATTTGAGAAACAAGACAGAGGATCATAGGGGTAGGGAGGGAAAAATGAAACAAGACGAAACTGGAGGGGGAGAAAAACTATAAGAGACTCTTAATCTCAGGAAACAAACTGAGGGTTGCTAGGGGGGAGGGGGTGGAAGGGATTGGGGGGCTGGGTGATGGACACTGGGGAGGGTATGTGCTATGGTGAGCACTGTGAATTGTGTAAGACTGATGAATCACAGACCTGTACCCCTGAAACAAAAAATACATTATGTTAATAAAAAAAAATTAAAACACCTCTTCATGGCGAAGTAAGTATACACCAATGGGACAGGCTTGTGATGTCTAAACAAGGGTATACTTTCCTTCTGACTGTATCAGTCAGGGGTCTCCAGAGAAACAGAACCAAGAGGAGGTACGTGTACTTATGTGGAGAGAGCAGGGATTCATTCTAAGGAACTGGCTTACATAATCATAGAGGCTGACAAGTCTCCAGATCTGCAGGGTGAGTGGGCTGAACCTGGCTAGAGACCCAGGAGAGCTGATGGTTCAATGCAGTCCTAAGGCAGGAAAAAGCCAACGCCCTAGACTCCAAGGCCATCTAGTTAAGAGGAAATCCCTCTTATTAGGGGTAAGGTTCCCTTTTATTCTACTGGGGCCCTCAACTGATTGGATGAGGCCCACCCACCCTGGGGAAGGTGATCTGTTTTATTCAGTCTACTGATTCAAACGTTAATCTCATTCAGAAACACCCTCAGAGACACAACCTGGAATAATGCTGGATCGAACGTCTGGACAGCCCCATTGACACATAAACGTCACCATCACAACTCCCCACCTGCCTGGTGGGTGACAAGACAGGGACAATCAGCTCAAGGGGTGCTGGAACCTGTGAAGGGCAAATACTCAGGGAGGAGAAAGATGCAGCTGACTCCATGGGGAAGGGACGTCTTCTCGGGCCTCTCCTGTTCCTTCCATCTAAAGGCCGTTCTCGGTGGGCTCCCTCAACCTTTAATCAAGGTCACCATGACGTGCCACTCTGCATCTCCTAGAACGGCTACAGTTCTAGCGCTGACCCTGTCAAATACCGACACTTCCAAGTGCTGGTGGGGCACCTGGACCTCCCAGCCTTTGCTGGAGGGACTGCTATCCTGTGCGGCCGCTTCAGGAAACCGCTCAGCAGTTTCTCATAAAATTACACATGCAGTTACACACTCATGGGTATTCATCCAAAATAAATGAAAACTTGCGGCGCCTGGGTGGCTCAGTTGGCTCAGCCTCTGACTCTTGGGTTTTGGCTCAGGTCATGATCTCAGGGTTGTGGGATTGAGCCCCGTGTCAGACTCTGCACTTGGCGGGGACTCTGTTTCAGATTCTCTCTCCCTCTCCCTCCCTGCTCTTGCTCTCTCTCTCTCAAATAAATAAGTAAATCTTAAAAAAAAAAAAAAGAAATGAAAACTCGAGATCGAACAAAAGCCTGTAAGTGAATGTTTATAGCAGCTTTATTCATGATCACCAAACACTAGAAACAACCCAAATGTCCTTCAGGGGGTAAGTGGACAAACACGCATCCATGTAGCAGAATCCCACTCAGCAATAAAAAGGAGCGAAACACACGTGTATGAATCTCGAAAGTAATATGCTGAGTGAAAGAAGCCAGTCTCAAAAGGCTGAATATTGTATCATTCTATTTATAGGACATTTCTGAGAAGACAGAAGAACTTAGCGGTTGCAAGGAGGTAGGGGGCGGAAGGTGTGTGTGACTATAAAGGAATGAGACAAGGGAGCTGGGGGGCAGGGGATGGGACTATTCTGAATCCTGATTTAAACGTGTGTTAACATCCTAAGACTTGCACACCCCTCCTCCAGCATCAGATTAACTATATGATATTTTAAAAAATTGTAAAAATCAAGTGGTTAAAAAAAAATAGTTGTATGTCACCCAACTGATGCACAGGATAAATGGACCTAAGGGGAAATGTCTATGGTACGGGGTCAGGCATCAGCAGCTGAGTCCAGGACATGCCCAGGCCAGGGGGAGCCAGAAGGGCCGGCAGGCACAGCATCACCCTACAGCTCGGGTATAAAGAGGATAAGCGACATTCCTGAGTCACTGGGCACAACCTAATAATTCTCTGAAAAGGCAAAACAGCTGTGATCTGTAACATTTCTTCCCCAGGAATTTTGTATTCGTAGCCTCTTACAACAGCCTTAAGATAGGAAATGCAGGCTTATGGACAGTAAAGGATTGGCCTGGATTTTGATCTCGGTTCCGTCTGGTTCGTGAGTCGCCACATAAAGCAAGGATTACACTGTGACATGTCTCTTTCCTTGGCTGTACCCCAGCAAGCCCCTTAATCCCCTGTGCTCTTAAAGCCCAGCTCTTCCTGAAAGCAGGGGTTCTCAATGGGGAGAAGGGGGTGTTCTGCCCCCAGAGGACATGTGGCCTTGTCTGGAGACAGTTTTAGTTGTCACAGCCCGTGGGAAGGGTGCCACCAGCATCTATGGGTAGAAGCCAGAGATGCTGCTAAATATCACACAAGCACAGGATGGTCCCTGAACAAAGAATTATCCAGCCCCCAATGTCTGTAGGGCAGAGGCTGAGAACCTTCTGGTTTAAAGGGAGGAAGGAAAGATGTCCACGAATCAGACACTGTGCTAGGTATCGTCCAATTCTCAAGTCACTTATTTCCTCAAGACCCTGTGGGGGTAGCTATCATAACCCCAATTTATAATTAAGCAAGTTGCTGCTCAGACCCATAAAAAAAAGTACCCACATCCCAGTGACAGACAAGAAGCTGTGGGCACCCTCAGGCCCCTGTGAGGGCAAAGCCCAGAGTGCCTGCAGTGTGGGGCCCCTGGGGCTAGGCTGGGCCCTCCATAAAGCCCCCTTCACTTCCTTCCATCCCATCTGGTCTCAAAAATCACCTCCTAACCCTAAGAGATCTGCAAACATGGGGAGCTGTTTGGCTGGCAGAAGAGCAGATCTGAATTCCGGAGGCCCCAGGAAACCAGCAAGGCCTAACAATGCTTAAGAACCATCCAGGACTAGTGTGTCACCCTGGCTTCTTCTGCTCCATCCGTGGTTCCTGCCCTCAAGGCCCTGATGCCTCCCCTCCATCCCCACAGCCCAGAGGCATCCCCAGCCAGGTGCTCCTGCGGAGCTTCCTCTCCTCCCCGCCAGCCGGCTTCTTTGCGAGGGGTGGGACGCTCAGACAGGGGCCTGGGGACAGAGAGACACATCACAGAACAACACACTACAGTCCGTTGCCCATAACCACATCCGACAGGCAGGGCCTGCCCAAGAAAATAAGTGAACGGCTTTAAAAACAAGTCCTATAATCACCTCTGAGTGATGCTCGTTCAATTTTACCCTCTCGTGTAATTAGAGTTGACAGTTCCAACAGCTGAGAATGGAGGTGGGGGGGCTAAGATGGAGGGAGAAGGAAGAAAAGTAGAAAAACCGAGGGAAGTAGAGGAACAGCGAGAGGAGAAAAAGAACATAAGCTTAAAGTTGATCAGACAGCTCAGGAATCAGATGACGTCATGACAATGGAAGAGGAACCCCCAAGATTTGGGGACCCTCTTGCAAATCGGGTGGCACTACATTTGTGGAAGCCGCTCTTCAGCATCATTCTAGAGAACCTCAGATGGGTCTCGGGGCAGGCAGCACGCGGTTGTTCTCGGATTTGGCAAAGCAGAGTTCATTCCCGTCCCGCTGCAGGGCAGCCGTGGGCGGACCTCAACGGTCCTGACCCCCTGACCCTGTGCCTCCCCGGCCCCGCCACAGCCACGCAGACCGCACTCACAGTTCTAAGATCAGGATGACATCTGTCTTGTTCTCATAAACCTCATGTAGGGTGATGACGTTGGGGTGCTGGATCTCCTTCAGTATGCTGACCTCCCGCTCGATGTCCTCGCGGCTCACCCCCCGCCGGCTGGACTTCGTCCTCCTTTTCTTGATAAACTTGGCGGCATACTGTAGACCAGTGCTTTTCTCCCGGCATTTCTTCACGACTGCAAACTGCCCACTGCAGACAGAGGATGAGAGGTTACAGGTCATTTACACATTTCTTTATTGCTCCCTACAAAACCCAGGATTTGAGCACGGATGTGGCAAGGATGTGGCATGGTACGAGCAAGGAGGGGCCACGGAATGGTGAGTAGGAAAGTCTGTGGTGTGGGAAATAAACAAATCAAGCAGGGTTATTTCTTAAGTACGTTTCCATTTCATTAAACCTGTTTCTTTAAGAATAATGTTGCAAGCAATACAGATAATCTTGTCTTGAAGAATATTTTATTGAATGGGGAATGATGCCTCCATTTCTGTGCTTCCTTCCTCCCTCCCATTTCAGACTCTGGGATAGCAGGAAGGAGCTCCCCAACCTGACCTCCTTCTGACAAGTCTTTCTCCTGTATGTCCAGGGAAAACAAGGGATCAAGATGAGCGAACTGAGAAAAATACATAGAGCCCTGCCTTCAGTGACCTATTTCTAGCACGAATATTTATCAATTTAAACATCCAGAATAAAAAAAAAAAGCTATGTATTTTGTTCACACCTCAGGGATTGATTAGCCATATACACTTGATATTTGTTGGTGGCTTCTCCAGCATCACCTCCCTCTCTCCTTTCTAGGGATCCTGCACTTCTGAGGAAGCTGACTCCACACCCCACCTACAGATATGCATCTTGTGACCTAGGCTAAGCCAATCAGTGTACTGTATCTTCCTGGCTCCAGTGACAGGCACATGACCTAAGTAAGACCTTTTGGAGAATGCAGAGACAAAGACCTTTTCTGAGACTCTTCTCTCTTCTGGATGTGAACACTTAACTACATGACCCCAGTCACTGCTTCCAGCCATCGTGGGACCAGGGGGAGGTCCACTCTTGGTTTAAAGCCAACCATTGCAGAGGCAGAGCCAGTAGAAGAAAAGGAACCAGGTTTGTGGTAACACTGTGAAATGGCTGGATCAACCCTAGCCAAAAAGCCATCTGCCTTTGGATTTTTCAGCAACAGAAGCCAATAAATTCCCTTTACTGCTAAAGCCAGTTTGATTTGGGCTTTCAATTTCTTGCAGAGGAAAGCATCCTATACATCCTATGCCACGGCATGGAACCAGAGTCTCCTACTTATACATAAAAGAATAACAGAACTTAACACTAAATGATAAAATGAATACATAAGCAGGGAAA
Organism: Leptonychotes weddellii; assembly: GCF_054177405.1. NCBI lineage: Eukaryota > Metazoa > Chordata > Mammalia > Carnivora > Phocidae > Leptonychotes > Leptonychotes weddellii. The sequence goes on along the minus strand of NC_138382.1, from coordinate 23,903,061 downwards.
GTCTTGAGAGGTCAGTAAGCTACCCTGAAAGTAAGTGAAACACAATACAAAGGACCCTTCCTGTATTAATGCTGGCACCTCGCTTCTTCCCCAGAGCCCAAAGTAGGGTGGATCCACCCATCACAGGATCTGTATATTTCTTGGCAGATGCTGGAGAACTGCTATATAGAGAATTATCACAGTTATTTTTAACTAGCTTTATTCTCACATGAAGACAAAAGGGGGAGAGAAAATCAAATGAACAGTAACATTTCAATGTTAAAGAATGGATACTTGAATACATTACTCATTTACGTCAGCAGCAGAGGTCAGTGAAGAAAAACACAGAGTAAAGGATTATTTCTTTGGCACTGCCAAATTTTTGCACGACAGGTTATTAAGACTCTCTTTCCCCCTGCAGCGGAATAGAGAGGCTGAAGATAAATCACACCAGAACGATAACACCAATTGCCTGTAAACTCACGACCTTAAAGAGCCATGGGATCTGTTACGACTGTATTACAACATCTTCTGTTTTTTTCTGCAGAGCAAAGAACTGGGCTTTTTCTCTCTTGGAGGGTGGAAGTGGGCAGCAGAGATGGGGCTTATGGGGAAGGAAAACAGCCTGACTATAGAACAAAGTCGGCTACTACTTTGCAGAGTCTGATGAAGTGGTACTTACATTCCCCCTTCTCACAAAGAGGGTATCACGTCCCAGCTGAGAGCTCCCAAGGGGTCCCAGGATGTCGGGTGGGGCAGTGCCCTGGTCCAACCCAGGACCTCCGACCCACACACAACCCATGCTTCCAGGGGCTGGGCCCATGAATGCCTGTCAGGCAAGCACTGTAACTTTTCTCAGGGGCTGTAAAGATTCAAGGCAGACTCAATGGTTTGAATCACGTTGCTTTAAACAACAAAACCAAAAAGCTAGGAGAGACTCAAAGAACGTAAATGCAAGCCTAAATTCAAAGACTATCCCAAACTGTTTTTCCTACCAAATGTTCCATGCTGACCTTTCCCCTTTTAATTATGGGAAGGTGAAAGCATCAAGGCCCACCCATCCCAGTGGCTGGGCCAACGGGAGGCCCTGCACCCCCTGTGCGTCAAGGCCAGGAGTTTGTGCACAGGCCCAAGCTGACTGCATTGCCCACATTTGCAGTGAAACGTCTGGAACCCACTCCTTCACCGGTCAGTCGACCTCACTCACACTTCCGGGTCCCCATGAGGGGAAAGCAGGTAGGAATAAGGGCCTGCAGGTGGGATAGAACCTCCTGCCCAGGAGAAGATGTGTTTCTAATCCCATGGCTGTGGCTAAGGTCCCGACTAACGCTGGCTGCAGATGGTCGAGAAGGTGTAGACTAATTTCAAGGACCACTTTTCTACACCCATCTCAATGCTATCTTTAAAGACACCTTTCCTATTTATCTCTGACTATCCAACATCTGCCCCACCTCCTTGCTCCGACCAGTACTCTTTCCTGCACCTGAATCCACCGAGCACCTCGGATGTTTTCTGCGTATTTCTTGCCCATTTCCACTCTTCCCAAGACTGCAGCTCCACGAGGACAGAGGCCTGTCAGGCAGATCTCTCATCACCCGAGGCACGGGATGCAGGGCTCCTCCAGGAGCTCATGCATGATGCCTATGCGCGGCTCTTGACTTCTGGATCCTAAAAACCAGAGGTGTTAACCAAAGACACTTCACTGTAATTCCGTAGCTCTGTGTGGGGCTGAGGGCACAGGCTGCCTGTTTGAGCTGGTGCCCCGCCCCGCCTACTAGCTACGTAACTGGGGGCTTACATCCTCCTTGACCACTCTCTGCCTCAGTTTCCTCATCTGCCAAGTGGGTAGAATAACAGTGCTTACCTGGGAGGGTTCTTGGGGTGGAAAGGACAGATTAAATGAGCTAATAATACAGGGAAAGTGACTGGAACAGCGCCCAGCATTATTATGTCCTCAACGACTATTCGCTATTACTCATCTTCGGCAATGGGAGCCACAGTCACGAGCTTACAGTCTGTGCGTCAAAGCTCAAAGTGCTGCAGTAGGCCTCCAAGTATCAACCTCTCAAAACTGCCAGCGGAAAAGAGCTCTAAGAAGAAAAAACTGCAAGAGGGCTGTACTGTGTTTAAGTGTGTAAAACTCAAGCCAACCCTGGCATCTGGCTTCAACCTTCAAACACGACATCCCCGCCCCCGCACACCCCCCCCCTCCGCCCCGCCACAGGCTGGGCTGGTGGTGAATTGCTGCTCCCATCCTTTCCTTCCTGAGCAGCGGCCCTTGGCCCCCCAGCTCCCTCACACCCACGTCGGGGGCTAGGTCCTCTTTCGCGATCCCCCTCCCCCAATAATAACAACGGAAAAAAGAAACAACAACAAATTGTTTAGGCTTCTGGGGGCAAGAGCTTCTAAATCATGGGATCCCAGAGAAACAATCCGATACTGCTGCCAGGGTGAGCTCATACAGGGCAGGGAGGAAAGTAAATGCCCACCGAGAAGCAGGGCCACACCACCACACATGGGGAGCGGGGTGGGGGCTGCCTGAGCTCCAGCCTCCGTCCTGTTACAAACACCAGAGGCTCCCCAGTGACAGACACCCCCACGGACAGCTGCAGCGATGGTCCGGGGATGGGGGAATGCAGCTTCGTCCCTGGAAAACAGAAAATGCACTGTATACCGGCACATTTAAAGGGACAAAACAGAATACAGGTGACCCTCACTTTTTGCAGGATCCGTATCTGCAAATTCACCTACCCCCTAAACTGTACTTGTAACTTCCTAATCAACATTGGCAGTGCTGTCACGGTCATTTGAGGATCCGAGTCACCCGCGGTGCACACGCCCAGCTGTCACAGGTCAAGGCGACACTCTGCCTTCTACGTCAGCTTCCGGAGAGTAAACAAATGTCCTTTAAAGAGTCCGTTTAGTGACAGGCTTTTTTCATTTTTGCTTTTTGTTGGTGATTTCACTATTTAAAATAGCCCCCAAAGGGTGAAGTCCAGCGCTCGTAAGTACAGAGGCTGTGATGGACTTGTGGAGAAAACATGTAATGGATAGATAAGCTTTGTCTGGGCAGGGCTATCAGAGCTGTTGGCCATGAGTCCAATGTTAAGGAATCAACGATGTGTATTACATAAGACCCTTTAACAGAAACATACATGAAACAAGGTTATGCACTGATCTGATGATGGAAATGTTATGAACAGAGGCTCGTAGAAACTTAACCCTGTATTTTCTCTAGAACTAACGGTCCAGTATTTGCTAATTCAGTGTTTGCAGTGAAATCATAGAACATAACTACACCACAAATAATGAGAATCGATTGTATGTTGTTTTTTAAAAATGTACTCATGTTTTCTGTCACCTAATAACTGACAGAACAGTTTGTTGGACTAGGTACAGCCAGCCAAGTTCACTTTGACACAGAAACTTTCAAGTAAATGTAATAAACATGTATTAACCACTAATGGCCAGATCTATAACAAAGCCAATGAGACACATCCCACTTTAAGGAGTTTTATACTAACAAAATTTTTTTTGATTCAAAAATAATCATAAATGTTATCAAAAAAAGAAAACTTTGGATAAAAGGAGCAAAACTTCATAAAGAACAACCTGCCACCTAATGCCTTTGTCTAACTCACTGATCTAATCAGATCACCTTGTAGTCACTCAGTGAACTGTAACCAGAATTCTATGCAAGGAGTTTTACACATATGACCTTATTCATTATCACAACCCTATGAGATTCACATCACCATCCACTCTTCCATCAATGAAAAAACCAAGCCTTAGAGAGATTTTTTTCTAGTTACCTCAAATCCTTCCCGTAATTAAGTTCCACACTTGAGAAGTGAATCCCAAGTGCATTTGCCTCCAATGCTCCAGTCACTGAACCCCGTTGCTGTCCCAGGCCTATGTCCATTTTGTTTGAAATACAAGCCACACCCCTGTGAAGTTACAGATGGGTTTACAAATCATTTCAGGAAAAAGCTTTGCGAGGGGGAGGCACAGAGAGGAGGGCTGTGGTTGAATGCAGTTGGGCAGTGTTACCTTCTCCTCCCCACTGAAAACTCAGGAAGTGTTTTAACTAATTAAAACCATTGTGTCACCATGCTCTGAAGTTCACTGCAATGAAGAGTAAGTCATGTTTGTGTGTGTGCTTCCGGAGCACTATACTAACAATTAGAAAGAGCCACAAAAGATTCTCAAGGTCAGCGCACAAGGATGGCATGCACACGTTTGTGAAGCATGTGGGCTTTTATAGGTCCATGGTACTTCTTAATGCATTACAAGTAAAGCTGTTGAATGAACTCTGTTTAATCCAGTCGGATTTTATTTCCAAATTCATTTATTTGTGGGACTTTTGTTCACTTGGGGAAAGACGGGATGAACGTACAGTGTCAGAAGTGTTGCATTCAGAAGGGAGGAAGAGCACCCTGACTGAACGTGACGATGTGCTGTACCTTTGTGCCGGCACCTAACCTAGGGGCTAAAAGTTTCATTGCTGACCTTGATCTAGACACCACATTGGAACAAGCTCCCACCCAGGAAGGTGGGTGCCAATTCAGAAAAAGGGGGCTAAAACAGTATACCATTTTTTTCGTTGATTTTATTTTATTTTTTATTTTTTTTTAATTTTATTTATTTATTTGACAGAGAGAGACACAGCGAGAGAGGGAACACAAGCAGGGGGAGTGGGAGAGCGAGAAGCAGGCTTCCCGCTGAGCAGGGAGCCCGATGTGGGGCTCAATCCCAGGACCCTGGGATCACGACCTGAGCCGAAGGCAGACGCTTAACGACTGAGCCACCCAGGCGCCCCGCTTTTTCGTTGATTTTAAATGCCTCTTCCCAGCATATGTAAGTTAAAAATTATTTATGGTAACTACTTATTGTTATGAGTTCCCTATATTAATGCTGGAAACAGATCTGGCTTCAATCAAATGATAAGCTCCATCTCTCCCCTCCTCCCAAGACTTTGCAATAAGGTTTCTAATTAAAGCAAAATAATTTCTACTTTTGAATTCATGTATCAACCTTCGGCACAATTTGAGTGCTGGTTATGGGCCATTTATTTTTCTTGAAGATCTGCACTGAAAGAGTATCAGTGGTTTGAATCCTGCCTGAACACTGGAATTACAAGTCTTAAATAAGAGATGAGGTGACAGAAATGATTTTTCAAGGATGAGTTCACACTGACGGCAGAGGAAAAGACCCCAAAGGGTTTACAGACTAATGGGAGAGACAAGCACATAACACCATAGTATGGGATGGGCCATAAAAAGGACACGGCCACTGTGAAGCACCCCAGGGGAGAACATGAGGTCAGGCTGTCCTGATGGTTGAACGCCAGCTGGGAGGTGAAGAAAGTGTGTGGAGGAACGGTGTCCAGGAGGAGAGAGCGAAAGCCGAGCTGGAGAGGCATGGAAGAGCTGCTTTGTATTTCTGAGAGAAGAGGGAGCGGTGGAGAAGGGTGAGGGCAGCCCCACAAACAGGGCCGTGCACAGTACGGAGCAATGACAACCCCAACTTGGCCAACAATGTAGGAACGCAGTGACCTCCCTGAGCCTCAGTTTCCCCATCTGTATGAGAGTGATGCCAACATGAAATAGGCCATGCATGTGTGCTGGGTTCTCTAAGCACATGGAGCTCACGTAAGGGATGAAAATTAACAAGCTGTCTCAGCTTGGTACTTCTCAAAGAAGCACAGGGGACAGTGTGTTTCAGTGGCTGAAAAGCAGCACCAAATTTCTGCAACAACTGTGAAAGCTCCGTATTAAGTCTCTACACTTTTTCCCCCCATTAGGACTCAACCATTTTGGATGAAACCTATTTTGATTTGTCCCCTTTGGTCCCCAAAAGACCTTATGGCTTTACTTAGATGCTGAAGTTTTAGTCTGCAGCTAAGCGAGGGGAAGCAAACCGTCCTTTGCAAAGATGGCCTCAGTCACTTGTCTTCCAGCTCACATGCTCTCCCGCAGCGTGACCTCGTCTCTCCCATCATGAGGTGGACTCTCATCCTGGTCTCCTGGAATCTGAGACTTGTTTGACCAACAGAATGTGGAAAAAGTGATTTGGGGACTTCTGCCTGGTTCTTGGGGCACACGTTCTTGGGCGTTCCCTCTTGGAACCCTGCCAACAGCCTGGGAGAAGCCCGAGCTATGTGGAGGTGTCCCCATCCACAGCTCCCTCCGAGCGGACAGCAGCTTTAACAGGTCAGCCGGGCGAGTGGACATTAACATCTGGCCCATCAAGTCTTCAGATGGCTCCAGCCCCAGCCGACAGTGTCGTGCCACCTCGTGAAAGACCCCAAGCAGGAACACTCGGGCAACCCACGGAAGCATGAGAGAGGATGGTAAACTGCTGCTTTGTGCTTCCCCACTTGGGGGTGGTTTGTTACGCAGCAATGGACAGGTAGAACAGCCACGAAAATATCTGGGATGGTGGGTTTGACCCAAGACCTGGGAAACTGTGTAGGGGAAGGATTCAATACGGAGGGTGAGAGGCCGGCAGGTGACCAGGGGCACAAGCTGGCATGATGGGAGGGGAGGGCATGGGAAGGAGCAAGAATGCCCAGGCCATCTTGAATGTAGCCTCTCCCCCCGCCGCCCCTGGGCCGCGTCCACACGTGGGGCTCATGTTTCAGGTTCTTTGCTCCTCATCTTGGCAGCAGTTCCCTATCTTTCAAAGAAAGCTCTGCAGCAGTTAGGAGGGATCTCTGTGTCAGAACCAAAACTGACAACAAACCCCAAAGGCTCGCACTGAAATGCCTTCAAAGATCCCTGGCTGAGCTGTGCTCGCCACTTGTCTCCAGTTTACCTTCTCTAGTCTCTGTGGGGAAGCCGGTCCCCACCCTGAAACACAACACCCACCGCCCCAACAGGACTCCGTGAACACGCTGCTACCTAATCCTCACTCTGACTGTTCCTCACGCCCAGGGCATTCCCACGGCGCCAGCGATGCCAAGGAGGAAGCACTTCAGTCCGCCCAGTGGAAGCCTCCCCTCCCATCCTCAGCCACCAGCGCACAGAATTCAGCAGACGATGAAGGCTAACCCTTCCGGGGACTGGGAACTTGAGCACCAAGTTCAATTCCCTTGGAAGACTTCCGTGGTGCAGCCCACACTCCGAACTGCCTCTCTCTGCCCTTTGAGAAGCTACACACAACAGGAGGGCAAAACACCTTTTACAAAAACACCAAAGCCAGTGATGATGATGATGATGACTAAAAACACACAACCCCTCAAAAATGATTTTAAACTGCTACCAAGCTCAGTCAAAATGGCACATGATTGGTGGCTCAGTCGGTTAAGCATCCCACTCTTGATTTCAACTCAGGTCATGATCTCAGGGTCATAAGATCGAGCCCTGTGTCGGGCTCTGTGCTGGGTGTGGAGCCTACTGAGGATTCTCTCTCTCTTCTGCCCCTACCCCCTAAAATAAAAATAAATAATAAAAAAATGGCACCTGATCTGAAGAAGGGTTCCCCCACCGATAAGAAAGCAGCACAGGTTGCCAGGGTATGGACAACGAGAGGCAGGGTTTACCAAGGGCATAAACACCAGCCTATCACCCTGGGAACCAGAACAACACATTCGAGTCAGGAGTGAGATGCGGAACTAGAAGTGCTGCCCAAGGGCGGCTGGGAGACACTGGAGCAGCACGCTGGGGGGAGGAACTGAGCAGAGAGTGGACCCCTTGGAGAGAGCAGCCTCCTGGAGGACAGGACCACATAGAGAAGTCCACGCCCAGGAGAAGAGAGCAAAAGCCAGGACCCAAGGCAAGGGTGGGCAAGGATCCGGCTTCTCACACAAGTATGGTGTTGCCAGTGGGTCAAAGAAACCAAATACACAGAGCATCAGGCAGCTCGAACAGCCTCATTATAATTAAGGAATTAGCAAACCCCAGCAGGTGAGGACTCAGAAATAAGGATGATTAGAGAGGTAGCAGTACATTTGCTCATTCCACTTGTCCCTGGGCTAGCTCTTTGGACAGGGACGCTCTGAAATGCATCTGGAAGTGCATTTCCCAAATAAACAGATGCTACTTGGAGAAAGGGTGTCATGGGTCAAGCAAGTTTAGGGAAAAGTCACACAGGTCTCTGTACGCAAGACTCGGCAGACTCTGCCCTCTCCAAGAGAAGGGACAGCATTCAGCGTTTCAGAGGGTTTGGGTTGTTGGCCACAAAACCCTTTTTTGATTTTTTTTTTTTTGCTTGTTTTTTTTTTGTCATGGAGCGTTTTGAAATTTTGAAATCCAAGTTTTTTAAGGAAAGTCCACTTTAGTCTTCTCTCCCAGTTAAATTCTTCTTCAGAGCTGGGGCTGGACTCTGTATGCCCAGTTTCCCTTTAATTTTCAACCCAGAACTGCATTTGGAGGTTACTGCCTAAGGCACACACCCTCGGGGTGCGGCGGGGTGGAGCTGAGTACAAAGCTGGCACTGGGAGGGTTGAGAACCTTCGGGACTCTGGCCCATTAGAAGGGTGGGGACCGACTGAGTCAGGCCAGGGAGAGGAAGCCACCTGCTGTTTTAGGAGTGAGTACTCCTCTGCCTCTTTCTGGCTATTGGTCTGGCTGCTTAGAGGAGATGGGGACATGCACGATGGTCTTAGTCCTGACACAAGCCTAGTACCACTTAAGACTAAGTTTTCTTTTCTTTCAGATGGTCAGCTGGGTCGGGTGTTGTGGATAGGCACTGAGGGCCGGCAGGGTAGGTGTGGAGAGAGGAGACCCCAAGGCAGAGTGCAGTACTATTTGCTGGTCGGTTCATAGGAGAACTCTTGAGCCCTACTGCCACCTGGGACCACGAGAGCCACCACTGAAAGCATGTGGCAATGATGGGAAGGAGCCCGGACCCTCAAACCCCTTAGAGCGAGTCCTCAGCAGCCTCCCGGGCACTTGGCTTATGCAAGCCTAGAAGCAACACTGCCATCTTGTTCTGGGGGGGCGGGGGGAGGGCAGTTCCTTTAGTTACTGTCACTTGTGGCCATATCTAATCTTGCCTGATTCAGACATGGTGATGACTTCAGGAATTTACAACCCACAGGGCTTAACAAGACATTTCCATGTAACAGATCTGCAAGTGCTATATATGATGGATGGAGGTGTGCAGAGTGGGGTCCCGTGCTAGCTGAGGGCTGGGAGCAACTCCACCCACCCCACTCAGCACCACCTGGGCTACCGAAATCAGGGCTGGGCACAGAACGCGTGCTTGGTGTCTGTTTTTTGTTTTTAAAGCCAAAGGGAAAGCAAAAAAGATAAGTATTGGAAAAGTGTCATTTGATGCAATCTAAAGAGGACCTTCAACAGACAAATAAAACAAACAACAATACTCCAAATATACCAAGTCCCACGTTGGAATCAGGACTGCCCTTTGAGTCCAGTATTACGGAGAGTACAAGGCCCTTATAAGGAAAGGTGTCACACCAGGATCAGCCCTCCCATTTAACCAATGGTGATCACGACAGGTGACTGCAGATCTGGGCTTCCTGCCCCAAGACTGTGTTTGAAACATGGAGTGGGGGGTTGGGTTGCCCAGCTGAAACTCAGACGGGTAAGTCCCTTGTTCACTCATTCCGACTTCAGCATGCTATCCCTTGGGCCAATCCCATTATGTGATCATCCTGACTTTGTCATATCATCCCCTTTCAGCTTCTGGGCTAAAGTTAACTGGGTCATAAGGTAGGATCTGTCCTCCACTCAGCAAGCTGCTCTCGGGGGAAAAGAGCTGAAAAAGAGAGCAGGAGGTTCATATAACTTCATGGGGCAAGGGAAGACAAACAGGAGCTGAGCTGAAGTCCCTTATCCCATGACCAAAAAAGAAAGATTCATTCAGGGTGCAGAGATTCAAGATGGGGAAAACTAGCCAAAGGTAACAAGAAAGGTAAAGTTCAGCCGAGTCTAATGGGCATACGTAATCGTGCAAATACTACACCGAGTTGCATAGATTCAATGAAGCTTCTAGAAACTGTGTGATAATCCTCCCCGAATTGTACTCTGCCCGGTTCTGGAACATGAGAGGCTCTTCACAAAGATGCCTGGATGTTTGCACATCGCAGCTTAGGTAGAAATACTATTTGCTTGTGTGTTTTCATGGGCAAGTTTCGTATACGTGCTGTCAAGGCGAGCATGTCATGGGCAGGTTTGGGACCCTCCACCATGCTTTGTCACTGGAAGGATTAACTCCACCTTATCCCAAGAAGCCAGGCCTACACTGAAGGGTTTGGACCTGAGTGCCTTTGGAAGAATTGCAAATATGCTTGTTGTGACATGGCTTCCAGTGTATTCGGACGACCGATGCGCTTGGGAGACCCTGTACACAGGCCCGTCTGGCTCTGGAGACTGAACACAACTGAGGGGAGCGGCTTCTTCATGGTTCTTCTTCCCAGGGCTTGCAAGAATCACAGGCCCAGGTCTCAACAAGGCAGCCAGGCTGGGAGGAGTCCTTTATACAGCGCTCCTGGCCAAGTCCTTTCCCGTGATGCCTACAGATCCACCACCTTGGCTCCGAATCAGGTGGGGACTCACCTCACAGAGGAAGTGTGGGGAGAGGAGAAAACAGGTAGAGGACCGAGGGGGTCACCTCAGGCCAGGCAAGGGATTGGCTGGCAGGGAAAGTCACTACTGGAGTTACCTGAAGAAAGAGCCATGCAGATGAAACCGAAAGATGATAAGTTAAAGAGAAACCCAAGCTCCCGGGAAGTCTGAGTCTTCCCTCGGTGGAAGCAGAAGTCCCTGGAAGCCTGCCACGTGGGCTGACCTCACCCCTGTGATCGGACCTGAGCAAACCTGCAGATTATCATCAGAGGCAGCGGAGGGCTGTGAATTCCTCGGCTGGGAGACAGAACACCCAGATGATGTGACTTCTCCCTGGAAGTGGGACTTCTGAGGAGCTGGTGGTACCAACCAGGTCTTAGGTCAAACACTAGAGAAAGTGAAAAGCACCTCGCGTGCCTGAGGGATGAAAGTGAGACCTCCCAAAGCAGGGACTGCACACCCAACCCCCTTTTTGTGGGGTGTCACTTCCTAAGAAACTGTGGAGTCTGAGTTCAGGGGGAGTCGGAGTGATCAGCCCCAGAGCTTCAGAAGCTCTATCTGATGGAAACACAACTTTCTGGTGGGAGAGGCAGGGGAGGGAGGCATCTCAGCAGAGAAGGGGCGCCGACCTCTACAAAGGCCCCTGTCAAGGTGTGGTGGGAAGCCCCTCTGCTTGTGGGTGCCCACTTCCTCAGCTGAAGGATGGGGAGCGAAGGGCCCCCGCACCCCTCGCCACCCAGACGGCCTCTGACTGTGCAAAGCTGAGTGAGGCCAAAACACCTCCCTCGAGGGCCGCATGGTCCTGCCACTGGGTTCAAGAGCTTGTGCTGACCTGCCCTCACATGGAAACACCTAGGCCAGGCAGGCCACCCCGTTTACATCCACCACAACTCCCAGGCAGGCAATAAGGCTCTAAGGAAACCAGGGCTAGAGGCCCAGGGCAGCGAAGAATCGAACACACACTCGTGATGCCCCAAGGCAGGCGCACCACCTCAGGCCGCTTGATTAGGCTTTCCGCTCTAGGTGCTGCCTTCCACGGCTTCTAGATCAACCCCCGAAGTGAGGGCCGCTGGTCTCCAGCACAGTGAGGTGGCTTCATGGTGTTGGGAGAACTCTGGGAGGGAGGTGGTGGCTAGAAAGCTGTAGGAGGCCAACACATGGGATTTGCAGCTTGCTTTCCACTGAACAGGCGAGTGACTGGCACAGAAATAGAGCCCATGTTTCCAGCTACTTCACAATTTGTCAGGCATTTATAAGGGATACACTACCAGTGACTCTGTTTAGAACTACAAAGAAGTAACACTGGAAGAATCAGCTTACCAAATGTGAGCTTCCTAACACTCTACCAATAGATTAGCTTAAAAAAAAAAAAAGCTAATGTTTGTATCATACCTGTACATAGGATTCTTTCTGAAAATTAACAGCCAGGAAACTAATATGGTGCATTCAATAAAATTTTTTAATTAATACAGTTGACCTTGAATAACACGGGTTAGGGCAGCAACCCCCCACGGAGTTGAAAATCTAAGTATTAACTTTGACTCTCCAAAAACTTAACTACCAATAGCCTACTGTTGACCAGGCCTTAGATAACATACACAATCAATTCACACATTTTAGAGATATTATATGTATTATATACCGTCTTCTTATAATAAAGTAAGCTAGAAGGAAGAAAATGTTATTAAGAAAATCATCAGAAGAGAAAATATATTTACAGTACTGCACTGTACTTATTGGAGAAAAAAAAAAAAACAAAACCCATGCATAATTGGACCCACACAGTTCAAATCCGTGTTGTATTAGGGTCAGCTGTACCTGTTGACTCTATGACCTTATGGGTCACCCTAAAACTATATGCTGACCTATCTGTTTAAATGTTTCCGTTGACCCTCTACACTTGGAAGAACGGCTGCTCCAGTAATTAGAAATATCACAAAAGATGTCTCATCATTTGCTTTAAGAATATTCTAGCTCTGGGAAGTCTATGTGCATTCACTTTTCTCCATCATTTATTTATTGGGCTCCAGCCATACGCTCAGTCCCAACAGGCCCCCTGGCAGTTGCCTACCTAGCTCAGAAGATTGTTAAGGGGACAGTGTATTTGATCTTGTACATTCATTTGAAAAGCAAAGGTGTATTACAGTCCTCATATGGGCTATTGACACTTAAGGGAATTCTCCTGGTCTCCTTGGAGCTAAGGTCTCCTTGGGCCTAAGTGCTTTACGTAAGCAGATACCTTAGACCATAACTTCAGGTAAGTGAGCACGACCTAAATATTTTTAAAATAAGAATTGTCAATAACCATTTAGCAATCACTGGCCCTTGAGAGGTCAATGCAATCTGCAAACTCCATGAGGTCAGATTCCTAAAGAATGGAAAACAGGAAGACAAGACCCATGACCTCATAGGAATACCACAGAAGAGCACAAATTATTCAGGAAGCCCAAATGTACTAGATTTGAGAAAGAAAAAAAAATCAACATGTAACAGAAGACAGACAGAAAAGGGCTAATAGTGGATGGTATCATAGTAGGAAATGAATGAATTCTTTTGAGCTTCCATTTTTTCCCGTGTGAGGTCCATGATCTTTACTTAGGAAAGAGTTGGGAAAACATTGGTAAAGTGGAACTAACTGAGGCTTCTGTTAATAAAAGGGATAATAAAAGGATGCCTGGCTGGGCATTTAAAAGAAATTCCAGTCTACAGGTCTGAGAATGTCAAACCTCAAGTGGCTGCAGCAATCTCAAATTATTGCTGGCCATCTTGGACCAATGTTGAGGAATGACGCTATACCGATGTTCAAAAGAAGACCAAGCCGGCTCGGTGTCTAAGATCAATTAGCTTGTTATTAGTCTCCAGCAAAAACTGAGAATCAATTATTGATCAGATGAATTAAAAACAGAAGGTGATCAACAGCACAATCAGCAAGAACAATCTCCCTGCCTCCAACTGGGTTGTAAAATGAGCAGGAATAAGAAATGATACAGACAAAGAAAATGTTTTGATTTCAGCAAGGCCTGTGACATAATTTTGCATGATATTTTTGTCGATGAAATGGTGAATCACCATGTGGCAGGCTAGAGAGCTCTTGAGTTTAGCACTGTCCTGGTAAGACGTTTCTCAGTATATCAGATGAAGGCATACTTACTGCATTTTTTAAGAACTAGTCTAAGAGCAATGGCTATAATCACTGATAGAACCTAGGATCTGAATTATCCCTACTGAATAAGAAAATTCATAACAGAGATAAACAGAAATCCCTGTATTTAGGTTCAAAGAAATTAACCTCATATGACAACAGCTCATACAGAAAACAACGGACAGTTCTAGCTGATCACAAATGACACAAGCCACATCACTGCCAACACTAGTTGGCATGGCACCAGCATGTTTGAAGGGTGCAATGCTCCTGCACTCAGTCTGAGTCTGGGCCCCAGGCTGGGCACTTGCACTTGGTAGGAAAGATGCTAGCAGTGCAGGTGGCAGGCAGGGGGTGGGGGCAGGGCAACAAGGAGGTTTGGCTTCTGGGCAGGAGAACTGTTGTTTTCTGAAAGGTTGTCAAGAGGAATTAGGCCATCAGCCAGGACTGAGTGGAAGGAGGGACAACGGTCTCTTAGATGCTTTCTAATCTTCAGATGCTCTGCTTCTATGGGCTGCAGAAATCAAGGCTCTGCTGTACTGTTCTCCTCACTTAACTAAAAGAAAACATATCATTGAGTACAGTTGAAATTCCACGACAGAATGTCTTCTCTATGCATTTTCTGAATCTCTATTATCCTCATGATCTCCCCAGATTGAAACTCAAAGTAAAATCCATATTTCCATCAACTTCTCTAGGCTCTTTTTAGAAATATATTTTATGCACATGGGCCTTAAGATTAACTTTGCAAAGTGACAAGAGAGTACCCACAACCTGAGGAAATGTATCTTGAGGAGGGTAAAATGCTAAGCCACAAGACAGCAGTACTGGATGCTGACCCCTGTGCCATCTAGCAGTGGGAATGCTAATCTAATCCTTCAACATGGTCGTTTAGGAAATTAAAAAGAAATTGAGATCAATAATGCTTACCTTATAGGACTGCCCTAAGACTCAAAAGTGGTGAAAAGATGTAATTGTGTCTTATATATTCCATTCTATCAAACAAATATAACATTAATATTTGGAAGTATTTAAGTGATATCACAGCTGGGAATAAAACCACCATGTCTATGTCCAAAGACTCCTAATGGGTCTCAGGTCAGTCTCTAATATGGGATGATGAAAGCAGAAAGGAAAAAATTCTTTTTCTTCTTCTGTTGTTTTTTTTTTTCGTTAGAGAGAGAGAGAGAAAGAGCACAAGTGGGGATGGACAGAGGGAAAGAGAACCTTAGGTAGGCTCCACACCCAGCGTGGAGCCCTACATGGGGCTCAACCTCACAACCCTGAGATCATGACCTGAGCCAAAATCAAGAGTCAATGCTTAACTGACTGAGCCACCCAGGCACCCCAGGAAAGGATTCTTTTAAACAGGATTTAGAAACAGCCAATTCAAGTCTTCCAAAACTCAAAATTAAATATCCAGACAGATTAATCTTCTGCATGACATTTTGACTCATAAACTCTATTGGCAGAGGGCCTGGTTTTGAATCCTGGCTTTTCCACTTAAGAGCTGTGTGTTGTTGGGCAACCTCTCAACCTCTCTGTGGCTCAGGTTTCTCATCAGCAACTGAGCATAACAACTGCACCTACATTAAATAGTTGTTATAGGGATTAAATGAATTATACATGTCAAACTCTTTCAATACTGCCTGACTCATAATATGGACCAAATGTTTGCTACTGTTATTAGAATTATTATTGCACATAATTGCTTAAAACCATCTACATGTCTTAGGCACATGTCAAGACTTGTATATTGTCCTATTAGAGAAAATAAGAGAAGGAAAAACCTATCAAGTTCTTCCCCACCCTGTTCTGGAAAAGCCATCTTGAACACAGGCTGCTGAGTGTACCTTCCGTGAAGGCTGCTGGCTTCAGAACACCTTAGCACGAGGGTAGGTGCTAACTGCTTGCACTTATAAAATACCGACCTATTCAGGGTAAAGATAAGGAAAGTATGAGTACAAAAATGGCAGATTTCCACATCCTGGGTCCTTAATTAATATTGTGAGGTCTTTCTGGCCTAACTGCCTCAGGAGAGGATCGTCAAATTCTATGAGGCGACCTCGCCCCAAGGCAATTATAGCCCGTTGGTCCATCTCTTGGACGGTCATGGAACAAAGGGTCTAATTGAGGCCATCTGAGGCTGTCGCTAACTCAAGTTTGCATGTGTTCCAAGAAGCCTCAAATTTCTCCAATTAACTTTGCAACCTTGATCATTCAAGTCCAACATTCATCATGCGTAAGAAAAATAAGATTAGCATCCTCCAGAAATGCTCCCTGTCAGAAAACAAAGTGTTAAAAGGCAAATGTAAATATTCAAAGAAAGTAGAGAATGATCTAATCTTGTTTTTTCTTCCATTATGATTTTGTGTGTGTGTGTGTGTTTATTTTAATTCCAGTGTAGTTAACATGCAGTGTAATATTAGTTTCAGGTATACAATCTAGTGATTCAACACTTCCATACATCACCCTGTGCTCACTTAAATGCACTCCTTAATCCCCATCACCTATTTCACCCATCCCCCCCACCCACCTCTCTTCTGGTGGGCCTGGTAACAATCTGTTTGTCCTCTATCATTAAGAGTCTATTTTTTGGTTTGTCTCTCTCTCTTTTTTTCCTTTGTTAGTTTGTTTGGTTTCTTAAATTCCACATATGAGTGAAATCATATGGTGTTTGCCTTTCTCTGACTGACTTATCTCACTTAACGTTATACTCTCTAGCTCCATCCATGTTATTGCAAATGGCAAGATTTCATTCTTCTTTATGGCTGAATATAGATGTGTGTGTGTGTGTGTGTGTGTGTGTGTATACCACACATATATATATGCACCACATCTTTTTTATCCATTCATCTATCAATGGACACTTGGGCTGCTCCCATAATTTGGCTATTGTAAATAATGCTACAATGAACACAAGGCTGCATATATTCTTTTGAATGAGTGTTTTCCAATATATATAAATAACTTACACAACTCAACACAAAAAAACCCCAAATAATCTAGTTCTTCCATTTTTATTAAAGTAAATGTGAAATACTATCATCCATCTGCTACGAAGGCAGGAAACATGGAGGAAAGCTTCATGCCTGGTCGCTAGCTCTGAAACTGTCCACATGAGCCTGACAACAGTGAATCAGGCAACGTGAGCAGCTACTAGAACATCCCATGTTCCCTAAATCCACACCTTTGGGTCTACCTACAAATCCATGGAACTCACATGATGAGGACAAGGAAGGAGTTCTGACCCTGACACACACCTTCCCACCCTCTTCCTCCAGCAAATGTTTGCTCAAGGGATGGATGAATCCATTTGTTCTGCCTTGGAATTCCAAATTTCTCCGGGTAATTTTTGATTCATTGGCCCAATCACTAAAGAGAATATTATTAATTAGATGTTTTTCATCACTAGATCCATAGAATTTGATAAAGACGTATGTAAACAAACTGAAGAAGGCTGACTTTTACGATGCTGAATTAACTTTAGAAAGGTTGACTGACATGTCACTATATAGCTGGTTCAGAAGAGTTAATGTTAGGGGCGTCTGGGTGGCTCAGTCGTTAAGCGTCTGCCTTTGGCTCAGGTCGTGATCCCAGGGTCCTGGGATCGAGCCCCGCATCGGGCTCCCTGCTCCGCGGGAAGCCTGCTTCTCCCTCTGCCACTCCCCCTGCTTGTGTTCCCTCCCTGGCTGTGTCTCTCTCTGTCAAATAAATAAAATCTTTAAAAAAAAAAAAAAAAGAAGAGTTAATGTTAGTGGTTCAGGGTAAAGCAAACGGAACTGAACGTTGAACTGGTTCCAAACATACGTACTGTTTAAACAGAATAAAATTTCACATTAGAAAGCTTTGAAAACTTACTATCCCACTATATTAAAGGTCAGTTCAATTTCCATTAATCTATTTAAGTGCTAGTGTCAATTATTTGTTCAGAGGGTGTGTCTAATAATTTTCTGCTACAGGAAGTGAATTATAAATATGTAATCTTCATAATTAGGACATACATGTACACTTAAGTTTTAAGCAATGGACATTTATAAACTAAAACAATGACTTATTTAGAACAGAGCTGTCCAAAAGAAATACAACGCAAGCCACAAATGTAAATGCCATGCGCAATTTTAAATTTTTGAGTAGCCACATTAAGTAAAAAGAAACAGGTAAAATTAACTTTTAGAATATATTTTATTTATCCCAGCCTATCAAAATATTTTTTTAAAGATTTTATTTATTTATTTGAGAGAGAAAGAGAGCATGAGCGGGGCATGGGGGGGAGGGGCAGAGGGAGAGGGAGAAGCAGACTCCCTGCTAAGCAAGGAGCCCGACATGGGGCTCGATCCCAGGACCCTGAGATTATGACCTGAGCTGAAGGCAGACTCTTAACCGACTGAGCCACCCAGGCGCTCCCCAACATATCAAAATATTATAATTTCAACATGTAGTCAATAATTAATTAAAAATTATGATGCCGTATTTTACTTATTTCTTGAGGGGGAGGGTGGTGCTTAAACCCCAGTGGGTGTGTTATACACACAGCACATCTCCGTTTGGACTGGCCATACTTCACGGACTCCACAGCTGCAACTGGCTCGTGGCTGTTATGACAAACGGCACAGCCTCATGCTAATTTTACAGCTCTAATATAAAACTGGGACATAGCTTGATTATTTTATTTATAGAAGGAAAGTGGAAAAGATACTTGAGAAGTCACTGGGAAGTGAACCATTGCTAATTTGGCACATTAATCATTGGAAGATGAAAGATAATACTGCTGACCTTATTAGAAGAATAAAGAGACCAAATGTCTCTTGGAAACCCAGACTGTGTATTCTAGATATATTATTTATTTATTTATTATTTTATTATGTTATGTTAATCACCATACATTACATCGTTAGTTTTTGATGTAGTGTTCCATGATTCGTTGTTTGCGCATAACACCCAGTGCTCCATGCAGAATGTGCCCTCCTCAATACCCATCACCAGGCTAACCCATCCTCCCACCCCCCTCCCCTCTAGAACCCTCAGTTTGTTTTTCAGAGTCCATCGTCTCTCATGGTTCGTCTCCCCCTCCGATTTTCCCCCCATCATTCTTCCCCTCCTGCTATCTTCTTTTTTTTTTATCTTAAAACTATGTGATTACACTTTCAACTCTTCATTTATGTGCACTAAAACGGTTTTCTTTTAAAACTGTTTTTTTAAAATAATGTTATTTATTTATTTGAGACAGAGACAGAGAGTGAGAGAGAGAGAGCACAAGCAGGGTGAGGGGCAGAGGGAGAAGCAGACTCCCCGCTGAGCAGGGAGCCTGGCATGGGGCTCGATCCCGGAACTCTGGGATCATGACCTGAGCCGAAGGCAGATGCTTAACCGACTGAGCCCCTAAAATGGTTTTCTTTTAAAACACACTCTGCTGTATGGTGCACAGAAGTCAGTTGGACAACCCACATGTTCTAACCAGCATTTATGTACTTGAAGGCATTTACCAAATCTCCTTTCAGCTTCTCTAGTAAATTCTTGTCAGTATAACCAGTGGTTCGCGTAGACGAGCTTATGACTCCAAGAAGGAAATTATGCAGATTTCTAAGCAGTATTCTACAGGAGGCTACAATGTATCCTGCCCCAGGGAGAAATACTGATTCCGAGTCAGCTGATTTTAAAAGTTTGATCCCATTTGGTAAATTGATAGTCTAGGTGATATTTATTTCAGTCACCCCCTCCTCCTCCTCTACAGAAAGGAGAGCAATGCTAGATAGTGAAAAAGTGGTGGATGGACTGGAAGTTTCTCATGAGACCACAGAGTGGTCATGGAGGAAGGGGTGGACAAGTTGGTGGGAGCTGGTGCTACGTGAACAGCTGCCAGCAATCAAGATTTTGGTTGTTCGGGTGGTGGCTGTGGAGCAGAGGAAAAGTTCCTGGTAATGAGGGTCCCAAAACTAGGAGGCAGGATAATGATTACATCATCGGCAAGGAAGTAAAAGTTGCTGACAGGATGGTGGCGGTGGGGAGGGCGGGGGGGGGCTGGTGAAAGAGAAGTCTGCGTGCCCAGATTTTCACTGCTCCCAGACATCTGCCCTCTCTCTGCACCATATTTCTTAAATACAGGGCTGATTCATTTCTCCCTCACTTGAGAGACATCAGAGGACTGATGTCCATTATTTCTCCTTGTTGGTGAAAGTCGAAAGAATCAACAAACCTATCACACGGGACTCAAAGGCACTTACGCATAGAGCGCCTAGTGTTCCCGCCAAATGGCAACTTTAAATATGCTGAGGTATTTATTAACAGGGGTCTCTGCCTGAATCCAGGTGATTGCTACTTGCCTCCATTTATTCTTTCACTCAATGAACATTTCTTGAGCGCTGTCTCTGTGTCAGACACAGTATGGTGTTTTGGGTTGGTTTTTTTTCCCTAAAATAGTTCCTAAAATGGCTTAAAATATCACCAAAAGGGGGAATCTGTAACAATGAAATATTATTCTTCTCTCTCCCAACTGAGAATCACAATCTCTAGGAGTCTTTCTCCCTATTTTCCATTCTTTTGCTTCCTTCCTTCTCCCTATTAAATAATAAAGGTGAGTGTCATGCCATTTTAAAAGCGGCCAACTGTGTCCACCATTGCCTTGGAGAAGACAGGTCCCATGATCCCGGGGATCAGCTACTTCTTGGAAGAGCGGGAACATTCTGTGCCGTGGCTGCTGTGGTTCTGATCAGCAATAACCCTTTTAGCACAGAGACCCCATTAGAAGTGGGGGCAGTCAGCAAAGTGTGACCATGGTAGGGAGAAAAGCTGCATGGTCAAGAACGCGGCAGAAGCAACCGAAGTGAAGTGGCAGGCTCAACAATGTGGCTGGCCACTTCTGGCCACACTTTAGGATCTGTCCCCTGTACTGAAGAGCAGAGAAGACTGTCATAGGATGTCAACCATTACTGGGCCCCAAAAGGCTAGATGCTATAGTCCCGGAGACTCTAATGATGGCTGTTTCTCTACTGGG
The DNA here is from genome assembly GCF_054177405.1 of Leptonychotes weddellii. Taxonomy (NCBI): domain Eukaryota; kingdom Metazoa; phylum Chordata; class Mammalia; order Carnivora; family Phocidae; genus Leptonychotes; species Leptonychotes weddellii. The sequence goes on along the minus strand of NC_138382.1, from coordinate 23,882,414 downwards.
TTTTTTGGGACACATCCAACATTTTAAATCACTCCACCTTGTTATGGACTGAACTATGCCCTCCACCCCCCAAATTCATGTATGGAAGCCCTAACCCCCAGTGTGATGGCATTGTGAGGTGGGGCCTCTGGGCCTCAGAAGAGGTCATAACGATGGAGCCCTCATGATGGGATTGGTGCCCCTAGTAGGAAAAACCCCAGAGAGCTTGTTCTCTGTCTCTCTCTCTCTCCCTCCCCCTTTCTCTCTCTGCCATGTGAGGACACAGCAGGAAGGTGGCCATCTGCAATCCAGGACCACCCTGCACCCTGATCTCAGACTCCCAGCCTCCAGAGCTGTGAGAAAACGCACTTCTGTTGTGTCAGCAGCCCCCCCAACCCACCGTCTATGGTATTTCCTTATGGCTGCCTGAGCTGACTAATACACATCTCCAACCTCCCTTTGCTTTAAATCATTTGGTACAATCAGAAAGGCTGCCAAGATTCTAGCAATTCCTTCACTATTACTTCATGTACACTGAATTCAGATCTCACTAGATCCTCCAGCTTATTATCAAAGGAACCGGAGAACGATGTACCTGGTACGGGGCCACATTCCAGCAGGGCACAAAATCCATCTTTGTGGAAAACATAAAGTTGACTATTTTAAGTGGTATAGCTTTGAGGGCCTAATAGAGTGTAGTTATTTTTTGTAGGTTACCAAACTCTATGTGAGGCCCTGTCCAGATTAAATTTCGGTTAAAATTTCTTATTACATTATGCCCCAAAATTTCAAATTAAAGAAAATGAGAGGGAATGAATGTTGTAAAATACATATGACCTCCAGGCCCTTGATCTACTCCAGGTGAAGGGCATGAGATGAATGGCTGGCTTGTTCCCTTGCTGCAGACCCTCTCCCCACCAGTGAAGTTTCTCCAAGTTTCCAGGCTGGTTCAGGCAGGCCAGTTTTAAGGCTGGCTCTGTTTTGCAGGCTGGTCATGTGAGCACATTGCTTCTGACCCACATTTTCCACATGGCCAAAGGGAACTGGAACAGTTCAGGAAAAGAATCCAATTCTAATTTACATCTCAACCTAGCCAGAAATACACACAGAAAACATGGGCCTCACAACTGAAATGGGCTTACACACCTCCAGAAACAGGCTCCAGAATCAGCTTTCTTTATTATTGATAAGGATAACTGTGCAACTTTAAATCCATTTTGATTTCAGGATATCGTTGTAAGTAAAATTAACTGTGTTCTTTAAAAAAGTCACAGCGTGGTTCTGTTATCATGGTTCATGCTCAGGTGAGCCTGAGTCTATCTGCTACAGACGCAAGAGCTCTGAGGATGCTAAGAGGATGCGTGGAGGATAATCCCAGCCAGACCACTACTCATGGCTATTCCCAGCTCCTCCCCTTGGATGGAAAAAAGGAAATAAAGGCACAATAAAACTATGCAATTTTAAGAATATAGTTTGTGTCCAAGCACTAATAAATATGTCCGTGCATCTCCAAAAGCTACGTGTTTATGAAGGCAGGTCTGAATAACAGTGAGAAACAGCCTACACCACAGTGTTACATGATGAGTTTGAAAGAAGTGGAGAGAAACAACTGGGATAAGTTACCTGATTTTTATCTAACTGGGGCACGCGCTCACTCTGCCCTGACTCTGGACCTAGGGGAGTAGGTGTAATGGTCCCACAGAGCTCTGTGTCATCCACATTGTACAGCAGAGTACACATACAAGTTGTATAAAGGCCACACACCAAAATCATGATCAAGTGTTCCCATTAAATGTCCTCACGGGCTGTTCAAACCACACTCCCAGCCCTGCTTCTCCTTAAAGCTTCGGAAAACCTCTTTAGAAGTTTAACCTCTCAGTCCTACCTGGGAGATCCATCTGATCACTACTGAGATGCCATGGAGAGTCAAAACAAAGGAAGTCTTAGATCAAGAGCAGATATCAATCCTTGTGGTCACGCTTACACTAGCCCTGTATACAGTAAGTGCTCAATAATATTTGATGAACTAAACTCTGGAGTAAGAAATTCCTCCAAGGGTAAAGGGATAAAGGACAGAATTCATGACTGTGTATATACTATGGAGATTTCATTTTCCACACCCGAACTAGGGCATGTAGTCTAAAAACCAAATTATACTTATGAAGACAAAATATCTGAGATTGCTTCTGCACTGGATCCCCCACCCAACATAGTTGCCTCTTGCCATCTCTGCAAAGTCACTTATGCTGTATAAGGTCACTGTTTACAGGTTCCAGGCCTTATTAGGAGGAGGACATCACTGAGGGCCTTTATCTAAACCTACCACAACCCTCCAATGATAATCACAGACCTTCTTATTTATTTACTTTTAAAATTAAGAACTAAAAGGAATTATCTAGAAGGAGGAGCAGACGGGACCACTATAACCATGAGGTTCTGGCCCCCAGGTAAAGGTTTTCCCTGCCTGCCTCCTCAATAGCTATTATCTGCTACAACCACCATCTCTGAACAGATAAGGGCTTATTATTGGCTAATTCTGTATTTGTTGGTCATCTCGTGCAGTTTAAATGAAAACAAAACAAAACACAAAACAAAAAACCTCTACATATACCAGTGAGTCCACACCAGGTCACCACTGGCCTCTGGATACTTAGCACACACTCACATACACACACATTATCGCTATGCTTTAGAAAACCATGGACCCAAATGGCTGCTTTCTAGTTGTAGGTGTTCAATCAAATTTTACTGGAAGGATGGATGGATGGAAGGACACACTCAGGAGCCACAGGGATAAAAGTAAGCCCATCAGTTCATTCCTGCGGCATTAGTCTGTTGATTTCCCCAAACTGAAGAAGTGGAATCACTTTTGCAAAGAAATAGAAGAGAATGTGTAAAGCTGGGCCTTGACCCTGGAGGAGAAGGGTTCAATCCTTCTTGTTGCCCCCATCCCTCCCCAGAGCCCCCACCTCTCTAGTAATGCCAATTTCTTGGAAGTCACCAAGAGTAGCGCCTCTGCTGTTATTCTCCTGGGACCCCAGGAGCTCTAAGCTAAGGCATGAATCCAGGCTGCCAAGTAGACATCTACATTTTCAAAAGCATAGCCCACAAGATAGGAAGATGCCAGAAGAAGCCTCATGGATTAGAAAAATGACATTCCACCACTTCTCCACTGGCCTTCCCACACGAAGTTTTCCTAGGAGCATCCCAAACCTAAAGACACGTTATCTTGGCTTGATCAATATGGCTTAACCACTGTGACAAGTGAGGATGGCTGCAAAATGTTAAATGTGGACAATGGAAATGTTCTCGACCGCTTCCTCTACCAAATTAAAGCACATTTAGTTTGAAAGGAAAGTACAGTTACAAGTCATTTGGTGCTTCAATCAAATATCATTTGTCAAGGAAGGCTAAGGAAACGGATTCTCTGACTATTTTAGTTGGGGGTCCAAAAAGACTTCCACCTTCATGCACTGAAGAAGTGCACTTGAGAATGTGTGTGTGTGTGTGTGTGTGTGTTGGGTGGGGTGCAGTATCACTTCGATAATAGATGACATACACCTTGGGATCTAGGATAACTTAGCTTTAATTGTAATGCTATGTGTGCCTTTGCTACAACATCTCAGAGCATTTATTAAGGGTCTCTTGACCTAAATGTCCTCCTCGTAAGCACCAATGTGCATGGCATATGAACGGGTTAAAAGGTACAAAGGCATTAAAGATGAAACCCAGATACAATGAAGATTGGAGTTACAAGAGAGCAGAGCTGAAATCCCAAGATAAGATGAATATCCCCAAACTAGAGCTGTCAGATATGAAAACATAAACATGATTCCAAAAGGAAGAATGAAAGAAAGATAAAGACACATAGGTTTAGAAATCCCACCCCCAGGCGCCTGGGTGGCACAGTCAGTTATATGTCCAACTCTTGGTTTCAGTTCAGGTTGTGATCTCAGGGTCCTGAGATCGAGCCCTACATCGGGCTCCACACTCAGCGTGGAGTCTGCTCTCTCCTCTGCTCCTCCCTCCCCCCACAATAAATAAATAAACCTTAAAAAAAAAAAGAAAAGAAAAAAGAAATCTCCCTCCCCAAGAGCTACAAGAGAACAAGGCACCACCACCTGTCAGCAAAATGATACATTGTATTTGTTTGTTAAGATAATAACCAATGTCAACAGTACAAGGGAACAGGCAGCTCTCAGAGCAGGAGTGAAAATGGCAGGGCTCTTCTGGAAACAATTGGGGCACAATGTAACAAGAACCTCTGAAACATTTTTAACTTTTGGCTCTGTGATCCTACTTCTAGGAATCTATCCTAAGGAAATAATCAGCAAAACAAGGATTTATTTACGAAGATATCTGAACTTTGAGGAAAGAAGACTGGAATTAACCAGAGAGAAATGACTGTGCCAATTATGACAAACCCACATGGCGCAATCTGATGCAGACTTTGAAAATGGAATTCAAAGAGAATATCATGTGAAATTATCATAATGTAATGTTAGGTAAAAAAGCAAAATATACAACTATCATTGTGATCCTAATTTTATATTAACAATGACAAAGAAGTGCAAGAGATGAGGCTAACACAGCAAAATGTTACCGTTTCACGGATCTTTGGAGGAACAGGATTATGGGAGATTTCTATTTTCTCCTTCAAAGTTATGGAGGTTTTTTTCAAACTTTACATAAGCATGTGTTACATTTAAAATTAGAAGACCGCCAGTAAAGGGCACCAGAGTGCTATAGGAAGGAGGCAAAGGCAGTGGACTTTTCTATGGCCTGTGGATAGCATCTCACCTCGTCCCCAGGAGCCCCTCTGAGCTCAAGTCACAAGAGAATCCTTCCCCTATTTCCAACACCCGACCCCAAAAACTAGATGAAGAAGGAGAGAAAAGGAGGAGGCAGGGGAAGAAGCCAGGAGAAAGATAAAACAAGACAGAAACACTTAAAAGCAGAATTTTTCAATCCTGGGTGCACTGGGAATCACCCATGGAAATTTTTAAAAATCTCCAAACCTGGGCTCTGTCCACGACTTGCTGAATTAAGTGTGTCTGTGAGCAGGGCCCTGATGTTAGTATTTTAAAAGGCTCTCCAGGGAAATCTAAGGTCTAAGAAACCCAGATGTAGATCTAGTGGTTTTCAAATGTTAGTATGCATTCAAATCATCCAGAAGTCTAGTTAAAACACAAATCATGGGCTCTGCACCCAGTTTCCAATTGCTAAGTCTGAGGAAAGGCCTGAGAATTTGCATTTGCACCAAGTTCCCAGGTAATGATGCTAGTGCTGGTCCAACGACCACACCTTGAGAATTTGGATTTGCCCTGGTGACCTTGAGTTCCACAACAGGTTCTCAGATAAATTTAGTGACAAACCAGATTATTATTTCTGCCCCTAAACACTGACTTCTTTACCAAAGATGGCAAAGGGAAAATCAAGACAGAGAAAGGAAATGCCCATTCTGCGAGCAGCCGTAGCGAACCAGGAGTTCAACAAAATCCTTCACGTCTTCTAGAGCTCATTCCATCTTTTTGTGAGGAGGGCACAGCCATTTCTATCATGAGAAAATGACAAGTGAGATCCAGAGTGATGGTAATTTGCCAGGGATAGGCAGCTCATGACGGGTGGAGGCCAAGATGCGACCAAGGCTTGTCAGACATCCAAGTCCTGTTTTTGTTTTTATTAAAGATTTTTATTTATTTGTTTAACACAGAGAGAGAGAGCACAAGTAGGCAGAGCAGCAGAGAGAGGGAGAGGGAGAAGCAGGCTCTCCGCCGAGCAGGGAGCCCGATGCGGGGCTCGATCCCAGGACCCTGGGACCATGACCTGAGCTGAAGGCAGCCGCTTAACGACTGAGCCACCCAGGCGCCCCCAAGTCCTGGTTTTTGTCCTTCTGAAAACAGACACTCACTTGACTAAGAAAAAAACCTTTCCTATAGGCAAAGATCACGCTGCCTGAAAAGACAGCACTTAAAAAATATGGGGAAAACATCGGAGCAGATACAAGGTCATTATGCTTTTTCTTTTTTATTCTTATAATTCTTAGTCCAGGGAAAGAAGCAATGCATTCAGTACAGGAAAACATTTGCTCACCCTGGCTTTATCACAAATCCAAACATATTTTCATTGCATCTGGCCGGTGTGTGTCTATGTGTGTGAAGAATGAACCCTTCAAAATCCAGTCAAGTTTAAAACACACTGAATGCTAACACTGAAGAGGATTACACTAAAACAGACATCCTGAGAGAGTTACAAAAGGCCAAGCACCCAACCATGGAAAGCTTCTGTATACATGTGAGATTTGGCTACTTCGATTTCAGGACTTAACTAGATGCACACCCTCCCTCCCAAAGCATGGCCGAGTCCGCCTCCACACCCCCAGAGTACACATCCTACCCACACCTTCTGTTCTGCCCTAGATTTCACTTGCCAGGGGAGCTCCTTAATGCCTGTGAATGCGAGGGTTGTTTTGTTCAAGGACGGGATGATTAAGTGGAAGAAAATTCTTCTTCTTCCACCTCTCTTGGCACATTCTCTTCTAAAAGGAGAACTCTGTGTTTGCTGTTAGGCAACAAAAAGGGGGGGGTCCGGGTGGAGGAGGTGATAACCTTCAGCCCACTTATGAGTCTTCACCTGTACAGAAGTTATTCTAGGTATTTTCTAGGAACAATATGGAGCATTTTAGTAAAAACACAGACTAGCCCTGTCAGCACTACACTAGCTCTAGAAATCTATTTCACTATCATCGTTCAAATAATATGGATGCCACTCCTCAAACTGCTCCTTTGTAACCCCATGAAGACTGACATGCCCGGTACCTCCAGCTCCAGGCTTTCTTTTTACAAAATAAGGATCTCAGCACCTGAACACTCCTGAAGATTCCTAGGCTTCCTCATGTCCCAGAAAGCCCTCAATGCTGACTCAGGACCAACCATCCTTCTAGTGCTGAGAGGCTTTGGTCCATTTTTCTATTCTTGCCGTGATTACGGTTGTTCATCTCTTTGCCTGGCTCAAAACACATGTACAAACTTCAGCAAGCTTAAGGATGGCACCAGGAGAACAGCCATGAATCTATGAGTCTTTCCTTCTGCCTTTAAGCTTTGATTATAGACAGCAACTTTCTCCTTCTTTCTGCAATCCACATCAGCCCTAATTAATTAAATTATTAAACCGTAATTAGTTGAGTACAGTCTGTAAGGGGACAGCTCCGGCTCCTCCTGGAAGACTGCTTAAGAGATCCGCCACGCCCTCAACCCTCTTGTGGCACATAAAGTGGCTTGGAAGCATCAATCTAAAACATTTGGGCTTAATCCAAACATTCCCTGGGTTTGAAAAATGACCTGAACACCCAGGTGAGGCAGGAACAGTTGTGTATTCCATATTTGATCTTTTCCTTGTCTTGAGTCTTAGAATTACTGATCTTTAGCTGCGAATCTGGCCACTGATATAAAGACTGATACAAAGACTCCATTTTCTAGGCTTTCTTATGGCCATGTAACAACCTCGCTGTGGCTGTGTAACTATGTTCCTGGCAATAGGATGTAAGCAAAAGTACTGTGCACAACATTCAAGGAATGTCCTTGTAAGAAATGACCTGCCCTTCTTCCTCTCTTCTTCCGGAGTAGAATGAAGATGTGATGGCTGGAGCACAAACAGACACATTAAACCATGAAGTGAAAGTCATATTCTCAGGATGGCAGAGTGACATCATAAACAGAGGCAAAGGGCACCTGGGTGGCTCAGTTGGTTAAGCGTCTGCCTTCGGCTCGGGTCGTGATCCTGGGGTCCTGGGATCGAGCCCCATATTGGGCTCTCTGCTCTGCGGGGAGCCTGCTTCTCCCTCTGCCCCTGCCTCTCTCACTCTCGCTCTCTCTGTCTCTCATGAATAGATAAAATCTTAAAAACAAACAAACAAGCAGAGGCAAAGTCTAAGGACTTTTTATTAAGATACCACAGACTTGCCACGTCACCTCGGGACCCCTCTATGTGATGTAGAAATAAACTCCTACTTTCTTTAAAGCCATTATTATCTTGGGTTTTCTGTCACAAGCAGCCAAAACAAATCCTAAGAAACATCCAGTCATGAAGATACTTCCAAAGAAACCTTCAAAACCTCAAATGGCCAGGGGACAACCTGGGTTGGAATCACAGACATTAGGGACATGAAGTGAATCCTGTGGGACCATTCCCTACAGCTCGTTGAGATTCTGGACACTTAGAGGGACTAGAGCTATACAGAAGTGACTACAGAAGGTCTGAGTCCTGCAGCCACAGGACACCAAGATGAAGTGCTGGCTAGGGTTGGGAGCACTTCTGGAAGCCTGAGCCTTCCTGGTCAGGGATGGGCAGCAATAATGCAGCTGGGTCGGGAGAAGCCCCCAGCTGTGCTGCCCACCCCTGCAAACACAGCAGGCCTCCTTCCGAGCCACACAGTCCTACCCCAGACTCACTCCACCTTCGCCCTCTCTGCTCCCTCCTCCCCACAGCTGTGTACTTGGGGAGAACTGTGCAGCAGGTGACGGGCCTGCCGGGGAAGAAGACCAGCTCAGTTTATTCAGCAGGAAGGGAGGTTCATTCCTCCCAGGCAGCCAGGGTGGTTTGTCAGCTGTCTCAGACTCGGAGAGGAGGAAAGACGTGGACGTGTGTGCACCTTTCAGCACGTGATACCAGTCACAGGTAGTGTGAGGAAAGAGTGCGTTCTCACTGTGTGATCTTGTAGAGATCCCAGATGCTCTCACATGCTCTCAGGGCCCCCACTTTGCTGACTGTTTTATAAGAGGGAGGCTGGTGTCTTAAGAATCAGCATCTTGAAGGTGGGAGGGAAGCTGTGCGTTTCAGAATCCTTCCAGGTGATTCCAACGATCGGCCAGGTTTGGAAATCTCTGACTTAGAAACTTGCCATGCAGTGTGTTCTGTGGACCTGCAGCTTTACACTGACTAGAAATGCAGACTTTCAGACCCTGCTCGGACTGACTGAATCAGATTCTGCAGGTTAACAAGATCCCAGGTGATTCGCATGCACACTGAAGCTGGCTTACATCTGTGATGTCATGACTTTAAGAATATATTTAGTCATTGTCCTGGGACCCAATATAAGTACTTGCTTTCCATTTTGCCTTTTTTTTTTTTTTTTTTAAGATTTATTTATTTGACAGAGAGAGAGAGAGAGACCGCGAGAGCAGGAACACAAGCAGGGGGAGTGGGAGAGGGAGAAGCAGGCCTCCCGCAGAGCAGGGAGCCCGATGTGGGGCTTGATCCCAGAACCCTGGGACCATGACCTGAGCCGAAGGCAGACACTTAACCGACTGAGCCACCCAGGCACCCATTTTGCTTCATTTTAAAAATAAAAACCACTGTGGTGAGGAGATAAGTCATAATGTTTATAAAGGGCCTGGCATGAAGGGCATGAATGGCCAATCAATTCTAGCTTTGCTTTTGCTACCACTGTTACTGTTAGCTGCCATATTCATTGGCCTCGGCTTACCAGAACTCAAGAGAACCACTGGGAGAATAGGAATTTCAAATTCTGAAGCAACTCTTTTTATACTTGAAACATTTTATTTCCAACCCCTAGCAAGCCCACATTCTTCCCAATGAACAAAAAGCACTTGAAATCTTGTCTTAACGGATACTCCAAAAGGCAAAAGAAAACACAACGAACGGCCTGGGACTCAAGGTCATCAACCATTGCACTGGATCAAGCCAATGGCAAAGCCAACCCCTTGACCGCTTTCAGGAGAAAGAGGCTTCTGATCCTGACATCACTGTTCAAGGAAATAGAGTGACATCACATTCATGTGACAGAAAAATCAAGGGACTGCCCTTATCCACCTGAAGTGCTGAATGCTCCCCTAATTCTCACCCATGGTCTGCAGATATGGAACAGTGGGTAACTGCTTTTTAAAGGGATTTAACCAAAGCTGAACTGCGGGAAAGCAGACGGGCAGCCATGGGACACAGCCATCAGTCTGTGTCACTGGGGCTTCTGCAGAGAGGCGGATTGGGTGGGAGGGACCCAACTCCCTCTTCTCCCTTTCCAGTCTCCTCCTTCTGCTTCATACCTGGTCTTTGGGGGGTGGGGTAGCGGGGCGGTGCTTAGGGCCTGGACTCTCGGTCTCTTCCGAATAAGCCAAGCCCCACTTTGGCACGTTCCTCTCATCTGTAAGTGTCAGGAGAAATGAGTCCATGGATTACAATTTCAAACACCAGCAACAGTTCGGAGATTTGCTCCGGGGTTCTTAGCAATGCTGCTTTTATAAGACACTGAAAGAGGGTGATCTGAAGCCTGGGGTCTCCCATCCTGTCCCCAGGTAATAGCTTTTGTTCTCAGGGCACAATTAAGTCACTGTTTGCTCTGTGTGTGTGTGTGTGTGCGTGTGCGTGTGTGTGTGTGTACCCAATACACAATACCTTCCATTCTCCGGGACTAAAGAAAACAGGCGTTGGCACGAGGTGTCCACATTTTCCTTAATGAAATGAACAGTCCAACCCGAAATTCAAGTGCTAAACTTTCAATAGCAAACAAAAGGCTCATGTTCCAGCCCAGTCCCCTGAAACCAAGTGACTTTTCTATCAGCCTCGAACCCGCAGAGTGTTTACTTACTTATTCTTCTGTTATCAGCACGTTTAGGGGTCAGTTGCACATGTAAGCAAGGAAAAGAAATTGAGCATATGACCCTCTGGATGGAAAAAAAAAAAATCACTGAGACTCATACCCAAGACCCTATGTGTTCCAGAATGGTTTCTCTCCCTGGCCTGTCCCCAGAATCTGGTGAATCAGACATTTTGGACACTGGAACAGGAGATTCAGTCTTTGGAATCAAATCTCCTAAATGGCTGCCATGAATGGTGACTGTTTTCCATAAAGGAACATGGGGGAGGCGGATGTGTTACACAAGTTTTTCAGTCCCCACCCCAAAGCCCTCAGCCTGTAGGTGCAGTGCGAACCACAGACAGTCCCGCAGCGGAAATCCTGTATTATTTACGCTCTGTGCAACTGGCTGTTCACTTGCATAACAAAATAATAACAAGGATGGAAAAGAGCATGGCCCAACTAGAGGATATGATTATTGGCATTAAAGCAAAGTGTTCAACAATATATAAAAAGACGCACGTGGTAGATTTACATCAAAGCCACTTTTGAGATATAATAAAATCGGTTCCCCAAACATAAGTTTTCTCTCCTTTTCTAACCACCAACTTGTAGTATTTCTCAGTGTTAATAATTAGACAAGGCTGGAATCAGAAGGGAGGTTACACAGAAAGGCCTACACAGTCAGAATAAGGTCTGTCTCCTGTAAATACAGGAGAGAAATGAGGTCAGGAGTCCATATGGCCTGGGGTACTATTTGATCCGCAGTGTTTACACCTGCTCCTTTCTGGACTGCAACCCCCCAAAAGTTCTTCTCTTATCACAAAACAACAACAACAACAAATGTTAGGAAGTGACTCAGTTATGTAAGGACCAACACAAAAAGTACGATGCAAACTTTCAAGATAAGGGGCAAAAGAAGCAGATGCAGGAAAAACAAAATGCTTTTATTTCATAAGTTTTCCTAACTCATTAAGACCCAGAAACACAATCATTCTATCGCTGGAATTGAAAGCATACCTTTCAGAGGTCTCCAAGCTGTATTTTATGGTGATTTCTTTAATCCAAAAGAATAATTACAACGCGACTTACCATATTGGTCAAAGTTGTCTGGAGTCTTAAGAAGAACAAAGCAAAGGACTAAGTAGCTGTCAGCCTTGTGTTTACAGCTGTTTGGCACCGTGTCTATAAAGCAGCGGGCAGGAAGCGAGGACACAAGGCCAGTGGGCTGCAAAAGCTCCCACAGGGAAAGCCCCAGTTTAACCAGAAAGCGGCTGCCACATGCCCCGCCTGATCCAAGCTGCGCCCACCCCCCACCACACATGCCTGTCGGACCCCACTCCCCCCCAGGTGGGGAAGAATCAGGGCGCCACAGCCTTTGTACCTTACTGACATCTGTTTCAGGAACTCTGGTTTCCCCTCCAGTATTTGCCCAAAGACGGACAGTCAAGAATTTCTATGTATCAGTTGTCAATGGCACGGATGGGTGTTTGCGGGTGGGTGCCCACTCCAGCGAGTACAAAAGGCCACTCACGACCTAAGCCCATGATCATCTGTGCAAGGCTAGAGGTGGGGGCTTTAAAAATATAGATTCCAGGGCCTCCCTCAGGGGCTGATTCCGTGGACCCAGCACTGGGCATTTTCACAAGCTCCCCAGGCGCTCTGACCTGGAGTAGAGGTTCTCAACCAGAGTTCTGGGGAGCCGCTGAGAATGCAGGTGCCCAGGCAGGCCTGGGACCCATTAAATCCTAATCTCTGAGGCTGGACCCAGGGAGCAGTGGCTTTTAAAGCTCCCAGTAGATTCCCGGCTGAGAACCAGAGGGTAACACAAACTCGCACTGTTTATGCAAAACAAGGATGGCCTAAATGTGGTCTCTCCATCAAGAGGAGCCCCCTCTCCTCAAATGTTTTTCTCATCACTTCTGCTAGGTTGACACCTCCCTTCAGGAGCTGATGTGTGTTCCTATAAAAACTCCTTTCTCGGTATGAAGCCTGCTCCTCATCGGCCCCCAGCCTCGACCCAGGATCAGAAGGAGCCCCTTCCTGTGGAGAGCTCCTCCTTCAAACACAGGGCACAGATGATGAACAAACCTCAATTTAAAAGTGCACCTGTTTTGTGACAACCCCAAAATATAAACTATGGCTCAGACAGCTCTTTTCCCCCTTCCCAAGGAATTTTAGAAAATGGTTTTTAAACGAATTCTGTGCATCACCCGAAGTACATTTAGAGAGCCTCCCCTCCTGTATCCTGGCAGGCTGCCACCTTCGGGGTTCAGACCCAGCAGCAGACAGGATGGGGGAAGCACGGTTTAGCTGCAAGGCACCAGGCACCACCATGCACGCTGCGCCTCATTTTCCCACTTTCTTTAGCCAAGATTCACTGAAGCTGGGAGACCAGGGCAGGCACAAGAAGGTGCCACGCATGAAAAAACATCTCCCCCATGGACTGGATTAATTAGAAACTAAATTGCTTCAAAAAAACTCTTTGAACATGCAAGTAACCCTCAAAAGAAGCTAAGCTTCATTCACCAGGGAGTGTTACTTTAACCCACTGACCAAAACTGGAGGGTTATGTGGATGATTTTTGTTTTGAGCCACGGTATCTTGAAAAGAACTGAATCCACTCTCAACATTTTAAAATCTAATTCTCTGCATTGCCTAGACTTGGAAGAGCTGGGAGAATAACCACATGGTGCAAAATGGCTGCCCCCCCTTTGGATGGCCCTGTGCTCTCCAGCTGGATACGGGCCTCACTGTTCCCTATTGCCTTATGTCTAGTCTACTTTACTACAGGCATCTGAGTTTGCAAACTCTTCTTTAATCAATGACCCTAAAAGGGCAGAACTGGTGATGGGATTTGTAATCACATTTTTGGTCTTCTATTCATTAGCCATGAGACCCTGGATGGCCACTGTCCTCCTGGGATGGAGCCTCTGTTTCTTTAGCATTACTATTCCAATTGAACAGTGATGGTTTCTCGGGGTGTTTATGAGTATTAAAAGGAACTAAATGTGAATATGAAAGTGTTTGGAAACTATAAAGCAGTATGCACATGTAACTGACAGTTGTTTAATCCGTTCAAGACTGCCATTTTGAAAATGTGAGTCATGTGTGGGCAGGAACACCATGAGGGCGGTCCCAGTGGAGTGGGTCACAGATTAATGAGAAGGCAACCTGGGTACTCTAGTTGGTAGTCCCATGAGAGCAGAGATTGTAACCCCGTGCCTAGAAGAATGCAAATCTGCTGAGCTTAACAAACCCGCCAGTGGAAATCAAGAGGATGCCCACTCTTGAGCTTAAACAAAGAAACTAGTTTGGGAGGCTGCAAAATGCATTCTCACCACCAAGCCTCCTAATTCCCTCATTACTTCCTGACTGATCCAGCATCTCTGATTGAGACAGGGTCTCCTGAACCACACCTGGTCTTTCTCCAACAGGAAGAAACACAGGAGGAAGGAAAGACGTAGAAGAGCTGAGAAGCTAGTCCCTTATTCCTTCCCCTTCCCCCAACAGACCTTATCTTTCTCTATATTATCAGTTTAGTCAGGTTATTTGCATTTTGGCAGGATTTCCCCTTTCCAGGGCCTATCAACCGAGTCTGGAGGAGACAGCAGATGGCCTGCTACACAGCTAATTTGAGTACATATTCAAGACAATAATCAGCTACAGATTGACTTGGCACCAGCAGCCACTGGAGGAGATACCAGGCATTTCTAAAGTCCGCCATGTGCCTTCCACTTTGACTTCACTTGCTTTGCCAATACAAAGAGTATATCTTAATCTCATAGTAATTTGTTTTGGAAGGAACTCTGTAGTCCATCTGTATCTTCAGATAAACTACCAACAACATGAATTCTGGGCACTTCTCTTTGCATTGGTAAACCGTCATTAACCAGCTTTCTTGCTATTTTGCTTTTTAACCAGTCACCCAAGTGTACAGGTATCAGCTCACGTGCTTTCCATACAAGACCACAAGGATCTGTCCCAGGAAGGACGCTGTCTAACTCCCTACTGACACCCTCTGTGTGCCAGGACGACTTTTCTCTATTCAGCTGTCCACAAATAAGAAAATCAGGTTGGGGGCGCCTGGCTGGCTCAGTCAGTAGAGCATGTGACTCTTCATCTCGGGGTTGTGAGTTTGAGCCCCACACTGGGTGCAGAGATCTCTTTAAAAGAATAAAATCTTCAGAAAAAAAGAAAAGAAAAGAAAATCAGGTTGGCCTGATATGACCACTCCTCATGTTCACTGCTTTCCTTCCATCCTTCTAAGACCCCAGCCAGTGTATCTATCTGTCCCTCCTAGTTCCTCTTGTTCAGAACATAGGTCTACAAACTGTTTTGTTTGTTTCTGTATTTATATTTCTCACCATCAGCCAGGTATCATCTAGGCTAATTCTGCAGTGAAGAGTACTTATATAATTGATGCTCCCCACTTTATTTTTGGTAGGCCTTTATTTAGAGCATTCCTTTCCCCCAAAATATTGATCTCCTTCTACCATCTCTCTGCAACTGGAGTACCCTTAAAATGATCAGGCTCCCTTTAGTCATCATATTCTGTACTGTGTGGCCATGGGCACTGCTGTCAAGGCTCATCCCTACTATTTTTCTCCAAGAACCACTGAAGACCTATGCTAACCACTGATCATCTTTCTTGGGCATGTGAATTATCTTCTGTGGCCTCCCCACTGAAAAGTGTGGACTGTGGGAATTTGTCAGACATGCAGATTCTCAGGCCCCTCTCCAGATCTACGAAATCAAACCCTGCATTTGACAAGATCCCAGGTGATTCGTGTGCACATTCATAAAGTTTCAGAAGCACTGCTGAATGGTCTCCATTTATACCCAGGACTTGACAGCCACGTCCCAACACCCAGCACAGTGCTCACCCTCACATAGTAGTTATTCCCCACACCTTGTCACCCAATAGACCCCCATGCCCATGGTGTGCCAGGATCTGAGGAGGGGCCCAAGAGTCAGTGAAGGACAGGAAACAGCCTCTTCCCCTAGGAGGTTAGCATCCGACGGGAGATACTAACCTGTAAACAGCCACAGGGCCATGGAGAAAGTGCCAATAATGCAGATGTGTCTCGAGGGCCCTGGAGAGTCAGGAGAGGGCCCTGGAGAGTCAGGAGAGGCACCTGGGTCTCGAAGACAGGAAGAAGAAGTTCAAAGGAAGGAAATTCTAGACTGAAGGAATAACATGGGCAAGAAGATGCCAAGAATCATGACGTACTGCGAATGGTAAGAAGGTCTGTGTGGCCATCATGCTCAATCACAGGGCACAAAACCACTCAACTCAGTGGCCCAAATAACAACTGTGACTGGCTCTCAGTCCTAGGAGTGGCAGCATGGGCTCAGCTCAGCTGGGCAGGTCATCCACACCTTGTGGTGCTAGCTAGGCTCATCCACGGGTTTGCAGTCCAGTGGGACTGGCTGGGGCTGGTGGTGCATGCTGGCTATCAGCTGGGCCTCTTGCCCCACATGTATCTCCTCCTCCAAGGAGGCTACTCAGATCATCTTTACATGGTGGTGAAGTGTTCCAAGAGAGCAGGGCCTAGCCTTAGGAGTCACATAACATCCCTCTGCAGGACTCGGCTGGTCAGAGCAAGTCACAGGCCTGCCTGGATTCAAGGGGTGGGGAAGAACAGTGGAGCCAAACTGCCAAGGGGTGGGGCACGGGAAGGCATGGCTCTTTGGGGACTATGAATATTACAATCCACCGGAGTGGAAAGATACATGATTAGTACCTGTATTCACACTATCTGTGAGCCCATTAAATTCAGAAGCATTCAAGGAGCTTAAAGTTCTGTTTGCCTTCGTACCCCCAACGGCAATTCCCATGGTTCTTTCTAGTGGGTGCTTAATAAACTCATGTGGATTAATTAAATTCTCACAAACGCACATACTCAATAAACTTAGGAACTGGAGTTTACCAAGAGAGAATGCTCAAAGGTACAGTTCATAAAGAATAAAAAGTCTCTTTTGCTTACAAAAAATGTCAAGAAGAATTAGAAGAAGAACATGACCATTTCACAAAGAGCATGTGGCCTGAAATTCACCAGGAACAAGTCTCCAGGCGGGCTGCTGCTCTCCTTCCAACCTTCACTCCAAATCCCATCATTTGTCAGGAAGGACATAACAAAGTGCAAGAGGTCAGCGTCTGCTTTAGGTTCCATAAAAAAAAGCTGAGCAAGTCATCATGTCCAGGCAGAATCCTCTTTAAATCACTCTTTAAACTTAATATAGAGCAAACTGTCTTTGCAATAGGAGCAGGCTGCTGTTTCAATCTGTCTTCCTAATTTGGGCACCTGACAAGCTATCATTTTATGAGTTAGACTTGGCAAGATTTATCTCCTTCTGGACACCGTGCCTGAGATTAAGTGAAATAATATGGTAAGAGGTTATATGGGCAATCTCAACTTTCTTCAGGTATAAATAATGTAGGTTCTTGGGTTAGCAATGACCCAGTTCCCAACCCTTTTTCTGTAAAAATTTAACTCTTTACAAAAATAACTACTATGGCAATGCTATCCATCACTATTCAGAGTCCTTTCTACCATCACATGGTGGGAGGGCACCTCCATGTTCTTCAAGTGAGGTGAGGCCATGTGACTTCTTTCACTCAATGAAATGAGAGCTGAAGTACCTGTGCTGGTTCCCAATTAGAGCTTCAGGAGCTAGTGCTCAATGTGCCACTCGCTCTCCTTCACCAACACGACTGAGATTTTCCAGAGGGTAAGGGCTCCATTAGCTGTGTCCCTGAGTCAGAATATGTGAGACAGAGCCTCCAACTAACTCACGTTAGCCATCAGTGTTGTTTGTTACACAGCGGCATGAGTCTGCCCATCCTAACTCACTGTAACTACAATGAACATGTAACTATCTTTAACTGCTATGTTTTAGAAAGAGATGGGTCATTTTAAGCAAGATGGCTCCTGGTTTTAGAGTAGCTTAAATGCTAGTAACTGCTCTACTCCTCACTTCCCTCTGGCTACTCACTCCTACTTCTCCCTTCTTGCTTGCCTTGAGTTTAGGAAACTGCTTTCTTTCCCTTCTTTGCAAGAAAGCCACAGAAGTTACTGGGTTAAGGGAGAGAACTTGGGGCATATCAAGTTCCTTCCCTACAACAGGACGTTTGCCTTGACTCCTTTGATAGCCATCCCCAAGTCTGGATCATGGGACCAGAGGATACTGACATTGCCCGCTGAGGTCATCTCATTCATAATCTTGACCCTGACAGGCAAAGGGTGGGCCACTTGCCTAGAGTAAGTCGCAAACCTAGGTCTAAAACCCAGGCTGCTTTCCTGGGCCAGATCCTATAGACTAGCCCATCCCCCACCACTAGTGCATGCACTGTGTGGAGCCCCAGTTCTTCCTCCCTGCCTTCTTCCTCCCCTGGAATCTGAACTTGGCCTTTTCTGCCTCTGTACAGCTGGTCTGTGGGCTCCTGGGCCTGAGTCTCCCCAGGAGGTTTCTTTTCGCTGGTCCTACAGCTTCATCTCCTGAAAGGCCAGCTCCTGGATGGCCCTCTGCTTCCAGCCACTCAGAAACGAAGCTGTGACTGGATTCTCCAGTGTTCCCACGGGGCACTCAGGGGCTCGACCCAGCCGCCCAGTTGCCACTTCACTCCCGTTAGGACCCAGGACTTCCTGCAGTCCCAACAAGCCCTGCGCCCCTTCCTTCACAGACCCACATTGAAGCGCCCAGAAGGATTGAGTTACATGTCTGCTCCAACCCTGGGTATCTGTGCAATCACGGGCTCTGCAAACCAGCTCCAGCAACTCTCCCCCATCCTTTCTCACGAAGGCCTAACCACTATGAATGAGTGTCTTTATTAAACTGCAGTTTGATGAACTATCATCTGAAAGAGACTTCTTTAAGGGGCCAACTCTTTTTTCCCCTTTTGCATTTTAAAACCCATTTAAATGGGAGAATTTTTAAAACAGACCCATGCAGAGGAGTCCTCGCAGGCCGCGACTTTATCCCACACTTCTCCATGACCAGACACACAAAGAAACGGAGGCCGGACAGAGATACAACACACCCCTTCCCTCTATTTTTAGACAAAGTTAGAGCCTGCACTCACAAAGGGAACGTTCTAGCAGCAAAAGCAAAGCAGTCAGATGCCTCCAAGTATCAAGGGCAAGCCATTTGAAAGGGGCCTGTGCCCCAAATTCTTGGAACCATCACTGAAACCCCAAGAGGGTGGATGGTGAAGACCACCAGGACAATGTGGAGCTGCCTGCTGGCTGCCTGCCCCGGGCTCCCCTCCTCCTGACTTCCTATCAGAATCAAACTGCTTTCGGGGCAGCAAGGTGCTTCTCCCACGCTCTGGGGTTGGGGTCAGGGTGTGTGGTGACACAGTCCGGCTGATGAGAAGTGAACAGAGCCCCGGGGGCACTTCCAGGAAAGCCCATTAAGGGGGCCGATGAAGCAAGCTTGCACCCCTCCTTGCTCTTCACACTTCTCTTCCTCTTGCCTAAACCATGGGCACAGTGAATGGAGCTCTGGTGGCCATGTGGAACCTTACAGATCCCAGTGATGCCTAAGGACGGCAGGCCAGAAACCCAGGAGGAGCCCAAGTCTCCAGTGGCATAAAGAGACTGCCTCCCCACTCTTGTAGAGAGAAAATTTTAACTTGACTGAACTACTACTACCTAACACAGTGAAGCATTACCCAAGTACAATGCCTATCCAACCTACCGTCCAAACGGAGGCATCCCCTAGGCAGGCCTGGGCAATTCCTTTTTTCTATGGAAAGTCAATGATCCAGAGAACTTAAAAGTCAACGAGCAGTTTCATTAAACTAAAAACCCACTCTGGGTAAACATATTTGGTACATTTTGGGGTGATGATGGGAGAAAGCATATAGGCTTAACTCTTGTAGCTCTTAAAATATGAAACAGGCACAAACAGCTCATCATCAAATAAAATAATATCTAGATATTTTAATTACATATTATATTTGGGGGAAAATGGGAGGAAAAGGAAGAAAAGGTAGAAGGGTACCCAAATATCCACCAATGTGTGAATGCATAAAGGAAATGTGGTATATATACATAAAATGGAATATTAGCCTTAAAAAAGAACATCGAGGCCACCACATTGGACAGCACAGAACATTTCCATAATCACAGACAGCTCTACTACACAGGACTGGGATGGACTCTACACTATTTACTAAACTATGACGAAAAGAAGCTTCCCTGAGGCAGCGGGAACCTGGGGAGTACTAGTAATGACCTACGACCTTTCTCAGCCTCCATTTCCTCTTTTGTAAAATAAGGATAGCATTAGCACCTAACTAAGTGGAGTAAATGGGATCATCCTTGCAGGGCATGCATGTCTGGCCCACCGTAAGGGCTCAGTGCATACTGGCTATTATTTTGGGGAGCGGGAAGGGGCTGCAGCTGGTGCATGCATGCACACAAACTCACGTGCATTTTTGACTCCTGACAGAGCGAGAACACGAGACACTTACCTGCACCACCATCTACCTTCCCCATCCCTAGGATGTGCTAAAGAAGGACAGCACCTCTAGGGAGCCCACCGGGCACTGTGACCTGGCTCTCAGTGGTCCGACCTCCCTTCTCGCACTGCCTGTCCGATAGGAACCATGCGTGAGAACCCACATGGGTGGGTGAAGTCCAGAACAGGCTCTGAATGAGCCCCCTCATGGCTCCAGCAGGCCTGTCAGTGAGTCAAGTGGGGGATTCACAGAAGGAAAATACTGCCCGTATCAACAGAAACTTTCAGGGTCCCAGCCTTTCCCCACAAGGACTCTGCAGGAAGAGACAGCAGAAACCCAGGGACCAGCTGGGACCAGGAATTGCTCATCTCTGTCAGAAGGGGTGTTTACGTACAAAGACGGTCCTGCACCTTGCATAGCTAAGATCCTGCTACATACATGCACGTGTGTGCGTGCAGACATATACACATGCGTGTGTGTGTGTGGACGTTCATGTGTGTGACCATACTGGTCAGTGTCTTTGTGTGTGGACATATACACGTGTGTGTTTGGGTGTACAGAGCATATTCAAGAGATTCCAAGATCCTTTATTCATTTAAGAATTGTTTTGTGATTTATTAAAATATATCTCTTCATTTCTTTTTTTAGGCTAACTTTGTTTCTCCCATGGGTCTCTGGGTTTATCCTCGAGCTTTGCTGCCTGATGGGTTGCTTGTGACAAGAGGGCATGACCCACTTTGTTTCAGGTCTTCCTGGGACGCTTCAGGGAAGGTAGTGACAGGCTGAGACCCAATGTGCAGACAGGACACCAGCCATCAGAGTCTGTGACCATGATATGAAAGCAGACAGATCGCGTGCCTCCTGCATCTGGCCTCCTAGGGGCGGGCTACGCGATCAGCAGACGCGGGACGGGCTAACTACCAGTTACCACGCTGGGCTCTTCCTCACAATTCTGTTAAAATTTAAATGAAAAACTGATCATAGCCAGGTAAGTGAAGGAAGGAAAACACTCAAAGGACTGCTAGCTGACTTTTCCAAGACACACACTTGGCTAAAAGATAGGTATTTTTAAAAACCCAATACATTTTTCCTTTAATAGGTTATTTCACAAGCAGTAATGATTCAAAAGTAATAAGTAGCGGATTCTGTAGGAAATAGAAAAAAAATCTAATGACTCTGCCCCCAAATCACTTGTCGAAAAGAACTATGGACATTCACTGTTATCTTAAATTTGTAATTTCTTAATCTGCATGGTTTTAGAGCTCACAAAAGAGGATTCTTTGAGCCACAGAAAGAAAACTGTAATTTTCTTCATGAAAGGAAGGCTCTGCGTTCAGAAGGACGAGGAAGTGGCCTGTGGCCTGTGGAGTAAGTAGGGAGCAGGACGGGCAGGGAAGGGCAATGATTCTCCCCTGGCTCAGTCGTGGTGGAAAAGGCAGATCCCAGGGTTCCTGACTCTTCTCAGAGGAGTTCTGTTTTCCTCAGAGGTTTGCCTGGCCGATGTGAGGCTGCCAGGTAACAATCTCTCGGAATAAAGGGCTCTGGGACCAGAGAGGGTGTGCAAACCACTGGTCTCACAGAGCCAGACACTGAGCTGGAACAGGCACTGGCCCTCCCCGTGGCAAACCACTGGAGGGTGGGGAGAGTGGCGGTAGAGACTAGGCCTAGGCCTCCGCCTTCCTCTTTTCTACCCTTTAGGGGCGGTGAGCAGCTGGAGGCCGGAGGTCATCCATCATCTGCCTCCTCCACCAGGCTCAGGGAAGCTCTTCTCGCCTGCACCCCACCTACTGGGCTGGGCCCTGACGTAACAGCAACTCAGACATGGCCTGAGTCGAAGCCCACGGGCCCTACCAGTGTGACTCAGCCCTATTCCATGCAACCAGACAGGGGCACGTCATTTCTGCTCCTTGTCCCTTGTTGAGAGCAACGACAAGGAAAAGCACGTCTGCTGCCTCTTTAAGTAAAAGATTTCAGTAGGCAATCCCTCCTCCTGAGGGGATGGGCTGTGGAGCCCCCTAGGCCTGGGGTGGAATCCTCCCCCACCGTGTTCTAGGTATCCCGGCCTTGGGCAAATGACTCCAGTTCTCCGAGCCCAAGGCTCCCCCCTGAGAAAAGGCAGCTGAGGTGACTTCGCAGGGTGTGAGCAGGCCTTACCCGCCCCATCCCTTCCCAGCTACCTCTGCTGCCCCAGACATGAGCACCATGGGGTCAGACGATCTCGTCCACTGCTGGAGCCCCAGGGGCTGGAATACTGACCAGCGCGTGGCTCTGTTCCACCAGCATCCAGTGAATAAATCTATGAGCCAGAGAGCAAACGGAAGCCCATTATGGTAGCAGGAGAAGCGACACGCACGGTGGGCACTTCACCCACCGAGTCCTGCCACCTTTCGTGAGGGAAGCCTGAGCAAGCACTTCACCTCTCTGTGCCTCAGTTTCTCAAACATAAAATGAATACCGTACTTCACCTCAAGGGCTGTTTTAAGGATTCAATGAGGTAACGCACGGAAAAGCACTTAGCACAACGCACGGCCCACACGGGTGCTCAGCCACGGCAGTCAGTGTTGATGAAATAAATGTCTACGCCAAACTGCCTTCTCCTGTTTGAGGGTCCTGCATCCAAAGATGATGAGTCCGCGTGACTAAGATCTGAATGCAAAATACACAGCCCCTCATCTGCTCCTTTGCAGTCATGATGGTGATCACATAATAGCTTCCACCATAATACCTCATTTTGTTTATTTGTCTTTTTAAGAATAAAACAGTATCTCCCACAGTGGAGCACGGTGACTACCTCCATTCCTTTAAATAATTTCCCTATGCACTGTAGAATTATATTGATATGGAACTCACCTACCGTTGAGTTGCCAGCAATTTTCTAATAGTGTGCTTTTGCATGATTGCATATTTGTGCTTAACGGTAAATTTTAAGGTGCTGCTAGTGCTTGTTTTTTTAAGTGTGGGGTTTAAAATTTTTTTAATCATCTTTATTGGTTTTTGTTTTTCATGTTACTAATATTTCCTGAGGAAAAGTATCAGATGATCCCCGGGTGCATTCCCATGTTCTCCCTGTGTCTGTGAGAGAGAAGACAGGGGACAAAAGGAAGGACAGATCCATTGCTTTAGAAGGTTAAGACCAGGCTTAGCTCTGACCTGCTTCCTGACTGAACATCTCCTCAAGAATGCGTGCCACATTACGGAAACGCTCTCAAGGGACAGCTAAGATCAGGAACTGTGTCTTCTGGGACCATGAGGTTCAGAAATAAGGAACTTGCTTTGCTGAGAAAAGGGGATGTTATGTAAACCCCTCAAGTCCTCAAAAGTCATAATAGTGAGGCTGCCTGAGCGCACAGCTCACCCCACCCACTCCACTGTGGGGGGAGCTGAACCGATGCGGAGACATCATTATAACCTCGCTGCAGGCTGTGGCAGAGAACTTGTCACCAGCCAAGCTTCCCTTTAAAGGCCTCCTGGAGAACCAGCTGAAGCCAAGAGCAGAAGCCTCCTACTCTAGGTGTCCGGGGGAGGTGGCCCAGGAAGCCAGGGCAGGACCCACGACCCCCATTCCTCCCAGAGTAGTCAGCAGGCCCCGTGTGGTTGATGGGCTTTGCTTGCTTGGGCCCAGGCTGCCATGGAGTTCAGCGGTGTCCCTGGATGCCCCTACTAAGGACCACCTGGTCCTTTCCTGATGAGGGAGCTAGGTGGGTGCCCCTAAGTCACGTGGCCGTGGGGGGCTTAGTGTACAAAACTGGTAGGCTGGGCCCCCCATCATCCTGCTGGGTCAGAGGGAGCATTCTGCCTTAGTCAGTTGTGTCTAGAGGGGAAGGATTTTTTCCCTTTAAATTTTCTACATGAAGTGAAGATGCCTTTTTTTTTTGGTGGGGGGGTATTTCATTTTCCTTTTACAGTTTCTTCCAGTATTTCACAATCGTTTAAATTAATGATTGCTACTGAGCTAAAATATGCCTTGAGGCATTGCAAAAAACGGGAATAATAACTTAAAACACGGTAGTCAGCACCAAGAACCCTTCAAAGCATCAGTACGGCTGCATTCAAGAATAACTTCCTTGGGCTTCCGTACGCTTGCTGAAGAGATTACCGATGGTAAAACCAAGTGTGAGATCTCAGTGAATCAGCAGCTCTTTATGAACTGAGCTTAGATAAAATAAGCATTTTGCCTATATTTTGCACCTTGGCACACGACTTCTGACCTGGGGGAGGGGGTGTGTGTCTGTGAGTCGGGTGAGATTGTGGGCTATGTGTTTGAGTATCTGAGGCCAGTTTTCTGAGAAGGGGGTATAGAGCTCTAAAGTATTCTTAAAGGTGTTCCCCAAAAGTTAAGTTTAGAGTTCAATTAACGTTTGGCTAAGTTTCCCAATCCAAACCTTTTATTCCATTGAACGTGACAAAATTCAGTGGAAGGCACAAACTGGGGGCGTTTTCCTGTCCCCCCCCACTTTCCACCCATGGGCTGCATGGCTCATCCTTTGCCTTCCTCATCCTCTCCTCCTCCCCCTCATCTGTGGAGCTTTAGAAAAAGTAAATATCAAGCACCGTATGTGCCAGACATAGTGCTCCCTGTTGGGGATGCGAGGACAAATTAGACAGGGTCCCTGTTCTTAAGGAGCTCAGAGTCAAATGGAAGAAAAGGCCACATAAGTGGATAATCTGCCATGTGTTATAATTATTGAGATGCATACGGACAGAATGCTGGGGGAGGTCAGAGATTGCTGTGTAGATGTCAAATAGTCCCAGTCCCCCAACCCCACCCTATGTCACAGACAAAAAGTCAAGAAAGAAGGTACTTGAAGAGTCTGATGAAAGGCATTTTGCTTGGCTTAGTTGACTGGCTGGAACTGAAATATCAGTGTCAAGAGCAAGACACATCTTCTCAAGAGTAGTCTTAAATTCAGAGGCGGAAAGTGGAATGGTCGTTACCGGGGGCTGGGAGGAAGGACGGGCATGAAGAGGTAATGTTTCATGGGTACAGAGTTTCAGTTGGGAAAGATGAAAAGTTCTGGAGACGGACAGTGGTGATGGTTGCACGACATTGTGAATGAACTTCATGGCACTGAACTGTCTACTTACAAGTGGTTAAAATGATCAATTTGACGGAATGTACATCTTACTACAGATTTTTTTAAAAATTGTCTTGATTTTTCTGAATGTTTCTGGCAAAAAGAGATGTCATTGGAGCCCATACCTGACTAGGGGAAATGTCTGCTGGGCGAAGAGTTTCGTAAACCCTAACGGTTTCCCTGTCACTGTCCAACCAACACACTCTTCTCCCCTCTTTTCTCTCGGATGGCGGCGGGGCTGGGAAGAAAGCCCGGGGAGTCCCTGACCAGAGATGTGGTGTTCCAGAAAGCTTCATCGAACCAACTCCCCACAACTCAAGAGCTGCCACTAATCTCAGTATCTCCTGCCTCCTCCCTGGGCTCCCTGACTGTCCCAGAGTATGGGCCCCAGACGGTGTCATGTTTCCATGACTAGCAGCCAGAAAAGTGAGCCACCGGCTGGGGGGGGCTTGGACAGAAGAGTTACACGGCCTCTGGGTCAGCCCAGAACTTGATCATGGTTATCACAGAGACTCCATGCCCAGGAGGCCCCAGGCTTACTGGCAGCTGAGATTACCCGGAGTGCGGTTCATCTAGATGCACCTGCAGATCGCCGTCCCACAGAGGCATCTGAAACCCCGCATCTGCTTCCGGCTCAGGCTCGCGTGTCTATCTACAGCGTACCCCCCGGCGTATGACAACCCATGCTGATGCTCATCTTCAAGGTCCTCCTGCAGCTATGGTTTTGTTACAGCTTCTCTGTGCCCACATGTCAGGGCCTGAGCTGCCCTGAGGGGGTTTCTGGGGCCGATCACTTTCCCCCGGCAGGTGCCAAGGATGCCCAGCGTCCCTCGTGCACCCCCCCCCTTTCCCCCACAGCTCTGGGGGATTGTGGCTGCTTCCCTTCCTTCGTCAGCTGTCACCACAGCCCTGGGGACCAGGACAATCCCCCCAACTCCCTTCATCTTTGCTGTCCCAGGTAACAGGCCCTCAGCCACTGGATTTTTAAGGATTTCATCACTAACCTTACAGGGAGACCAAGAGGTCCTGGCTTAGAACCTAAATAAAGTCATGGAGACTCTGCACAGTTTTAAGAAGTAGGATCTATGGTTTGTAACTGCCACTCCTTGACCGGACTCTGCACCAGCAAGTGCTCGAGGCTGCTGGTCAGGGCAGGTGGGGGGCCCACATGCTGGGCTCCTCTGGCCTGGGAAGGAACACCCTCCCACATCTGCCCCAAGATAAGCCCCCACCCCTGGGGCCAGCCCCTCTGGCTTCCATGTGGGTGGGAGACCTTCTCGCTTAGGCTCCCCAAGATTTCTACCTTTGTCTTTGCCTTCCTGAATACTGCTGCTCTGGATGCTGGGACATCTCGCCCTTGCTCCTGGTCCCAGACCTCTGAGATGACCCAGGGGTTCAGACTCTCCTCTGCTGGTCTGGAAGTCTGGAGCCCCTGGCAGCCCAGCCTTCTCCTCTGGCCCTGCCCCCTTGTGTGTCCTGAGATCCCCCAATCACTCTCTGCTCATCTCTAAGCTCTGCTTATCTCCAGATGAAGCTGGACATCTTCAGCCCCCCTCAGGTTCTGCTTAGTTCACACCCCAGCTCAGGTCCCTTGCCACCACCACACCTAGCCCATTTTGTCTCTCCTTTCCCTGGCTCAAAGGGCTCTACCTTCCCTGAATTTCCATTTCAGAGGTGAGAAATAGCTTCAGTTCACAGCTCAGTGCCCCTGCTGTCCTGGCATTCACACCAGCCCCTCCTCAAGGTCTCAGGGGGATGGAACGTGTGCACAATCCCCCACCCTACCCCACATGCCTGCCTAGTCCTAAAGCAAGCACTGCTTCAATCCAAAAGAAACTCAAATGCATTTAAGTTCCTTTATGGAAAGGACAGGGGTCATTTTGGCACACTTCCCCCAACCCCAAACTCCCCATGCTTTATCTAGCTGGTGCTTTATTTACCCGGCAAAATTAACCCTCACTAAATACTACACATATCACCCACCGGCCCATCAAATCTGTTGAACCTCCCTCACTGCCAGTCAAGTAGAAACTGACCTTCTCACTATTTTATTAAGTACCTCCCATGTTGTTTTCTTTAATTTAATTTAATTTTATTATGTTATGTTATGTTAGTCACCACACAATACATCATTCGTTTTTGATGTAGTGTTCCACTATTCATTGTTTTCGTATAACACCCAGTGATCCATGCAATACGTGCCCTCCATAATACCCATCACCGGGCTAACCCATCCTCCCACCCCCCTCCAAGTGCCTCCCATTTTGTAAAGAAATATTTGTGGCCAAACATCAATCATTCTATAGGAGCCATTTTTCAGCAAATGTGAAATTCACTTGTTCTTCCATTTTCCCTTTGTCTTCACAGCAAATACTCAAGGATTACTGTGGAGATGATCAACTGATAGGACCTGACATGCTGGGAATTCTCCATCTCTTGGTTATAGTTACAGAAAAGTATACAAGTTTTGAGCTATTTTCTTAGTGATTATTTAGTCTAATAATCTTCATTCCACACATGTAGAAATAGAAGCACAGAGATTTACCACTGAATCTCAGGAGGTGACAGCTGGAAGGGGACGAGCCAGCCATTCCACACCTAGGGATGTATCTAAGAGAAACAAAAGCATGTGTCCACTAAAAGACGTGTTCTGGAATGCTCCTAGCAGCGTTACTCACAATAGCCAAAATGAGTGCCCACCAACAAGGTAACAGCTAAACAAACTGTAGTTTATGGACATGTGAAAAGAATGAAAGGATGAAACTGGGCCACCTTTTAACACCAGACACAAAAATAAACTCAACTCAAAATGGACTAAAAACCTAAGTGTGAGACCTGAAACCATAAAAATTCTAGAAGAGAACGTAATTTTTCAGACATTGGCCATAGCAGTATTTTTCTAGATGTTTCCTAAAACAAGGGAAACAAAAGTAAAAACAAACTATCGGGACTACATCAAAATAAGAAGCTTTTGCACTGCAAAGGAAATCATCAACAAAACAAAAAGGCAACCTACTGAATGGGAGAAGATATGTGCAAATGATATATTCAATAAGGGGTTAATATGTGAAATATACAAAGAATTTATGCAACTCAACACCAAAAAAAAAAAAAAAATTAAAAACGGGCAGAGGATCTGAACAGATATTTTTTGCAAACAAGACAGATGGCCAACAGATACATGAAAGGATGCTCAATATCACTAATCAGCAGGGAAATACAAATCAAAACCACAATGAGCCACCTTGTACCTGTTAGAATGGCTAAAATAAAAAAGACAAGAAATAACAAGTGTTGGCAAGGATGTGGAGAAAAAGGAACCCTCGTGCACCGTTGGTGGGAATGCCGACTGGCGCAGCCACTGTGGAAAACAGTATGGCGGTTCCTCGAAAAATTAAAAATAGAAACACCGTAAGATTCAATAATTCCACTATTGGGTATTTACCCAAAGAAAGCAAAAACACAACAAAACAAAACACAAAAAGGTTCAGGCACCCCTATGTTTACTGTAGCACTAGAGAGCAGCCAAATATGGAAACAACCCAAGTATCCATCGATAGATGAAAAGATGAGGAAGGTGTGGAATATTACACAGCCACAAAAAAGGATGAGATCGTGTACAGTATGGCTGGACCTAGAGGGTATTACACTAAGTGAAATAAGTCAGACTGAGAAAGACAAATACCATAAGTGAATTCTTAAAAAAATGAAATAAACAAAAAGCAAAATCACCTATATATACAGAGAACAAACTGATGGTTGCCAAAGGGGAGGGGGTGGTGAAATGGGTGAAGAGGAGGGGGAGGTACAGACTTCCAGTTATGGAGTGAAGAAGTCATGGCCATAAAAGGCACAGCATAAGGATCATAGTCAAGGATAAGGTAATAGCGATGTATGGGGACAGGTGGAGGTAACATTCAGGGTGAGCATAGCGTATAATGTATAAACTTGTCAAATCACTGTTGTACACCTAAAACTACTGTCACATTATATGTCAACTACACTCAAAAAATTTTGATTTTTAAAAAGCATAAAAATTAAAATAAAAACAAACTGTTTACTTATACAATGAGAAACTACTCAGCAACAGGAACAAATTACGGACACAGGCAACCACCTAGACAAATCTCAGAATCATTTGTTGGTGTTCTGGGTTGAATTCTGTTCCCCAAAATTCCTATGTTTAAGTCCTAATCCCCAGCACCTCAGAATGTGACCTCATTTGGAAATGAGGTCATTGCAGATGTAATTAGCTAAGATGAGGTCACACTGTAGGAAGGTGGGCCCTAATCCAAATATGATTGGTGTCCTTATAAAAAGAGGAGATTTGGACACAGAGACACGTGCACAGGGAGAACGCCAGGTGGAGACTGAAGGTATGCATCACAAGCCAAGGAACCGCTAGAAGGTAGAGGAGAGGTCTGAAATACATCCTTCCCTAGTGCCTTCAGGGGAGCATGGCCCTGCCTGTACCTTGACCTTGGACTTCTACCCTCTAACACTGTGGGACAACAAATTTCTGTTACTTAAGCCTCCCACTTGGGTACTTTGTTACGGCAGCCCTAGCAAACTCACCCAGTTGGCAACAGAGGTCTCCCACCAAAGAGGACATCCTATATGATTTCACCTACATCGAGTTCTAGAAGAGGTTAAACGAAAGTACAGTGAAAAAAACCAGAACAGTGGTTTCCTTTGGAGTGGGGGTGGGAATGACTAAGCAGCAGGAGGGAACTTTCTGGGGCAATGTGAATATTCTGTGATTATCTGGACAGGGGATGCACTTGTCAAAGCTCATCAAAAGGTGCACTAAGGATTCATGTATTTCATCATGTGTAAAATGTACCCCACATAAAAAGAACCATGAACCAATACTGAACTCCAGGGGATGATATGCACACTGAAGTGTTTAAGGCGTGAGGTGGACTGATACCCACAGTTTACTCTGAAATGCATTAAAAACAAAGATGGTGTGATAACAGGGCTGGATGCATGAACAGATATATGATAAAGCAAATACAGCAAAACGTTCGTTCTGGAACCTCGGTCCATGTATACTGTGTGACCTTGGACAACATACATGGGTGCTCATGATACACAGTTTTTTTTTTTTCCTTTTTCTATTTTTGTCTATAGTTGAAAACCTTCAAAATAAAATGTGGAAAAGTTACCAGGCCCACAGCCTGATCTCTTTCGCGGGTCCACTGACAGTATGATCGCATGACGATGCTACCAAGGATCTAAAAGCTAAGTTAATAAAAGGTGTTGTAAAAGGAAACTTAACTCTAGGAGAAAGGGAACAGTACTTTAGGCTAAAACATTCACTGTTTAGGATGAGAAACGTTTTTCCACTCTATCCTGCTGATAGAACTAAAGTTCTGTGAAATGCCTCTTTAAAACCAGAAGCTATGGGGCTCCTGGGTGGCTCAGTCGGTTAAGCAGCTGCCTTCGGCTCAGGTCATGTTCCCAGGGTGCTGGAATCAAGTCCCACATCAGGCTCCCTGTTCAGCGGGGAGCCTACTTCTCCCTCTCCCTCCACCTGCTTGTGCTCTCTCTCTCTCTCTATGTCAAATAAATTTTAAAAATCTTTAAAAAAAATTAAAAAATAAATAAAACCAGAAGACAGTATGGGAAGTACGGAGAACTTTTTCTTCATTTCAGAGGTGTCTATTCTTAAATATCCTGAGGAAAGCCCAAGCCAACCATCTACATAAGGATTTAATTTCCACTAGGTGGGGAGCTCCTAAGTGCATTCTTTACAACCTTGCATGGACAACAGCCCCCCCAAAGCAGAATCAGACTCTGAAACACACGGGGGAAGGCACGGGCGGCTGAGAAGTCCAGAGCATGCCCACCAAGAGGAAAATCAGTTCCGCGCTCCCCAGGCCGACAGCCAAATACAGGGAACATGGGCTCAGAAATGGTTTCCCACAAGAAAACACGTAAACAAATGAGAACAGTGCCATGCCTTCCTCTCTGTGTAAGCAATGGAATTCTGAATACGCAACTTTGGTTGTTGCAAAATCAAAGAAGCAATTCCAGCATTTTAGTATTCACTTCAAAAAAAAAAAAGGATGCAAATCCAACTTGTCAATAACCAAATGTCTTTCATTGGTAACATCATCAAGCTTATATTTTGCAGAATGGACACAGGAATAGGAAAACATGTCCACAAAATGGTTAGAGAGAAAACAAAAAGCCAGGCCTCTCTCACCCATTCCCTCTGAAAAAAAGCCATGGGGAGAAAATGACCACTCCTGTATTACAGATGACGATACTGCGGCTCAGAGAGGTTCACAGGCCTTCTCGCTTCGGCCCTGTGAGATAAAAATGTTGGTGTTTAGGAAAGAAGCAGCCCCTCAAAGCCAAGAAAGGCTCAAAAGAGGTGATCATAAAGCACCACGTCTGTTGCCAAGCTGCCTGGGTGTGAATCCTGATTTACCAGCCGTGTGACCTTGGGCAAGTGACTTACTCGGTGCTCCATGTATAATGACAGCTCTTATCTGATGGAGCCCCAATAAAGCGCTTGGAAAAATGTCTGGCACTCTACAGCCAGATTGTTTCTACACTTGCACCGTCCACACTGTGGCCACTAACCACGGGCGGCTACTTAAAATTTAAGTTTACATGAGCCAAAATTGAAAATTTGGTTCCTCAGTCTCACTAGTTACATTTTAAATCCTTAATAGCCACACATGGCTCATGCCTGCCGGACTGCACGGTGCAGCCTGAGAACATTCCCATCATCACAGAAAGTTCCACTGGACCGTGCTCATCTAGAGAAGGAAATGAACCTCTTCCTGAGGAAGCAGCCAGGGGTTCACAGGTAAAAAGTGTGTTAGGACGCCAGTGTGGGTCTTGGCTTTATCATCATCATCATCATCATATTAGGATTTTAATAGCCCCTGTGAGTTTTTTACTTATAAAAGGAAAGTGGACTGCAGATTGCTCTAGTCAGTGCTGAGCCCTCTGTTAAAAGGAAGGGCAGAAAAACAAAGAGATGAGGTGGGAGGGAGAATGGGCAGGAAAAAGGAAAGGGAGGTGCAGAGACAGAGGATGTGGGAAGAGAGGGGACATGCATTTTGTCATCCAAAGTCAACATGTTATCTGTCTGTATTACTCATGCCTTTTATTAATTTTATTGACGCTTTGGTCTCTGGGGCCTTGCTAACCCTGGAGGCTCCTAGAGATAAACACGTCACCTGGCAGTGTACCTTTCCCATGCAAAACCCCAACCCAGAGCTCAGACCCCTCCTCTCCTCTACCAGGCTCTCACACCTGGGGCCACTATTCCTCTGTCTCAATCACCCCAGGGCCAGGGATCAGACAACTCAGGACCTTCCCTTTGCCCCTGAGCCTTCAGAAACCATTCAAACCAGCTGATCCTAAATCTGCTCACCCTGCTTGCTCATTCCTTCCTTTCTGCAGTAGCCACAAGAGGCTCTTGCCCACATTTTCCCCTCACCCCCTCTGCCTCCTGACCGGTCCTAGGAGGACGCAGGTGCTTCCGGGTGTGGCCCCCAGGGTGGGGTGTGCCCCTCCTCTCAGGAATGGTGAGTGACAGACTCTCTTTTCAAGGACAGTCATCTCCCCACCTGCTGGCCTCACTATACCTGAAGAATAATAAAATCTACATTTTATAAATGTTTCCTTGATCACAATCTCACCATGGGGAAATCTCAAGTTGATTTAACTGAAAATCAATTTCCCAGCCAAGAAGCCGGATGGTGTTATCTGTGCTGTGAGAGCTACTGAGGATACGTAAGTGCCACAAAACAAAAACAAAAAACCAAAAACCTCTTCTTTCACACTTTTTGGGAATGCACCACAATGGTCCCTCTTAGGGACCAAGTGGAATCAAACTTAGCTCTCAGGTGATCAGATAAACAGCCTCACTTCACAGCTGAAATGCCTAGCCCCAGGTCACCTTCACAGGCAGGGGCAAAGCTAGGATTTGAACTTCAGCCATTCTGACTGATGTCTATCTCGCATATTTTTTTCAGCCCATTCCACATTCATCCAAAATTCAAAGAAACTAATAAAGGACTTAGATTCTTGCTTGTGGTCTGCTGATCCTCCAGTATCAGGTGTATTTTAATTAAATCAGCCATTAAGATCTCTTCATCCCAAGTAACTGCTGGAGTTGACATTATTAATAGACAGTTCAGTTGTTGCTTCAGGAACCATTTCTAAAGTTAAGCACTTCCTAAGGCTTCACCAGGGAGGCAAGAGAGGCAGGGAGGCCAAGCTACTGGAGGCCTCTGATTTTCTGAAGAAGAGGTCTTTGGCATGTTAGCAGTTGGTCTGACCACCCCTGCTCTTCAGGAGTTCTGTCCTTGCATGCAAAGTTTGGAGGCAGCTGATACCATCTTTCAGAGAGGAAGGCAGATTGGAAAAGCAAGCAATGGGATGCCGAAAATAACCTAGAGTATGTGGGGACACCGCCCACAGTGTGGGAGGCTCAGGAATGGGCTGCAAAGGTGAAATGAAGTCATTTCCCTGGCGAGGCAGAGCTGTAATGCCAACTCTACTTCCGGGGCGGGGGGTGGGGGCTGGCGCAAATAAAAATCTTCATTTTTCAATTTCACTCTATTGAAAAATGCCTTTCTTCCTGCAGTTTGAATACTGGTGGGGAAATTCGCTTTGTGTCAATCTTAAACTCTCATTTAAAAGTTACCATTATCCTGAGTTGGTAGGACATCTTGATCTCAGAGTTGTGAGTTCAAGCCCCACGTTGGGTGGAGATTACGTAAAAATGAAATCTTTAAAAAATTTTAAAAAATAAAAGTTACCATTATCCAGTCCTCCCGCCTTTCCTGTTTGAGGCAATACATACATAATCCATCTCGCCAGGGAGAGCTTGGAGGACAGTGCTATCTGCAAGGACCACCCAAGTCCTGCCATTAGAAATAAAGGCTAGGGTCACTAAATAAACTGCAAAACTACTTAGTTGCAAAAGGTGCAGATTGTGTTTTGGAAGAACATTAGACACATTTTCTGAAATGCAGATACACACATACACGTACACACCATATATCTCCAGTACCATATATTCTTGAGTATAATGGTACTTACAAAATTTCTTCCTGCTCAAGCATGCAATATTTAACAATAAAAATGTGGTGAGCCCACTGGTTTATCTTCATTGTCAAAAAGCATTTACTAAACCAAAATCATCAAAGAAATTTATTGAAATAATGAGGCTACGAGTGATTTCTCCTCTTTTTCCAAAATTTGGATCATGAATTATGTTACTTCTATATTTTTTCTGAAGCTAATAAATTTATATACTTAATCATGTATATTCCTCTTCTGAAACATTACCTTAAATACTCTTATGGACAGAATCCTTGCGTTCCGGGGGATTATGTATTTACAACTTCTACCTTCGTTATCTCAACACGAGCTTATTTTTAAATATGGGAAATTGCCAATTAAGATTACATGAAATCTTCCAAGTTCTCGGTCCTTAAACCTAGAGCACAATGTTATAATAAATAAAACCCAAACACACAAGACTATCATGCATTTAATCTGGATATTTAAAAAAATGAGGCTTTTACATTTTTCCCAAGTTTGCAATCAGCTCACAATATCTTCTACCAAGCAATGCAATACTTAATGAAGCAACATCAAAAAAAAACCCGGATAAGGACAAATGATGAAATTGCAGAAAGTTCCATGAAATGAACAGATAATCCTTGGCTGATTGTGTTGTTTTTATAAACTATGTCAGAATCCACTTATCTACTGCCAGAAAACATTTATTAATAGCAATGCATTTTTTAAAAAACCGGGTTCTAAATGATTAACAGTTATACTTAATTGGTGAGCAATGGAAATTATGAAAACTGATTTGTAAGTGAGGAGCACTGAGAAAGCCTCAACCGTATGCCCACTAAGGAGGCCACCAACATTTTATTTTTTCATAAAAACTCTCTCCCTGCCCCCACTTCAGAGATAAGACATGTTCCTTATCAGATCAGTTATTCTAGACAAACAGAACTAGACAGCCAAGCAGTACATATTTTGTACATAAATATGAAATCTTAAATAGTCCTTTTTTTTTTAAAGATTTTATTTATTTATTTATTTGACAGAGAGAGACAGAGCGAGAGAGGGAACACAAGCAGGGGGAGTGGGAGAGGGAGAAGCAGGCCCCCTGCTGAGCAGGAAGCCCGACGCGGGGCTCCATCCCAGGACCCTGGGACCATGACCCAAGCCAAAGGCAGATGCTTTACGACTGAGCCACCCAGGCGCCCCTTAAATAGTACTTTTTAAACCTCTTTTATGGGGGCACCTGGGTGGCTCAGTTGATTAAGCATCTGCCTTCGGCTCAGGTCATAATCCCAGGGTCCTGGGATCGAGTCTCACATCGGGCTCCTTGCTCGGTGGGGAGTCTGCTTCTCCCTCTGCCTGCCACTCCCCCTGCTTGTGCTCTCTCTCTCTGACTAATAAATAAATAAAACCTTAAAAAAAAAAAACAAACCTCTTTTGTGTTAACATTCCCTAACTTGTTCTCCACAACCTATGCCATATTTTAAATATTTAATTATTAAAAGAATTCTTACAAAACATCTACATTATGTCTACTGTAGAAGCAATAAACATTTATTTTCTAATTTGTCATCCCTACGGTCACATTAAGATATTTATTATAAAAAGACATGCTAACAATGACCCAAGTCACTTGAACATCTATTCATGACCATGATGCTATTCTGCGTATTTCAGTGAGCGCTGGGGTGGGGAGAGCAAGGAGTGTGCACCCCACATGGAGAAGCTCCCCGGGACTCTGCAGCTGGGCAGCCCTGGGCAAGGACAAGCATGTTGGCATCAGTTGGACTTGGTTTCACTTCTCACTGGCCATCTCCCTTTAGGCGACTTGCCTCAGTCACAGTGTCTTCATCCTTAAAACGGGAAAGATCCTTCTTACCTCACAGGGTTTGCTGAGGCTTCAACAAATCAGTGACTATAAGCCAACCAACACAGTAGGTGCTTGATAAATACTGATTTCTCTTACAAAAGAGAGAATGGACATGGCTAGGAAAACCTGGCAGGAATCGCTCCAGCACAGGGTGGCTCCAGTGAGGTGATGACACACACATGCTCGCAGTTTCCAGGGACCGTTGACACAGTTGGTAATGGTGGGGCAAGCGCAGTGCCAGGGACCGGGATGCCAGGCACTCCCTGGCTCACGGCTCGGCTTTATCCCTTGTTCTCTGTGTGACCACCGACAAATCCCTTCACCTCACCAAGCCTCTGTTTGCTCATCTGTAAAATGGGCAGAACAGCTATAGACCCTCTAGGATTGTTGTAATGACACGTGGGACAACCCATAGAAAGCACTGCTAAAACGAACACTGACTTGTCTTACATGTTCAGGAAATGTTACCTATTATATTTAATAAGTAATTTCCAAAACTTAGAATACACAGTATTAATTTTTCATTCTTAGTCCATGATTATAGGACGCCTGGGTGGCTCAGTCAGTCAAGCGTCTGCCTTCGGCTCAGGTCATGATCCCAGGGTCCTGGGATCGAGCCCCACATCAGGCTCCTTGCTCAGTGGGGAGTCTGCTTCTCCCTCTCCCCCTGCCATTCCCCCTACTCGTGCTCTCATTCTTTCTCTATCTCAAATAAATAAAATCTTTAAAAAAAATCCATGATTAAAGTAAGCTAAATCATTATGAGGTCCTATAGAGGCAGATTAGTATGAAACTGTGCTGACCAACCCTGTGAGTCATTGTTCTGTAAGCCCCTGACTCTTTCGCATCAAAGCTGAGGGTGTATAATCAATGTTGTGTTCCTTAAGTTTGGGGCCCTAAAACAATCCGCTGGTTTCTGTTTCTTCAAAAATTCATTTAATAACTAAATGTTACCATTAATTAATTTAAACTTAAATTAATTAATTTAAATATCAACTTAAATGTATATTTAAATACAATTTAATATTAAAATTCTGTAGAGCTATCAGTATTATTTTAAAGAAGAGCAAAGACACCCAGACCTGAGACACAAACAGCAGCAGAAAACCACAAATCTAATTGTAACAAACGGGAAAAACATAAATATATATGGACTGCACAGATAAGTGATAGATACATAAAAGAAAAATGAGCCAATCACATTAGTACCAGGAATGGCCACCTGTTGATATGTAACATGTAATAGTGGTTCACAAAATAACAAATCACAAAGAACACCTTTTGAGATGTAACACATAGAGAGTAGTACACCAAAGTGTATCCTGGAGAGGTTCTAACTCTTCTCACTTCTACTTTCAATTTGAAATAAAGTCTCACATTTCCTCTTCTGCCATTTCTTCAGTGGTTAACCAACCTCAGTGTTTTGAGGAACTTTTCTGCAAGTCCTATGTTTCTTCTGGTGGGAAGCAGTCTGTTCTGATGCCTTACAATGTCTTTCTCCATCATTCTCTGAGTGTTGGAAGAAGAACCCCTTTTACTTGAGCTGGACATAACTACACAGGACTAGCTATGCACTTACCTTGAATCACTGGAGTAACCAATATTCAGGTGGAGACGTTCAGGTGAAGACATCTTTTCTAAAAATAGTTTTCATAATTTATACATAATAAATATTATTACTTTTAGGAAATCTGGAGTATTTTAATTAAAATATGGTGAAGTATGAGAAGGCTCCTGGGAAGTCTTTCAAATTACTCTCATTTTTGAATGAGGTTTAGGTGGGTATGGAAAATGGAAACAGATTTTGCGGTATCTCCGTCCGTCATAGTCCAAAGGAATTTGGCTCAATAGAAAATAGTTCAATGAGAGGTTGTTTCATTAACTCAACCATTATTTATATCTCAAGTACATATCAGCTCTAGGGGTTAAAAGTGATTAAGACACGGGTTCCCCTCAGAGGTTCAATGTCCGGGAAAGACAGGTAAGTGAGTATCGGCGTTGGGGTATAAATGTGTGTAATAATGGGATTATTTACAGAGGTCTCACTGAATGTATTATCAGCTCCCATTACTTGTCTAGTTAAACTGATTTAACAGCAGTCAGGGAAAGGTTATACTTAGCTTTCCCCAGCACACATAATCTATACATTTTAAACTGTGCCTCTATGCATCTTAAAACTATGTAAAATCTATATATCTTAAACGTCAGTAAAATCTATATAAAACTATGTAAAATCTATATAGCTTAAATGTCAGTAACCATCCTAAGAGAAGTCTCATCACTTTTAGAAGGCTTAATGTTAGCTAACACACAAAGAATCTCCATAAAATGCATCCAAATATATATACAATCCAACTTGGGTTTAGCCCCTTCTCAGAGTCCAAATGCATTATCTAGCAAGTACAAAGATCTGACACAGTTAAAGACTCAAAAACACCCAATTTAAAAAATGGAGTTAAAATTAATTAAAAAACAACAACAACAAAGCCAACAGTGTATAAATTGTTGCTTTGTAATTTAAGTTTTCACTACTACAGATACGGTTAAATTTTTAATTAGCCAGATGGAGGGTTTTGTTTTTTTAATCTCTCGAAATTTCTTTTTTAGTTATGTGGGCAACGGCTGCAGAACCAGCCAGCAAGAAAACAGCTGGGCAGAGAGGCATTCTTGCTTAAACACTGGGTCTCTCTTTATTTCAGTGTTTTAAAAGAATTCTGCTCAAGTTTTTGTCCTAACGGCAGGTCTCCAACACATGTGACATATTGAGGCTTTCAGTGGACTTCAGATAAAGGCCTTTTAAAGTGAGGAAATAATACAATCTTAAGGTGAATGGAAACAAATTAGTCTTTATACATACAACATGAACCCCAGATCTGCAAATTAAATCAACACGCCCACCCCCACCCACACATCTACACACACTCAGACATCTACAAATGTGATTGGGAAACTGACTGATATTTACACTGATTCTTTTAAGAAGTGGGGCGGGCTTGCTTGCTTGCTTGCTTGCTTGCTTGCTTTCTTCTTCAATGAGCATGTATTACTTTTATAATGAAGGGGAAAAAACCTCTTCCTTTAAAAAATATGTACTCCAAGAGAGGAGATCCCTAAGTCATTCTTTAGTGTCATTATTTGGCTTAATTATTAGCACACCATACTTCCGT
The DNA here is from genome assembly GCF_054177405.1 of Leptonychotes weddellii. NCBI lineage: Eukaryota > Metazoa > Chordata > Mammalia > Carnivora > Phocidae > Leptonychotes > Leptonychotes weddellii. Next base: position 23,843,209 of record NC_138382.1, on the reverse strand, counting down.
GGGCAATTAACATCTTAAATTGCCTCTAAAAAAAGTCCACAACTATAGTCTTGGTGAATTCATTTAAACAATGACACTGAGATTGTAGCTTTAGCTTTAATTAGAATCCCTTTGACCTTAAAGTAAAGATGGGAAGATACTGACTTCTTCAAGCCATCTGCTGAATTACAAAGCATCCCAGAGCAGTAAAACAACTGTAATTCCTGTGGGATTGCAATGAAAGCTGGCAGCCACTACTTTTGTGAATGAGTGGCTCCGTTCAGCTCCTCTGAACCCCCTGGGTGGCCCTTGGGCTCTGCTTTCTGATTTTATAGTTTTCAAGGGTTGATTTTATGAGGATACTCCTTCCTTGGCCTCAGAACCAATCTGGTCCTCACCGAGATTTTCTTCTGACTTTACAGCTGCACATTTCATACCATCTGCTGCTTCCAGAGAACCTCCATTAAGAGCAGAGAGTGAGAAATGCCTCTTTTGTGGCATCTTCCATGGCTCCTTCCGAAAACATGTGAACATACACACACCATATATATCACATACTACACACACACACTCCCTCATTCTACATATCCACACAATGAACCCATTCTACCTACACATACACACACCACATTCCACATAGACATGCACACACCATACATCACATACTCTGCACACACACAACACACACACCCTACACATCACATTCTACCCACACCGCATTCCACATAGACAGGTGCACTCCCCTTGTACATCACATTACCACATACACATCCCATATGTATCACATACACCACACACACAAAACACACACACTATATTACACCCCGGAAACATCCCCGGGCACCAAACCTGTCAAGAGGAGTGAGCTAAGACAGGGTGCTGATGTAATATTTAAATAGGGCTTCCAAAACATTGTTAAAACCTCATTTCTCCAATATCAAGTTTTTCAAAGTAAAAATTAATTTAAAGCAACCATTTTGTCCAGATAATAAAGCTAACACTGCTACTCCCTTACAAAAATATAAAACGATCAGGTTAATTAAAATTCTCTCCTATTCTTGAATTTTGAATAAATTTATTGTTATTGTGCCTATTCAATACAATTCAGAATTTAAATAAGAATAAAATATTCACAAAGAGGATATCATTTGCCCTAAAGCCAAATGGCTGAGAAAGAGTAGCTATAAATGCAGTAATTTGCAAAATGAACTGAATATAGCATAATACTAATTTATCCAAAGCTGACAAGGAGAGGGAGCGACAGGAAGGTAGATAGGAAAATCAGGTATTGATTATTTTTTTACAACTCCCACATAACCTGCAGTTGTTTTTTTTTTTTTTAACTAATTAAGCTGTCAGAATCTTAGATTCCTGGTTTTCAAAATCAGTACAGACACATAAAAGCTTTAATTATTTAGCATTTGTCTAGAGAAAAGAATCTGTATTATTAAACAACCTTTGGGTCACACTCATTCACACAGTGATTATCTTAAAAACAACTTTACTTGTAGGCGTGTTATGATTTACATCTCCTGAGGCACATCTTGATTAACACCTTTGCAGGAGAACCAAAGTCTGTTCCCAGAACAAACCAAAAGGGGTTCGGTGACTTAAAACCCAGTGAGCCTTGCAGCCTTCTCCACACTGGTGACTGCCCCTAGGGTCACTTTGGTGACACCAAACTGCTGTTACTCCTGACCTCCCAGAGCACCTGGGGATTGACCTGAGCAGTAACCTAACCTAGAGACAGTGAGGAATGTAAGTTAAAACCCATGTGGTGACTACAGCTGATAACACTGTATGTATAATTCACTTTTGCTAAGAGTAGAACTTATATGGTCTCATCAAAAAACTAAAAAAAAATTAAAAAGTGTGTGTATGTGTGTGTAGAGTGATGAATGGAATTAACTAGATGGGAGAAATGCTTTTACAATGTATATGTATGGCAAATCATCACAAGGTAAACTTTAAATATTTTACAATCTTGCCAATTGTACTTCAATAAAGCTTAAAAATACACACCTAAACCCTGACTCACTTGGGAGGGGAGAGAGGCTGAGGGCTGGCATAAATGACTTTACTTAAAAGAACAAACAAGTATCATTTTGCTTCTTATTACCAAGATAAAACACCCACTGTGGAAATTTTAGAAAACTGATGAGTAATAGGGAAACAAAGATCACCAAGCTGTAATTTTCTGCCAAAAGATAACCACCACGGGCCTGTGTAATATTTGTCTAATCCTGTTTTTTTCCCTTTACATACAAACATATTAAGTTGCCTTAACTGTGTATCTTAGGCAAAAGGCATTTACTATACCATCATCTATTTTACTAAAAATGAATAATAGGGGCACCTGGGTGGCTAAGTCTGTTAAGTGTCTGCCTTTGGCTCAGGTCATGATCCCAGTGGGATCAAGCCCCACGTTGGGCTCCCTGCTCAGCGGGGAGCCTGCTTCTCCCTCTCCCTCTGCTTCTCTCTCCTGCTTGTGCTCTCTCTCTCTCTCAAATAAATAAATAAAATCTTTTAAATAAATAAATAATTTTGTAAAGAAGTGGTGAGGAAACCTTATGGATCTGGAAATACTCTAAGATATCTAGAATTATGTTCTTATGATATAAAAAGAAATAAAACTCTAAAGGACTATATATTTAAATGAACTAGAACAGAATCTACCACCTTTCCCAGAGGAAAAAAAAATCATATTTATAGACAGTGTTATATTAAAAGAACATTATATATTTCACATCAAAGGGGACCTTCACACATGAGAACTCCAAGTTAGGAGCAACTAACCCCTGTGAGTTACTCTGAGTGCCTGTGATTTATAATATAAAATGCTGATCCCATGTAAGTTCCAAATCTACAGGGTTTTTTTTAACCCCACTCAAAATTTAGTGTGGCTTATAATTTTTATGTAACTCAGTATCAAAAACAGATTAGTTTCATATAAAATACTAGAATTGAAAACTGAAATCAATCTTAACACTGGTGATGCAGCATGTTCATAAGCATCTCTGTGCTAATTTTCTGCTTGAAGCTGCTGAGGGAACAATAATGCAGGGTCAAGTAAGCCCAGGAAAGGGGGCGCTAATGGAAATGCAGTTCATAAGCCATGGTGACCACAGACCAGGGACCATTATAATAAGCCCAGCCCACAGCAGGATTTGCCTAGGGCTAGAAACACACAGAGAACACAAACAAAAAATGGCATGGTCTCTGTGTCATCTGTTTATCCACGTGTTACATCACGTGGTTTCCACAAGCTAAGAACTGATGAATAGTTTTTATTTATTTTTCTTGTGTGTATGTGAGAACATTTAGGTTCTACTCTTAGCAAATGTCAATTATATAATACAATGTTATCAACTATAGTCACCATGTGATACATTAGATCCTCAGATCTTATCTTATAGCTTAAAGCTTGTACCCTTTTACCAACCTCTCCCTATTTCCCCCACCATCCCCCTCAGCCCCTGGCAGCCACTTTTCTACTCTCTGTTTCTACGAGTTTAACTTTTTTCCTTATTTTTTTTAGATTCCACATATAAGTGATACCATTCAGTTTTTGTCTTTCTGTGTCTGGTTTATTTCACTCTGCATAATGCCCTCAAGGTTCATCCATGTTGTTGCAAATGTCAAGATTTCCTTCTTTCTCATGGCTGAGTAATAGTCATTCATATACATATAATATTCATTCATGTATATAAACAATACAGGTTTGAACTGCATGGGTCCACTGATATGAGGATTTTCTTCAATACATAACAGTTCAGTACTGTAAATATATTTTCTCTTCCTTATGATTTTAACATTTTCTTTTCTCTAGCTTACTTTATTATAAGAATACATTACGTAATACATAGAGCATACAAAATATGTGTTAATCAACTGTTCACATTATCAATAAGGCTTCCATCAACAGTAGGCTATTAATAGTTAAGTTTTGGGGGAGTCAAAAGTTATATGGAAATTCCTTTTTTTTAAGATTTATTTATTTATATTTTGAAAAGATTTATTTATTTTAGAGAGAGAGCACGAGCAAGAGGGGCATAGGGAGAGGGAGAGAGAATTTCAAGCAGACTCCACGCTGAGTGTAGAGCCGAACACAGGGCTCGATCTCATGACCCTGAGATCATGACCTGAACTGAAACCAAGAGTCAGACACTTAACCAACTGCACCACCCAGGCACCACTTATGTGGAAATTTCTGACTATATGAGAGGTCAGGGCCCCTCACCACTGTGCTGTTCAAGGGTCAACTATATATACCACCTCTTCATTGATTCATCCAACAACTTAGGTTGTTTCCCTACCTCGGCTACTGCAATGAACATAGGGGTGCATATATCTCTTTAATATCCTATTTTCATTTCCTTTGGATACATACCCAGAAGTGGGATTGCTGGATCATATGGCGGTCCTATTTTTAATTTTTTCAGGAACCTCCGTACTATTTTCTAGCAGCTGCACCAATTTACCTTTCTACCAACAGTGCACAGGGGTTCCCTTTTCGCCACATCCTTGGCAACACTTGTTATCTCGTATCTTTCTGATAACAGCCCTTTTTTTTTTATTCTTATGTTAATCCCCATACATTACATCATTAGTTTTAGATGTAGTGTTCCATGATTCATTGTTTGTGCATAACACCCAGTGCTCCATGCAGAATGTGCCCTCCTCAATACCCACCACCAGGCT
>NC_138382.1:23821834-23838029 GCF_054177405.1 Leptonychotes weddellii | reverse complement strand
AATATTCCATTGTATATATATACCACATCTTCTTTATCCATTCATCTGTCGATGGACATCTTGGCTCTTTCCACAGTTTGGCTATTGTGGACATTGCTGCTATAAACATCGGGGTGCACGTACCCTTTCGGATCCCTACTTTTTCTGATAACAGCCCTTCTAACAGGTATGAGGTGATATCTCATTGAGGTTTTGATTTGCATTTACCTGATGATGAGTGATGTTGGGCACCATTTCATGTACCTGTTGGCCATCTGTATGTCTTCTCTAAAAACATGTCTATTCAGTTCCTCTGCCCATTTTTCAATCAGATTGTTTTTTGCTATTGAGTTATAGGAGTTCTTTATATATTTTGGGTATCGGCTATATGATTCGTAAATATTCCCTCTCATTCCTTAGACTGCCTTTTCTTTTTAGTGTGATGTAGTCCTACTTACTTATTTTTGCTTTTGGTGTCAAATTTTAAGAGTCTCATGCTCTACCGACTGAGCTAGCCGGGCAGTTTTTGGTGTCAAATTTTAAAAAAATCATGGCCGAGATCAATGTCAAGACGCTTACAACCTATGTTTTCCTCTGGGTGTTTTAGGTCTCAGGTCTTACTTTCAAGGCTTTAATTCCTTTTGAGTTGATTTTTGTGCTTGGTGTAAGACGTCTAGTTTCATTCTCTTGCATGTGGCAGTCCAGTTTTCCCAGCACCGTTTACTGAAGACGCTGTCCTTTCCCCACTGCCTCATTTGTTGAAAACTGACCATAAATGGGAGGGTTTATTTCCGGGTTCCCTACGCTGTTCCACTGATCTGTGTACGCATTGTTCAGCCAGCACCAAGCTGTTGTGATTATGATAGCTTTGCGGTATAGCTTGAAATCAGGAGTATTTTTACTTACTCTTTAATCTTCCAAATAACCTGCCTTCTATAAAAGCTTTCTTTCATATTAATACATTTGTGCAAATTGAATCAATGATAGAAGATAAACCAAGAAAGAACACAATACACTTTTAAAATAAGGGTATCCAACAGGAAAGCATTTCACTTGTCCACAACAGGATCTGCTGACAAGAGCAGAGGGTATGCCGGAAGTTGTTTTTGCTGATCCTTGGGTCAGAAATGGAATCAAAGCTAAGGCATCCTACCAATAACTCAAAATAAACGCAACGGAAAGTAAACATTTACTGAGTATCTGCACAGGGATCAGCACTGGTTCAGAGCCTTGGAAGATCCAGTGAAATGTCTGCTCAAATGGGGACAGCAGGCCCAAAATGGAGTCTCTTGTGCCAAGCCCCACATCAGCAAACCAAGACTTAAAATCTAACTTAATTGCATATTCAACTCCCCAGGAATGTAATCTTTAACCAGGCAACCTGGAATTAGCTGGTCAGCACTAGTGAGTTACTCCACCCGAGAACCCCTGCCATTCCCCTTAGGAGGGCGACCTTGCCAGAAACAATGCATTCTTTGCTAATAATTTTGTGTTTCCACCTCTTTCCATTTCTACAGCTCAGCAGAGCTCCTTCCCATTGCTAGATGGGATGCTGCCCAACTCACAAATTGTTGAATAAAGCCAACGTGATCTTTAGATTCACCAACATGGTACCCTTGCCCTCAGGAGCAAGAATCCAGGGGGTGGGGGCAGAGGGTGGAAGTGCAGCAAAAACTGTCAATTTAAGAACTTGCAAAAACAAAAAACAAACACCTTCCAAGCCAAACTAGTGGGGCAGCACTGAAGCCTTGAGACACAAAAACAAAACCAAGCCATCTGCATTCCAGCCACGTGCGGCAAAGAGCAGTGCGCACATCTACAGATAGATAGGACCCAGTGCCTGTGACCTATGTTTTTTTCCCAAAAATTCAAAGCAGTTTGAAAAATTTAAAAAAAACTTAAGAAATTGGGATAATAACATCCATGGGATCTTAGTGAGGGCCAGTACTACCCATGAGAAATGCTTTAACCACACAAACGTGCGTTTAAATAGGCCTCTGGGACAGGGACTCTCAGAACAGCTAGAAGAAAATGAGGAACACAATGGGTCAATTGAGGATAAACTGTTCCTGTCATAAAAGGACTCTGATAAGCAAAGGTTCCTCACTGACCCTTTAGGTAACAGGCTGCCTAATGGATTTCAAACATTTTTCCCAGGGACCAGGCTCACACAGAGGCCACTCCTCCTGCCCCTTCTCCCTCCCTCCCTCCCTCCCTCCTCGGACACTCTCCTGGAGGGGAGCCAAATAGGTTCAGGGAGCCACAACACAAAGGCCCTGAGCTCAAGCTTCTCTCCAGGATTCACCAGCAAAGAGCAAGGGACTCAAGGTCGCCCTGGTGAAGCCACACAGCCCGGCCAGAAACGGGTTGCTCTTGGACAGGGCTGTGGCCGCTTAATTTCCCAACAGTGCCCTGGTGAGGCTCTCTCCCAGCAGCTGCCCGTGAATCTGCTCCCCAAAGACCCCCCTACTTTATGGACAACTTTCTTCCTTTATTTAATATAAAGACATACACACACCCATATACATATGTCTACGTACACATAGATGCATATGTATACACACAGAGATACAAAATTTTACAATGTGCGTGTGCATACATATGGACACACACACATATATTTTTTTAAACCCAGGCGTTAATTACATTCTATTTTTCTTTTGCTCCCAGCTGCCTTTAACGCTTCCCTCTTACCCCATTCAGGGAGTACAGATATTCCACAGCCTCTGGGCTATGCCTAATCAACAGTGGAAATAAAAGTAACCTGTGGTTCAAATGTAGTAGCATCTACCACTGATTTTGAAATGCATCACAAATGAGCTGAAAGATGGATAGACATGTGATAGGTAAAACAAAGCAAAACGTCAGCAATTATAGAATGTAAAGGGTGGGCATATCGGTGTTCACTGAAAAGTTCTTCTCAACTATTGACTTCCTCGTATATTTGAAAATTTTCAGGACACGTTAGAAGAAAAGAAGAGGGTAGTAAAGGAGAGATGAGATTTTTTTTTCTCTGAAAGCATCAGAAACTACAGATGCTTGGCTAGGCGTATTCAAGAGTTTAGACATTCTTTCATTGACTAGCATTTCTGGATTCTTACAGGGAGTATGAAAAGGGCTACCAAAATAAAAACTGTTACATTATAATATGAATGGAATTAATTTAACGTTAACAAAATCAGCACAGGATAATGATATAGCACGCCTCCCCGTCCAGTGACTTAAACCATGGATTGGCAAACTTTTTCTGTAAAGGGCAGAAACAAAATATTTTCACCTTTCAGGGCCCCAGGTCTCCATCACAACTATTCAACTCTGCTCCTATAATGTGAACGCAGCCAGAGACTGACCATAAACAAATGAGTGTGGCTGTGTTCCAATAAAACTTTATTTATAGAAACTGAAATTTGAATCTCATAGGATTTTTACATGTCACAAAATATTATTGCTCTTTTGATTTTTTTCCCAATCATTGAAAAACGTAAAAACCAGGGGTGCCTGGGTGGCTCAGTCGTTAAGCGTCTGCCTTCAGCTCAGGTCATGATCCCAGGGTCCTGGGATCAAGCCCCGCATCGGGCTCCCTGCTCCGCGGGAAGTCTGCTTCTCCCTCTTCCACCCCCCCCCGCTTGTGTTCCCTCTCTCGCTGTGTCTCTCTCTGTCAAATAAATAAAATCTTAAAAAAAAAAAAACAAACCATTCTGAGCACGTGGGCTGTACAGAGAAGGCCATGGGTCAGACTTGGCCTGAGCGTCATACTTTGTGACCCCTGATGTCAACACGGGACCCTGACCCTGTGCAGCACCAGTGAGTCACAGTACGGAGAGGATCAAAGGTGTCATGAATCACAATTTGGCCAGGAAGGGAGCAAGCCGACCTCGGCACTGAAGCCCGTTGAGGAAGGCGCTGGTAATGATGATGGTGCCTCACAAAAGGAAAACCAGGAGCCAGTCCTGAAAAGTCTCAGCATTACCTAGAAAAGCTCGTGGGCACAAATGCCCACCCCGGGGGCACACAGGAGGAAAACTGCATCAGTAAGACAATCTGCAGGGATTTCTCTGAGCTGATGGCCATCTCTCAGACACCCGGCCCTTCCGACATCCCACAGCGCCCAGTATTCCCATACGCCGTAGGGAACAAGATAGAGCTGAACTTCCAAGCAACTAGGCTTTCAAATTATATGCAATATACGTCCCTGTATGGAATCCTGAGGGGTTTCCTGCCCTCTGCCGGGGAGGGGTATCTTTCTGAGCATTCAGCTGAAGGGGCAGGCTTCTGCATCTGTCTCTGGTCGTGGGTCACTCCTCAGAGGAAGTCTGTGCTGGTGTGAAGCAGAGGTGAACGGTGCTCACCCCAGCCTTCCCACTCACCACTGACAAAGCCTTCAGACAGTCTCACGTCGTGACTCTTCCTTCATGCATTTTCCCCACTTACAAAGCAATCCATGCTCAATGAAGAAAATGCAGGAAAGCCCACAGAAAAAAAAGCAGGCCTGTTTTCAAATGCTGTTTCTTTTTGAATGACCGGCCAGAGCCTGGTGGCACGGATAGTGAGCTCCAGCCCAGCTACTGGCAGTGGGCTGAGGGGCCCAGCCTTCCACTCAGAGGGGACCATGCACAAGAGGGGTGCTCATAAGCAAGCCCAGATCCACCGTAGTGTAGAAATGCAAAGCACATTGAACCTAACCCACTGCACGCAACGTGAAAAGATCAGACCATTCTTTTCCCTAAATAATGTTTTTGACAAAGTCTCTCTGTCTTTCTTTCCCTCTCTTCCCTACCCCCACTCTTCCCATAAATGCATACCTCCCTCCCCCCACCCCCCCAGGCTGTCTCCCTCTGTTTCTGGCTCCCCTATCTCCCTCATTCTCCTTTGTCTTTGAAAGAGAGGGATGGAAAGATGGATGGATAGATAGGTAACTTTATTTTTTTTTTTTTAAAGATTTTATTTATTTAACAGAGAGAGACACACAGCGAGAGAAGGAACACAAGCAGGGGGAGTGGGAGAGGGAGAAGCAGGCTTCCCGCTGAGCGGGGAGCCCAATGCAGGGCTTGATCCCAGGACCCTGGGATCATGACCTGAGCTGAAGGTGGACACTTAACAACTGAGCCACCTAGGCGCCCCAGATAGATAACTTTAAAACATATCCATGGCTCTACTTCACTTTCCAAAGGCTAAGCATTTCTTAAATTCATTACTCTCTATTTTTAAAAGGCCTGATGCTAATCCTTGGCTCACAGCTGCTCCAAACCCCCTGAGGAAGGAAATTACTTAAAAACCTCCTTTGAAAGGGAGACCTGCATGAATATGAAGAGGTCACTGGTCTGGCCCCAATGACTACTTTGTTCCAGGGATGTTGACCTTTAAAAGGGCCCCTGGGGGATTTCCTTGGATGTCTGTTCCCACCTGCCACAAGAAGGCTTCCCTCTGCACATCCTTTTCACGTGGCACCACCCAAACCCAGCTGAAGAAAGGGAAACTGGCTCATTCAGTCTGTCCCCCAACGTCAGAATTCATATGAAGTTTGGCTGAAAAATTCAAGAGCATGTTTATCTTTTTAAAGAGCCAATGTGCTATTCCTCAGACAGAGGAGATTCATTCTAGAATTTCTGAAGAAGCACAGTGGATGAAAGAACTTTTCATCCATTAATTATTAAAACAAAAATGAGTGCACGCAGCTGAGCGGAATACAGACTTTCTCTTCCAATTTCAAAATGGATGCAGAAAAGCAGACATTATTTGCCCCTCAGAGGGACTGAGGCTGGTAACGTGCTTCATATAAACTGTACAAACTTGAAATCAACTTGCACATTTAAAATCAAGCTACCTTGTGAAGGACCTGAATGCATAAACTGATGATATAACCCGGGCTGGCAATGTGTCTCTGGGGCTGATGTCCAAAGTTACAAGAGCTCTCCACTGCTTCCTCTGGACTTCTGACACTGCCTGAAAGTGACAGGCTCAGATGCTCAGCTTACTTCTCAACATTCTGGAAAATGCTATGTTGCTATGGTGTAAGTTGTGCTAAATGTAATAATCACAACAGAACATAAGAAAAACCATGTAGGTTCTTATTGGGACAAAGACAGGGGGCAGGTGCTTTTTAATTCTAAATACAAGACAACAGTGGGGAGGGAGTGGGGAGCTTCAAAATTAAGAATAGCACTGCAGAAAGAAGTGATGTAGATTTGGGCGCCTGGGTGGCTCAGTTGGTTAAGCAACTGCCTTCGGCTCAGGTTATGATCCTGGAGTCCCAGGATAGCATTGCATGAGTCCCTCATCTGCTTCTCCCTCTGACCCTCCTCACTCTCAGGCTCTCTCTCTCATTCTCTCTCTCAAATAAATAAAATCTTTAAAAAAAAAAAAAAGAAGTGATGTAGATTCTCTGATGTAATGTCCACAGATGTCTAAGGCAGTTCCCTTGATCTTTGCTTTGCAGATGAGGAAGCAGGCGTTCTGAGAAGTTAGGGAGCCATCAGATACTCCCCCACACCAACAATTCTCATGAAACCCTAAATTTAAAGGGCCGGAGGTGATTTACAGCAGAAGACCAGATCCCAGCAGGACAGAGCGAGCCTGACGTGCACTGAGGGCCAGGTGACCAGGAGCTCTCCTCCTGGGCTCTCCTGGGCCAGCCTGAGCCCGATGGAACTGGAGGCTTCTTTGTTCCAGGCAGCCTCAAGGCAGTCAGTTGGGCCTGCAGGAAAAGGGATGTAGGCCGCAGTCCATGTGCTGTGGAACTCTCTCCCTCCAATGCAACCTGAGCCTTCCCTCCAGCTTTGCAGTCAAGAAATGAAAGCAAACTAATAACCCAAGAACTCCGCTACGCATCCCCTCATTATGCGCGCATTCACTCCATAACTTTCTGTGGAGCACCTACTGTGTGTCAGGCACTGTTCCAGATACCTGGGATAAAACAGACAGAGATCTCTGATGAAAGAGTTGCATAATAAATAATGCCCTTTACTTTTTAAAAGACAAGATAGTTAGATTATGTTAGTAGTGTGTGAGGAAGTGCTAAATGCTGGGGAAAAGTAGGGCAGAAAATGGGGTATGATGCGGGGTGAGAGCTGTTTTTTAGAAGGCATTCACTGAGAAAGTGACGTCTGAGCCAAGGATGAAAGAGGTGAGGGTTGGTGTGTAGCTCTCTGCGAGAAGAGTATACCAGGAAGAAGGAACAGACAACGTATTCTAACAACAGGCTTCTAACTGGACAAAGCGTTGATATCTTAGGCATGCTGAAGTTCTCGAAAATCTGAATGACAGGTGAGTGTCTAAGCCAGGATGTGACACTGCATGTCAGTTATCAGAGCTACCAACATGGGCTCTGTACAAACACGGCTTGATGTATCCACGTACGCAATTCAAACTGTCTACAGGTGCACGAAACAATGCGGGATGCACTGGTGCCATGGGGAAACTTCTGAAATCTGACTTTCCATTTCCAAGTCGCTAGGAACGTCGTGGCAAAGGAGGATTAGTGATTTCTGCAGTCTGGTTGGCAAATGATCACTTGCAGATAATATCTTGGCCAAAAGATCCCGTTCCGTTCTCGGATGTTCCCCTGGACTCACATGCGTGCTTCAAAGGAGAAGTATTTTAAATGTCACTTGCGGGACAAAGAGGATATGAAATAACCACCTGAGGGAAGTCCCACCAACACAGCCAGTAACGGCTCAAAAGGAAGCTCCGTGTCTGGTCACACAAGCATTAGGTTTGTGTTTTGGTATATTTGCTAATGGAAGACAATATCGCATTTACATAATGGGCTTTTAAAGTCTTTAGGGAATTTCTGCCAGATCGCCTTCCTTACAGGGCTGGATTCGGAGAAGTTTCCCCCGAATCTCACGCTGGCAGGAGCATGCTCATCTGTACTCCGCTGGGGTGGCTCAGCCAGCTGCGGCTTGTCCTGCAACAGAGCACGATCCCCCTCAGACGTGGGGTGAGCAATGAGGGCGGCTCAGCATCCCCGAGATTCTGGACTCACAGACCCAGATGCAGAGAGCAACCATATGCTGGGATCTGAGAGGGTGAGATCAGCGTCAGAGACCCAAGAGGCCCATCCTTTCCAAGGCCCTCATCCTAACATAGAGAAACTGAAGTACACACAGTGCTGAAGACGACACTGTCAAGGTCAAAATCTAAGTTTCCTCAATGCCACTCCTGGGATGTTTTTCCAGCCACTGGGAGACAGAGGGTCGCTCGAAATGACACAACCTGTCAGTGAAGTATGCAGACATCAGTTCTCCTCCCTGGAGTGTGATACCCAGGATACCAAGCTTTGCTACAGAATTCTATTTCTATCAGCCAACCAACATCTTTGGTCCCCTACCCTTCAGGTGTCCACTTCCCCAGGCTGCCCGAGACGGATGTCCTCAGGGGCTTCTTTCTATCCCCTCCTCCTTGGCCCCATGGCGAAGAGCCTTCCCCTCTTCTAAAGGAAAGAAATTGTGGCAAACTATCCTCCAACTGCCTTTGAAGTAGAAAACAGCGTATGGAGATGGTTTAGTTTGGGCTCTGAGTTTTCGGAGAAATGCTTTTATAACATTTCTAATTGGCCCCACATCAAAGGAGGTATGTCACTCACGAGAGAGAGCAGGAAAGAATAATGGAGGATGGCTGAGGTGGTGAGGTGTCAACCAGATGGGGACACAGCAACACCACTACCACCACCATCCTTTTAAAGGACCACTTAGTGCACATCACAGAGGGTGTCTTGGGGGATGCTGCCCAAAAAGCTTTGCCCTGAAGAAAGATACCAAACATAACTGGTTAGTACCACAGCGATTCTCTAGAAAGCTTCCCACCCACTAACAGACAGAAACAGTCAAAATACTAATAATATACTGGAAAACCCTGAATGTCCTTCAGTTGGTGAATGGATAAACTATGGCACATTCATCCAATAGAATACTGCTCAATGATAAAAAGGGAAGAACTGACATCTCCACAACATAGATGAATCTCAAATGCACTACGTAAGACAGACTTACAAGGCACGTAAACTATGTATGACTCCATTCCTCGCTCATCCTCAAAAAGGAGACTATGGGAACAGAAAACTGATGAGTGGCTGCCACATGCTGGGGGAAGCAGGGTGCTAGCTACAAGGGGCAGAAGAGAATTTGGGGAGATAAGGGAACCACTGTATATTCAGACTGTGCTGGAGGTCACATTTGTTAAAACTCCTAGAACGGCACAATAACAAGTGTAATGTCACTGCATGCAAATTATACCTGGAAAAAAAGGCAAAAAAAAAAAAAAAAATCTAGTGATCAGGGAAAAAAAAAGCAAAACTCAACAAAGAATTTAAGTATTTAATGTTTCCAGGTAAATCTCATTTTAATATTTCAAAACAAACGTACATCTCTCTGTACAGCTATGGCTCAACTGACTGGTCATGTCCTTCAGAACAAGTGACTTCTCACCCCGGGGTGAGGGCAACAGGGACAGGGAATTAAGCTCCTCAAACATTCAAGCTTCCAGGGGTGCCAGGCACAGTGTACCAGACCTTGGAGAGCTCTTGGCAGGAGGAGATGAAAACACACTGAAAAGGAGGTAGACCAGAAGTCCTAGACAACCTAGACCCAGCTGCCTTGACAAAGGAACTATTTCTGCTTTATTTTGGAACTTGGCATTTTGTCATTCATTAATTCAACTCATTTCTGAACTAAGCACAGTGAAAAATAGAGATGCAGAAAGTCCTAGAACTCCCCGCCCACACAGAAAGACATATTCTTCCACCCCAATTGCTTCCATAGGGCCACCCACAGGCTCCCATGGGATAAAAAGGCAACCCCGGGGAAACCACAGGACGTACCAGTCACACTGTTTGGGATGTGAATGGATGGTGACTGGTGTCCCCTGGAATTCTTTGACAAGGTGCTTCCATCAGGGAACCCACCCCTGCTTCACCTCAGGTTTCTGAGAAAGATGCAAGTTCAAGGCTTCTCAACCTTTCCTACCCCACCTCATGGAAGACACAGAAATGATGTCTCTGCTGCCTGCCGCCTGAGATAACCAGCCTGGGGGCTCTGATGCCCCAGTCCCGCCAGTTACCCTGAGGGTGAGGGGCTCAGCAGTCCAGCACACCTGGAATGCAAGGGTGCTCCCTGATGTTCCTCTTGAGGAGCCTGGGAGGACAGATCCAGAAGCGTACTTGCTAGTGGGTCTAGAGACTCAGGCAACTGGGTTCTAGGGTCAGGGCACCTCTGGCCCACTTGGAGCCTTTGGGTGAATGACAAACAGGTGCCCCTCTTCCAGGCAGAGGCCCCTGAGCTTCAGTTGGATTTCAGGCCTGATGCCCGCCCCTTCCTAGCCTCCTTTAGAGCCTCTGGCAGGACACGAAGTGCTCGTCCTTGCCTGAGAGACGGGAAGTTCTGTCCTGCGTGCTACACAGATCCTATCCAACTGTGTCAGCAGGGATACAAATAGACCGTCTTTCAGCAAGTTCAGACGAAGTACTGACGAGTGTGTCTGTGATTCTATTTGAGGTTAGCAAACATAAATACCCAGGAGCTCGAATTTTCCTAGAATGAGATTTCCTCAATCTAGGTCAGGCTTATTTCTGAAGCCCCCCACCATTCACATGGACTACTCAAAATGGCTTCTCTGCTGTTTCCCGATAGCTACCGAGGTGCCAGACACCACCTCCCCCCCCACACACCCCCACTGAATCCAATTTGTTCTCAAACCATGTTTGATGACCAACTGGCAATCAAAGGGCTCACTATCCGGAAAAAATATATTTGGAATGATACCTCATCCTTTACACCCAAATGAGTTCCAGATGGATCATGTATTTAAATTTAAGTAACACACCACAAAAGTACCACAAGAAACCATAGAGACTATTTACTAATAAACTCAAAGTGGGAAAGGACTTTCTAACTGACACAAAACCCACAAAAGATGAAAAAAACAATTTGATAAATTTGACATGTTAAAAAAACACATCTGTTTGAGATGATAAAAAAGTTCTGGAGCTGGACAGTGGGATGGTTGCACAACCAACGTGAATGTACTTAATGATCTGCATACTTAAAAGTGGTTAAAATGGAAAATGTTATTTTATGTAATTTTACCATAATACAAAAATGTATCCATGGGAGGAAAAACACTAGAAACAAAGCCAAAAGACAAATGACAGCCTAGAAAAAAGACGTACAAATCATGTCATAGACATAAAGCTTTTTTTTTTTTTTTTGAGGGGGGGAGAGGGAGAGCACAGAGCGCAATGTGGGGCTCGATTTCACGACCCTGAGATCCCAACCTGAACCGAAACCAAGAGTCGGACACTTAACCAACTGAGCCATCCAGGCACCACTGAAAGCTATTTTTCATATATAAAGGGCCCCTACAAATCAATAGAGGTCTACAAACCTATCGAAAAATGAGCAAATAGTATGAATTGAAAGTTCACAGCAAACACAAACAATTCTTAAACACCTGAAAAGAAGCTTACATTCCTTCATATTTAAAAATTAATCAAACCATACTCAACAAATGGCAAGAACCCAACAGTTGTGGGAGACAGTACGGAAATCGGCTCTTGATTGTGGGTAGCAGGGTAGTTTAAAAAAACAACCTGGCAATATCTACCAAAATGACAAGGGCTTATAACCTTGGACCCAGCAATTCCACTTTCAGGAACTTATCCTACAGATAACTATAACATTTTACACAAAGGTATTCATTGCAGCATTATCTGTAATACAAAAATTAGGAAAGAACCCTAAAAGTTCTTTGGGAGATTGGGAGACAGACAAATTATGGTAAACCCACAGAACAGAAAAGAGGCATTCCTTTTGGTACAGTAACAGAATGATTTTCAAGATATGTTGTGAGGTAAAAAAAAAAAAAAAAAAGTGCAGAACAAAGTGAACAGCATGATACCATTTCAGTAAAACACATGAAAATATTTATATGTTTATTGACTTTAATATGCAGAGACTGCATCTGGATGGACCCCAAGAAGCCGAGTTGCTGGTGCCTGGAAGACAGACAGACGGACGCTACCTCTCCCTGCCTACCCTCTCTGACTTCCTTGCCATGTGAATGTACCAGCCATTCCAGAAGACATAAAGGGCTCTACCTCTCTTGTTCCCCATAACCGGTCATCCCCACTGGCTACCGATGACTAACGGAAGTCACCACCCTCCTAGAAGAGAAGGCCTTCCCTTTCCTAGAAGATGGGGAAGAAAAATGTCGGGTTACGTGAGCTGCAAAAAAGGGCATGGGAGATGCTGTCCTCTCTCTTCCTGTTTGCATCACGCTGCTCGAGCGCCGACATCCCACCAGAGGGCAGGACTCTGTCAGCCCGTTCCGACCATGGACACACTCTCAGTTCCTGGACCCCCTTCTTTCCTGAGTTTCCTCATTGCTCACCAAGGACAATGGGGTACAAACTGGAATCTCATGAACTGGCTCCCAGTCCTAGCTTCGAAACCTCACTCACTCAAGCTACCAATACTTCCCGAGTCTCTAACCAGACATTCAGCACCATCCTGGGGACTGAGGAAGACAGGCGAGAACCTCCTTCTCAGATTTTAACAATGGAATAGGGGAGGTGTTCCAGCCTGCCTTTGCCAGCTCACGAGGGCGCCCTGTTCATTTTGCAGGAATCTGGAGAGCTGCTTGTTAAACACGGCCACTGCTATAATAATATAGAACCAAAGTCCCAATCCCTGCAAGGACACCGAAAGCTAAAAAGACAGCATGACTGCAATTGGCAGTGAAGTTGAAAAACGGTTGAGTTTAATGAATATAATTTGTACAAGGATGAGAGAGAGTCCAACAGGAGATCACATGTCAGATTCAGTGGTGCTAAATTTATTGGGAAAATAATTCGCAGACAGGGATGCAGCTCCGTTTGTCAAAACACTGTGGACCACAGGTCAGCCAACGCAAAAATCAAGGAACGCATTCCGTGAGATTCAACTGGCTCTACGGAATCTACAATACACTATGCATATTTTATAACTCGTAAATTGTGTGTTGTACGTCCTTTACCTCAGTCAAATTTATAATGCACGTATGCATGTGGATACGCATACATGTGTACATGTGTTACACACACAGGTATGTGTGTCTATACACACACGCCCACATTTCACTTACCACGGAACTGAACTCCGCTGCCTTGAGCTCTGTTTCCCAATCTGTAAAAGCAGCACAAAAACACACTTCCCGGGGCACCTGGGTGGCTCAGATGGTTAAGCGTCTGCCTTCAGCTCAGGGCATGATCTCAGGGTCCTGGGATCGAGCCCCATATCAGGCTCCTGGCTCAGCGAGGAGTCTGCTTCTCCCTCTCCCTCCGCCTCTCTCCCCTGCTCATATTCCCTCTCTCCTCTCTCTCTCTGTCACATGAATAAAAAAAAAAAATTTTAACAACAACAAAAAAAAACACACTTCCCACCTACCTTCAAGGGTCGACAAGAAACAACAAAGCTGAATTCCAGTTGTTACCAATATCCTGATTCTTCCCACCCCACAGTGGCTGATTTTACAAATACCTGCTCTCAACCACTGCCCCCTTGTCGTGGGGCTTTCGAGCACCTATCTTCTCGCCTGTGATCTCTTCATCACTGCAGAGGAAGTGCAACCCCAGGAACAAGAGCTAAACCCTATCCTTTCAGAACACGCGATACACCTTTCTACGTGTACTAGAATCAATTCACATGTACTGAGGAAGAAGTCGATTCTAGGTTAAGACTTCCTTTTTCCTTCGTGACGCCCCAATTTTCAAGCGTTATAAAAGCGAGAGCAAAGCTGACAGAACTGACCGACAGCCGGGCAACTGCAGACTGCAAGAAGGTTTACCACCAAGTCCCTTAGGTTTCCACTTGGAAACTGCAAATATTGCAGGGCACACAGCTGTGCTGGAGAGGCTCTGTTCCCAGGCTCGGCGCAGCCGTGCGCTGCTTTCTCCGAGAACCACACTAGCTGTGACCGGGGACAGATGGGTACCTGGTACTGCCTCCACTTCATATCTCCCCCTCTGCCACTGAAACGGGGTCAACCCCATTTTATTCCCACTAGACTCCCCTCCCGCCCCCATGCTTTAACATTTTAAAATATATATAACGCTGAGAATATGTGACATACACAAAGGTATTCATTGCAGCATTATCGGTAATACCAGCAGAGTTTGGGGACATCATCACTGCGCTACAGTGGAAAAGACATAGCTGCTCTGTCCACATCCTCCCCTGCAGGGAGTGGTGTGATATGGGGACCTTGCAGGTATCAGATCCCCAGACTGCTGTGTATCTGGCCAACCCATAACCTTCACCTGAACCCTTGGGAGAGGACGCATTTCCTGCCAGCACCCTGACTGACACATTTCCCTTTTCCACAACAGCCCCCAAGCCAGGGGCCTTTCACACCCTCCCCCACTGGCAAGCTTCCCCACTCTACACAAGTGGCCTGTCCCCAGGGCGCTGGGAGCCCGGGCAGAGCACTCTTCACACCTCCTGTCGAGGAGGCCCCCAGACCTGACCTTCTACCTTTAAAAGCCCCTGCTAGGAAGAAGGACCTAGGAGGCAGGAAGTCAGCCATAGGGGCTCCCCACAGCACACAGCATGCTATACCATCCACTCTGCTAGAAAGGCAGAAACCGGGGGCTAAAAGAAATGAAAAGAGAATAAAAAGTAGGAGTTCTCTAGCTTTGACTTAAAATTAGCAATCAGTATATTAAAAAAAAAAGCCAACACCTATTAAGCAGGTTAAAAACAGAGTCCTCAAGACAGGAGCAGAATGCTCCAGCAACGGGAGCCTGGTTGTGACTCCCAGCACCCTGGTCAGCAGGGAGGGGCACAGCGGAAACCAAGGCGTTAGCCACGGGGGGCTCCCACGCCCAGGGGAGTGACATCTGGAAGTCTGACCGGCAGCCTCTCTAGGTCTTCCTGTCCGTCCTATGCCAGGCCTCTGGGACACGGCAGACCCATCCACGTCAGACAGCACCTGCCCCAGACCTCCCGCTCACACCACCTGGCTGCCCGCTCTATTCATTCCCCAGCTCTGGACACCAATTTCAGTAGCTTCCTTCAAGGACATTTTCCTTGCCCACTGTGTGCAGCATCCTGCTTGCCTACTACTAGCTCCAACCCTTAGGCCCATTAGTCAATGCTTCCCTGTCTTGATCCTGGAGCCCAGTCATCCTCAATGGGCAGTGGGGAGGGGGTGCCCCTCAACAGACATGTTGAGCAATGCCTGGTGTAGAAGGAACAAAGGAAACCTGCACTGAACGTGTCAGAGGAGCTGACACTAAGCTGGCTGTTTTAAAGTTCTTTAAACCTCCCTTCCAA
Organism: Leptonychotes weddellii; assembly: GCF_054177405.1. NCBI lineage: Eukaryota > Metazoa > Chordata > Mammalia > Carnivora > Phocidae > Leptonychotes > Leptonychotes weddellii. The sequence goes on along the minus strand of NC_138382.1, from coordinate 23,822,745 downwards.
GACAGTGACCAAGAAATAGGACACAAAGCGAGCAGCATCACCCAGCACCCAATTTCCAAACATGGATTAGCAGTGTGGGCATCCAGCAGTCGCCTCTGCCATTTTATACACATTATCTAAGGCCGATGTCTTCTCGAACCTCAGTTTTCTGATCTGTAGAATGTGGATAATGATACCTACCTCCAGCCCCCTGTCTAGATGGGTTCCCAGCAAACCTCGGTTTCCTTGTCTCCTACTTCATGCCTGATTCCCACTAGCTTCCAGGGAATAGGAGAGAGACACACACACACACACACACACGGCCGAGCAGGCACCCACCTGCTTACATTTTTACATCCCCACAAGAATCTGAATAAATGAATGAAAAAAAGCAATGATCCCTCTAGGTCAGAATGACCTTTCCCTGCCCGAACTCCAAAAACAGGTGTCCATACTTGGTTTCTCTCACTTCTTACTTGGGCTTTCTATTATCATTGGCTGTGTAAAGTCTGTCTACTCTGCATGATTAGAAACTTGTTGAGATAAAGGGTCCTACCAAACACTTCAGCAAGTGCTGGGTCATTCACATGTCCAGCCAACCCTGGATGAAGGAATAAATGATGAACAGATAGTACAGCTCGGCTCACACGATAGTTTTGCGTAACGGTCCACATACGTTGCCTGTTTATAGTCAGCTACGCCATTCCCATATATTTCAGCTGAACTCACCTTCTTTTTTTTTTTTTTTTAATTTTATTTATTTATTTGACAGAGAGAGACACAGCGAGAGAGGGAACACAAGCAGGGGGAGTGGGAGAGGGAGAAGCAGGCTTCCCACGGAGCGGGGAGCCCGATGTGGGGCTCGATCCCAGGACCCTGGGATCATGACCTGAGCCGAAGGCAGACGCTTAACGACTGAGCCACCCAGGTGC
>NC_138382.1:23811038-23821734 GCF_054177405.1 Leptonychotes weddellii | reverse complement strand
GAACTCACCTTCTAGACCCGGTTTCCAAGTATTTTTCTTTTCAAATTCTAATGTCACTTTTAGAAACTAAAGCTATCCGCTCTATGGGCCTGAAGAATGAGGAAGCACCCTTTAAAAGTGGCCTCTTGGGCAGGAGCCCTGTTCCCTGCACAGACGAGACCCCCACCTAGGGGAACAAGGATGGGCACTCCCGGGTTTAAGTGGGCATTCACCCCCAGCACCTGGCAGAGCCTCCTGGCCATTAAGTGAGACCTAACAATTCAGTCTTTCAGCCACCAACCTAATAGGCTTTTCCTGGCATGGGCAATTTGGGTTTGGCCAAACACTCATTTTCACATCTTAAATCAGTACGTGTCAAGAGCTGAATGGAGGCTCCGATCTGCCATAGGTCTGGTGTTCTGTAGCAAGCTCGTCTTGCTCAGGCACTCGGGGGCCCTCATTTCAGACCTCTTTTTCCATAAAGATCTATCACAAAAAGCCGTGCTTTGTGTCTCTGATCAAATTCCTGGGGTCTTTGCTGGCTGCTCAGGACAATTTTTAACTTAAAAAGCAGCTAGAAAAATGAAATAGGCTTTTTAGGAACTCAAGGACAGCATAGGAAAGCTGAATTTGCGTGCTGACATGTCCCGGGTCCCCAACAATGCCAGGAGGGCTACCCCTCGGAGCTTTTCTGAGCAGCTGACTCCTGGCTGACTTGCCGCTTTAGTGACCCTGGCTTCCCTGGACACCTCTCTTTCCATCTTAATAGGACCTCCTTAACAGAAGCTTCCCCCTTCCTCTTCCCATGGCGTCTGGTGCACTTTCTTTTTTATTTTATTTTTTTAAGGATTTTATTTATTTACTTGAGAGAGAGAGAGAGCATGAGCAGGGGAAGGGGGAGTGGGTGAGGGGGAAGCAGGTTCCCGGCTGAGGAGGGAGCCCGATTCAGGACTCGATCTTACGAACCTGAGATCATGACCTGAGCCAAAGGCAGACACTCAACCAACTGAGCCGCCCAGGTTCCCCTGGGTGGACTTTCAAGATGGCATCTTATCCCCAGCAGCCCATTTTTGAATGCACAGCTCAATTCCTAATTTGCTTCTCAGGAACTCGAAGAACCATCTACCACAACATGAGGCAGACTCGCTGAGGGAACCCAGCACAGAAACCAAGTCCTGGGTTAGCGCCCACAGGCTTGGGGCAGGCACTCCTATAAGGACGGATCAGATGAACAAAGTCGAACTTGGCAGAATGAGCCCCCCTGCAGGCTGAGCCAAAGGTAGAGGAGAATGGAGAAGAGAAGGCGGAAGGATGGAACTAAGGAGTGAGCCCTCACCCCTACCCTACTGCTAGGTGTCCAGGCCAGAAACTGAGCAGGGAAAGAAGGAATGAATGGAGGCAAGGTAGGGTTCTATCACATAGATTCAGAAGCGTGTTATACAGTCCCCCTCTCCCTCATTCCCTCTCGCTCTCTCCATCTTGTTAACCAACGACCGCTTCTCAAGCATTTACTGTGTGCCTGGTACCAGACCAAGCACTTCACATACATTATCTACAACCTCGCAACGAACTTATGAGATAGGTATGATTATTATCCCCATTTAACGGATGAAAAAACTGAGTCAAGTGAGTTTCCCAAGGTAACAGCTGGTGTGCATTGTGGAATCAGGGATTTGTGTCCAAACCTCTGAACCATATTCTAATTTCTGCATATGTGCCTTCATAAGGCAAATAAATAAGACCCACTGTGTGCTTAGCTTAATCCCACCCAACAGAAGAGACACAAAGAGCCATGTTCTCTACTCTCAGAAAACGCACAATCCACAGGGAGAGCCGAGAAGCACATGCAGAAGCCAACTGCAAAAGGACACAGAGTGGCCACTGCTTCATTCCAAATTATTAAGGAATATAAAAACTAGGGGTGCCTGGGTGGCTCAGTCGTTAAGCATCTGCCTTCAGCTCAGGTCATGGTCCCAGGGTCCTGGGAATTGAGCCCCGCATCGGGCTCCCTGCTCCGCAGGAAGCCTGCTTCTCCCTCTCCCTCTCCCCCTGCTTGTGTTCCCTCTCTCGCTGTGTGTGTCTCTCTCTCTCCAACAAAATAAATAAATAAAATGTTTTTTTTTTAAAAAAAAGGAATATAAAAACTAAGACAGTCTTCCTGGTGGAAGAGCCGGGCGCATGCTCTGGAGAAGGCTATGGGCTGACACTGGCCAGGTCATTTCCTATTTGCCTCTATTTCTCCAGGTGATCACTTCTCTCTAATGTAGGTATTTTTTTTTTAATTATCTTCATCAAAGAGAGAAGACTGCTTCTGAAGATGAGACCTACTGAGGCTGGTCCCTACTAATTAGCAATATTCAGAAAACAGGGCATACCCATTCAGCGCCAGGATCTTATTTGGCAAAACCCAGGGACTTCGTGCTTCCACACACACCGCCCCGAGGCTTACCTCGCGTGTCCACTGCTGGATTTGCCAAGCTCTGCTGTCTCTGTGGCAAGGGAGGGGTAGGGAGAGCACGGACTGATAAAACTTTATCCTGGAAAATATTCCACTTGTACTCATTCACTTCCTCTCCCAAACAACTGAATCAGCCGCCTGCAGTTCTACGTGAGGAAAAATACAGGATGGTACTTAGAGCCAGCCCTCATCAGTTCTAGAAGGGAAAACTGTAAATATCTTCCAGCTATCCTGAAGCTTGTTTGAATTACGCTGCAAAGAAATGCCAAGAACAGAATCCCAAGCAGTCACTTGATAGGCTCACGGCCAGATGGGATGACAGGTGAGGAATCTACTTCGCTCCAACGGCACAATGTGGAAAAAATGACATTCGGGAGAAAAAGGAGCATTAGTGCCTGAAGTCAGCCGGGCCTTGCCCTGAGCACCCTGGTGCAACTGCACTCACGGTCTGCAGAGAGGCATAAGCAAGCCGGGAAAGGGGCTACTCGTACCCTGCAGTGGGGAAGGAAGCTAACCCGTGATCATCAGGAGCCAGAGGAGCTCCTGAGGACAAACTCAGTAGAAGTTTCTGGCTTCACGAACAACAGCTCACACGCTGATTCTAGATACTCTGAGTGGCAAAGACAATATTTAGAGAGACAGCTTTGTATATTCACACCCCAGGTGTATAACAGAAACCCCTGGCAGGCTCTGTTTTCAATTATACTGATTTATATACCAATAAAACGGTATTTGTTAGGTAGCAAGTGACCTCTCAGTGTTTTTGGGTTTGGTTTTGCTTACCAAATTTCTACAGACAGCTCCTCCGTGTATCATGTGCAATTCAGCATCTCAGACGTCAGCAGTTGGCTGTAAAAGTCCCTTCTCGACTGTATGTACATACCTGCAGTGGCCCTAGCTTAGTTTGTTGCTGTTGTTGTTTGTAAAGTGAAGCAGCTTGTAAGCAGCTTGTAAAGCCCAGCGTATTAAAAACTACGCTCAAAAGGTTGTGGTCTTTTTCATCACTTTCCCAGAGACACACACACTGCTTACCCAGAAACCACAGATGCCCCCGCCCTCTCCCCCCCCAAAAAAATGGAGCTCCGAACAGAGGAGGCAAAGCAACTTCTCAAAGGAGGACGGGAAGCTGAGGCCTCGGTCAGCTCCAACTACTGATCTTTTCTGCTCCAAGCCACTCCCTCTCTGTCCCAACAGATCCCTCTGTCGCTGTTCCTTGCCTCAGCCACGTCCTACCTACCCTCTGCATACACAGCCTGGTCACAGACAGACGTGCAGCTCAGAGGAAGAGCTAATCCTTTTCATGACAGATCGAAAAAGGGGGCATTGATTATTTTCCCTACATTTATTTTTCAACTGGAAAATTCTACCCTCAAGGGCCTCAGACATGAGCATGGAAGATGGAAGTAAGGTCTTAAAGCTCCTGACTTTTTAAGATACAAAGGCAAAGTATGCGTGGTTTCAATGGCAGGAAATGCCGAGCCGCAGAACGAACTACTGAACAACGGGAAAGAATGGAAATTAGCTCATTCCTTGCAGGTGAACACTTACAATATCCACACTACTTGAGATAAACCAGCCTCGTTCATCACATTAGATCTAAATAAGAATAATTAGGTAGTTTTGACAGAAAATATGTCCCAAAAGAGAGGCCACACTCAGAGCCAAATTTCCCAGCTGAAAACCACCAGGCTTATGAATATAAGCACCATCAGTATAAACTTTTCAAACACCAGAGATCAGCAGTTTCCAGCACTCATTTGCTCAAACATTATGTTCCTCATCCAAAGTTGAATGTGTTTATAAAGGGAAAAAATCAACAACGTTCACCCCACCTCCTCTCCTGACATCTCTGAATATACATTAGGTTGCTGAATAAAATTCCTCAAGCTCACACTGGAAATGTCGTAGGACAGAGGGGTGAGCCACATGGTCATTTCTCAGGCGGAGGCAACATTATACTTAAGTGGCCACAGTGTGATCTGTAAGCCACACTAGCTTCTTATGTCACCTAAAAAAGAGAGAAGCTATAAACAAGAGTCACACCGGTCAACCTACTGCCCGAGATCAGTGACTAGCACAGGACTGCTTTTGTTTTGTTTTGTTTTGTTTGTTTTGTTTTGTTTTGGACTGGGATTGAAAATAAGACACTAACCATTTTAGGTTTTAGACTTTGTAAAAATCCTCTTGGCACATTAAACCTAAAGAGAGGTACAGTACTTTTTGGTTTACCTAAGAAAGATTTATTACTCAGGCCCAGTTGTTTCAATCCCATTTAGATACTGTAGAAAAACCGAATGGCAATTGTTTTTTTCCTCCTCTCACATTTAAAGGAATTCATTTAGAATGTTAACAAAGTGATAAATTGGATTTACTATAAATAATTATACTGTCATATCACCTCTCTCAAGGCTGACAGATGGGGCTTTCTATTGTGATAATTTACCTCAATAAACCAAAGCAAAACAACCAAGTATGGTCTTCCACATATAGTCTCAGGCAATCATACAGCAGGCCCTAAACCATGCGGACTAGTGCCACTTCATGAAACGAGAAACTGCTTGTCATTTAGGGGATGGCCCACCAGGCAGAGCCATGACTTAACACGGTACATTACTCAAAGGTTAAATAATAATAAGAGTGTTCTGTGAACTTTCTAAAAAGCTGAACTATTAATTTTGGGAGTTGGGTCAAACCATGCCACACACCAACATCATTCATAACCATGGAGCACAAGGGAAAAGGAAAGAAGTTTCTGTGTGCAGGAAAGTGCCAGGGGAGTTCTGAGCTCAGAGCAAGCCTCTGGCTTGGGAGAGGGGCGGGGGGGGCGGGGATCAAACCTTCAGTGAAGTTGGCTTCTAGCTGTTCCTAACCACCCTCTCAAAGGCAGATATTAAAAACGGATTGGCATTAGCTGGCTGCCCAAATCACCTCTCTTAAATATCTTGCCAGGGACGCCTGGGTGGCTCAGTCGGTTATGCGTCTGCCTTCGGCTCAGGTCATGATCCCAGGGTCCTGGGATCGAGTCCCGCATCAGGCTCCCTGCTCCGCGGGGAGCCTGCTTCTCCCTCTGCCTCTGTCTCTCTCTCTGTCTCTCACGAATAAATAAATAAAATCATAAAAAAAAAAAATATCTTGCCAAATCCTAACTAGTGTAAAGAACGTCTGAAGCAGGCCTGGCCAGGTTTCGGGGCCCACCTCTTGCTACCTACTAAGCAGCTGCTCGAGACACCTGACCTGTCTAAGCACCGACTAGATGAAATGGAAAGGGAGGACCCACTGATTATTCCAGCTTCTTCCAGCTCCGGGTGCCGAGGGGTCTTTGGGCTGCCCTTCACCAAGGCAAGCCCCTCCTTTCCACCAGTAAGCAGAGTCTTTGTCTCATGATCAGTAATAACTTTCTAGTAAAATCATGTTTTATTGCATTTAGACAAAATGCCTGGCTAGCGTAGGTACACACAGCATCTGGCTAGAATTCAGGGTGAAAGTTCGTAACACATTTCCCTGCAGGAAGACAGGGGTTCTTGAAAGAGGTCAGACAATGTAACTGACCTTGTAGCTCACAGGGCTTAGGCCTTGCCCCCCACACCACCTCCAAGGATATCCACCCAGATGCCCTCCCCACCCCCACTCCACCTGGGAGGAAATGGTCTTTGCCTTTAAGGGGTCACAACTTTGCTCGAAGGTAAGAGGACATGCTGACACTGTCACCTCTCCTGATATAACTCCCATATGTAATTACTGAAATTAATCCGAGCATCCATCTCTGTAAGCCTACTGCGTGTTTTCCACAGCTTTGTAGAGGCAGCCAATGTTATGGGGCCTTAGGTTCCCAAGTGGCTAGGTAAGATACAGGCTTGGGGGTAACAAGGCATAGGGGGACCAAAGAGTCCGCTTCAATGCTTCTTAGCTCCCCATCAATAAAACCTCAACCCCCTATGTTTCTGGCCCCATCGAACCTAAATTATGCCTGCCTGGGTGGTCCAGAGATACCTTCCCAGTGCTGGCAAGCAAGCATCCAGCCAAACTGCTGCTCACCTCCATCACCGTGCCCTCCCTTCACGCCCTGCAAGACCATTATTGGACCTTCCTAAAATGCACAGAATTCAAAATCACTGAATGCAGAACATAGTCGATGATGTCCTAATAGTGTTGTACATGGGTGACAGAGGGAAGCCACACTGTGGGCACACCATCACACATGAGCAGTCAATCATATGCTGTACACCTGAAATTAACCTAACATTGTGTGTCGACTATACTTTAATAAAAACAAATCACTGAACATCACCTCTATTATGTATATTTGAACCTTCTCTCTCTTAAAACTTTGCAGCCTCTCTTATCAGAGGAAACATCTGAGGGAACACAGAAGCAGAAATGCAAATTAAAAAAATCACATTCGGCGCCGTCCTACAGGATGATCTCACTAGTCAACCAGGTGGGCCTGTGATTCTCCCTCTAAAGGGAAAACCAGGCCAAGAAGTCTTTCCTCTTTCCACCCACAAAGGATTGCCTTAATTCTTAGGACCCACTCTGTGGTCCTCAGTAAACCAAATGAAAGATGTACGCTGACTCTTGGGAGTTTAGGACGAAGCCTTACTTCAATTAAAATGCCTATGGATTGTACGCCGGAATGAGAAAGTTTTAAATTTGAATGATTAAGCTTCCAGCCACCATCGGAACCGATGTAAATTATCTAATGCTCCACTTTGTTTTGTTTAAAGCTGGACATGTAACTTGGACATGTAACTGTCCAGTCACAGAGAACACAGAAGGAAAAGCAGTTTTTACTCTTATAAGCTGCAGCCCTTAACATCCCAAGCTCATCTCCCCGGGGTCATCACTCACTGAGGGCCATATGTACGTACGAGCGTGTGTGTGTGTTCACGGTGCTTTACATATATCAATCTACTCATCCAAAGAGCGAGCATTTATTGAGCCTCTACCAACAAGTACCTAAGTGGCTTTAGAGATACAAACTGATGAGCAAGTCCAAGGTCACAGCCTTGTGACAACCTGTGAGGAAAGCAGGTAATCAAATAAACAATGACTCTACAATGTGGTAGGGGGCAACAGTTATTAAAAATAATACCTTAAGCAGTCACAGCGTGTCAGGTGGTTACAGCCACGGTCTCTCATTCCCACAACACCCTATAAAAGTCGGTGTCTCCCCACTTTCCAAGTGAGTGTACCGAGGCTGCCTCACACCACACATTGCCTCTCTATCAGCATCAGCATCCACATCATCATTTAGGTCTTAAATCCCCATGCTGGTCCCAATATTGCACCTGCCAACCTGCATTGGCTTGTCCAGGCACTGATGGAGCTTTCGCCTGGTGTTACAGGGCACACTGCATGCCCTGGGGAGAAAAGACCACGGAGCTCACCAGAAGGAACGCTCAAGCGGGCTACAAGAAGCAACACAAGAGGGGCGCCTGGGTGGCTCAGTCATTGGGCGTCTGCCTTCGGCTCAGGTCATGGTCCCAGGGTCCTGGGATCGAGCCCCGCATCGGATTCCCTGCTTGGTGGGAAGCCTGCTAGCCTGCTTCTCTCTCTCTCCCACTTACCCTGCTTGTGTTCCCTCTCTGGCTGTCTCTCTCTGTCAAATGGATGGGTAAAATCTTTAAAAAAAAAAAAAAAAAGCAACACAACAATAACGATAGCACAAAGCAAGGACATGGCATGGCATGACACAGTCTGCAGTCATGTTCCAACAGAGTAGAGTGCTTCAAGACAGCAAGTCTGAAGGGAGAAATCACTGTGGAGGGAATTTCTTCAGGAGGTAGGACCCGGGTCTTAAGACCATGTAAGGTCAGACAGCGGGAGAGGAAAGAAGGCCAGTTCCCCGGGAAAGTGGTGCTCAGAGAGATGTCCAGAAGGCTCACAGGTTAGGCTGGACCACGGCCAACCACATAAGGGGAGCCCGATGGTGGGACAAGCCAGCATGCAGCCTCCCAAGCTCCCGCTGATAAGAGTGTCTAAGGCATCCCGGGGCACTAAAAATGACCCAGATATAATGGCAGATGGAGAAATCTGCATGCATAAGAACCCCTCCCAGAAACCACTCCCTGGGATGGAAACAGGGCTTTGTTCCACCTCCTGAGATGGACAGTGAGACCCCAAAGGGCCTCCCGGAGTCAACACAAAAGGTCACCAAACAGTCTTCTAAAGGAAGGGGTGGCTGCTCACAACGGGTTCATGTTCGAGTTCAGAGCTGCTTTATTCAGACTCAGAGTGGGGAGGCCAAGGGCAACATCAACGTGCCTCCCCGACACATGACCCTTTTCCCAGAAGGCCTCCCTTCCCCAAAACTGGTAAACAGATACCTGAACAAAAATGGACTTGCAGGCCAAATTATTAGCCTGGCTGGAACACCCACATGTCTCGGTCAGTCCTGCAGATAATATCTGCCTTGGTTTAACTCCTTACTGCTGATTAAAATACTTTTACATGTGTTAGATTATGTGATTTTCACAACAGCCATGACATAAGCATTAAGCCTCTCTATTTTTTTTAAGTTTTTATTTATTCATTTATTTAAGTAATCTCTACACCCAACATGGGGCTCAAACTCATGACCCCGAGAACAAGAGTCGCTTGCTCTTTTGACTGAGCCAGCCAGGCACCCCTAAGCCCCTTGCTTTAAATATGAAGATCCTGAGAGTCAGAGAGGGTGAGGGACTTATTCAAGGTGATTAGCAAGTTGCAGAGCCAGGTTCTGAACCAGGATGTCTGTCCAGTGGTCTGTCTGCTGGATCACTACTGCAATCATCAGAATACTTTATAACGTTCTTTACAGGGACAGAGAGCTTTTACAGCAGTCCTGGGCAGTACACAGACACACACTAGCACACACAGACACACACACACACAAGCACTCATACATATGTACTCTCTTTTCCTAAAAGTAAAGTAATAATAGTAATAATACTGAGCGCACCCATCTTCCCTCCTCTGGCTATGGACTTGGTCTCAGCATATGCATAAGTTAAACAAGTACCTATTATTTAGATGACTCCTAAAGACATGCAAGTCAAGTGTAGAATGTACACACTGGTCTGTGTATAACTCACTGCTTACAAGGGCCTCGCATTTGTGCTCAATTATCTGCCCATTTCCATTTCTGTGACACATGAAGTAGCCTCTTTCCTTCATATCTATCTTAGGTCAGGACTTGTTTTCAGGAAGTGGCTATTTCCCAGGCAGATGTAAAAATCACAGGGCTTGGAAAAAAAACTTCCCCCTCAAATCAACCATTTTCCCCATTTTTAGGCAAAGCAAAAGCAGCTGTATCAGATGGATGGGCATATATACTTTATTTTAAAAACCCCCAACTCCCATTTTCTCAGAGCCCTTCTCTCAAATCCATAGGTCACACAAATTAAATCAGCCCATCAACCAGGTGTCAATTAGTCTTGCACCGTGGGGAGAAAGTTCTACACAGAAATGGAGACCGAGACAAAAATCAAAGCTAAATGTAGTGAGAACTGAGCAAGCCACCTCTCAGCTCAGAGGCAGAGGGCCTGTCATCTCGCCCACGAAGTAAAGATAACTCCCCCACCAGCCTCAGGGAGGCTTTGTTTTTTTTCTTTCTCATAACACACAATTTTACCAAAAGATCTTACTGAAAATAAGGTCATATACTTAATCCATAAAGCAATTGGCTCACCTAATTTTAATCACCCCTCTTTCTAAGAGAATTTATATAATCAGGCCACACTACACAAATGGAATTAAAATACATTTTTTCACCTTTTTTTCCTAGTACGGAAACTCAAAGGAAAACTTCATATACCACTCATCTTGCTGAAAACCACAGGAATAAAGTGATTTATTTCTAGTTAAACCAAGTACTTCAACCACATACCCTTAAACCTTAATCTTAAACATACCCATGAAGTATGATTTTTGAGAGCTTTCCTTCTTCCTTATTCCCTCAGGAAATCTCCAATAATATAGCATAAGCTCCTCCTAAGTGCAGGCTCTCAGTGATGTCCTGAGTTGATACTAAACACATACAGAAATACTCTCTTACAGTATCCTTTTAAAAATGGCTTTTAGGGCGCCTGGGTGGCTCAGTTGGTTAAGCGACTGCCTTCGGCTCAGGTCATGATCCTGGAGTCCCGGGATCGAGTCCCGCATCGGGCTCCCTGCTCGGCGGGGAGTCTGCTTCTCCCTCTGACCCTCCTCCCTCTCATGCTCTCTGTCTCTCATTCTCTCTCTCTCAAATAAATAAATAAAATCTTTAAAAAAAAATAA
>NC_138382.1:23743405-23810538 GCF_054177405.1 Leptonychotes weddellii | reverse complement strand
GGCGCCTGGGTGGCTCAGTTGGTTAAGCGACTGCCTTCGGCTCAGGTCATGATCCTGGAGTCCCGGGATCGAGTCCCGCATCGGGCTCCCTGCTCGGCGGGGAGTCTGCTTCTCCCTCTGACCCTCCTCCCTCTCATGCTCTCTGTCTCTCATTCTCTCTCTCTCAAATAAATAAATAAAATCTTTAAAAAAAAATAAAAAAATAAAATAAAAATGGCTTTTATTCCCCACTCTTACTGGAACTTGTAAAAAATTTTAGTTAAGCTCCACACTGGAAATTCCCATTAGGTAACCTAGGGTGTGGGTGCTTTTGAATTTCCTCCTAATTTAAAAAAAAAAAAAAAAAAAAAAAGCTTAGGATCAGGACATCAGGTGAATATGGAAAAATACATATTTTGATACAGGTGTAAGTAAATACACACTTTCTCTTTGTTTCAAGATCCTTTACTCAATACAAATCCACTAAAACCAAATTCTTACATTGAATCTAAATTTAGGTGTGAAAACTGGGCTTTGTGCTACTTAGACCAGAGCTCAACACATCCTGTCAAATACCCAGTCAAGGAGAAACTGAGCCAGTGCTGAGACGCCTCAAAATAATCATTCTTTGTTCACCTAGAAACTGAACGACTTTGCACTCAGAGTCACAGCTCCCACAGTGGTGGAAGTACGCTCTGGACCCAGATAGCCATATTAGACTCTCAATCATTTATTTGTTAAAAATTTAACATGGTAAACGAAACCAAAGCAACCACTAACACCAACTGGGTAATTAAATCCCTGGCTGGAGGAAGTTTCAAAATCCAAACCCGACAGCAACATCTGGCAAGCATGCCACCAATACTTGCTCAGGTTACTCTGAAAATTCAGAAAGAAAGTATTAAGATTTTAAAAGCCTACTAATTAGTTTGTATCTGCTTAAATCACATAGAAGATCTAACACCAGATGCAAATATATCTTAGCTTTTGCCTCATCTCGGAACGGCAAAAGCTGACAAGAGTTACTGCAGACAATTAAATCTGTTCCTGTCCAGGGCTCTTGATCAATACCCTTTGCAACATAATCTAACACTGAAATTGCCTATCATAGCCCCTTGGATTAGGTGGTTTATTTCTGGACCCCAGCCCGTGCTGGGTTAGTAACTCTTTTCTCTATAATTTGCACATCTCTTGGAAGGGAGAGGGAGTCTCCCGATTCAAACTGCATTTGTTTACCGCCCACGGCCCCCAATATTATGCATTCCCACCACCCAGTAGCATGCGCTTCCGGCACCCCCTGTACCTGCCAAGTTCCTCGCCGGTGTCGTAGTAATCATCCACGTTTTCCTGCCTGAACACAGTCATGATAAACTGTCACGCCTCACCAAAGCCCAGGCACTTCAGCTCCGCTTCCCACACCATCACCACCGCTCCTGCGCCTCCTTGGGCCCCTCATGCATCAGTCTCCAGTCCTTTAAAATAATAGCAACAATAACAGTAAAATGACAACCCGAAAAGGAAGGAGTCCTCCCCAGCTAAGAGCCTCTCGCCAAGGACCCCCTCTCCCCAGCTGCCCCTCCCCGCCGGGTGGAGAGGCGCACCCTTTGTTAAACCCGCGCCAGGGACGTCCCCAGCCCCGCATCGCCCGCGCGCGCGTGGAGCTGAGCACAACCGCACCCCAAGGTCCGCGTCCCCGAAAGCACCGCGCTCCGCGCGGATCAGAACCGGCTCCGGAAGTGACTGGCCTCCTCGCCTCCCCTTCCTCCACACACACGCCCACCCAGCTCCCCACCTCCGGGGGCGCCGCGGAAGAATGAAGCCCTCGCCCGGGCGGAACGCGCCTCGCTGGAAGCATCCCCCTCCAGCCTGCGGCGGCACGGCGACCCCGCGCCACCTCTCGGCTCCCGCACTCCCCGGCCAGCGCGGCCAGCGCGGCCACCCCCTCCCCTCCCCCGAGCCAGGCAGTCCCCAGAGGCACATTCCTGGCGACTCCCGCTCCGTTACCCGGCCGACCCGGCGTACGGCCGCCCGGGGGAGCAGGGGAGGAAAGGGAGCGGCCGAGGGAGGCGCGGCCGCCCGCTCCCGGTCTCCGCGCCCCGACACAAAGCGCCCGGCCCGGCCCGCGCCACCTGTTCCCACCCGGCCCGCGGGGCAGAGGGAGCCTCCTGGCTGCGACCCCACTTCTCACTTCTCCCCGCAGTCCAGCCGCCCCCGCCTCGGCCTTCCCGGCTGCCCTGGGCGCTGCCCGGGCAAACCCCGCCGCGCCGCCGCCGCGAAAGCAAAAGCAGGCGGCGGGGCCCGGGAGGAGCCGGGGAGCGCGCGCGGCCACTCACCCGGGCGCCCGGGAGCTGCCCGGGTCCCTCCGGAGCTGTCCGAGGCCGACCGTGGGCGCCAGCGCCGGAGACGAGCGGGGCGGCGGCGGGCGCGCGGGGAGGGGGCGAATGGGGGGGGGGCGCGGATCCCACGCGTCCGCCCCGGCGTCGGCTCGGTGGGGCTCTCCCGCTCCGGCTCGGGAGCAGCCCCTCGGCTCCTCGCCGCCTTCCTGGAGAAGGGCGGCCGGCAGGCGGCCAATGGGGACCCCGCGGGCGGGCTGGCGGCACGGCCCACCCACCTCCGAGCTGCCCTGCCCGGCCGGCGCTGCGGGTTCTGCGCCGCGCTGAGTGCTCCTCCCCGCTCGGCGCTCCCGGCTCGCTGGCGCGCTCTACCGCGCACACCCCCGCACACACCCACTCACCCACACCCACCCTGGAGCCGAGGGAGCGCAGCCGCGCGCGTCGTGGGCGCCCCACCTGTGCACGCCGCTCGGCTGCCCCCTTCGGCCGCGTTCCAGAGAAATGCGATTCCTTCGTCCCCAGATGTGTACTGAGCGCCCAGCGTGTGCCAGGCACGGTGCTGGGCACCGGGAACTTGGAGACCAAAATAGATTTTTAAAAATCCCTGCCCTCGTGAAACTTACATTCTGGTGGAGAAGCTAGAAAAGAGATATGTAAGCAAATGAATAAGACCATTTTAGAAGAAGTCAGGTCTATGGAGACAGTAACACAGAAGAACGGGATAGAGAAGGGCAGGGAGGGAGTGGGTCGCATTACTTGCCTTTCCTCTCCAGAATAGGTGTTTTGAGCTGAGATCTGAAAGATAAGAAGGTATGCAAAAGAGAAAAGATTGAGGTCTCAGAGGACCAATGAGCAACAGAAAGGAAGGGTTTATGTGTGCTCTTCAATAAGTATTGGCTATTGATGACTTGAAACGTGGATAGTCTCCAAGTGTTCTAGAAGTGTGAAATGCACATCGAATTCCAAGACTTGGTATAGAAATAAGAATGAGGGGCGCCTTGGTGGCTCAGTCGTTAAGCGTCTGCCTTCGGCTCAGGTCATGATCCCAGGGTCCTGGGATCGAGCCCTGCATAGGGCTCCCTGCTCCACAGGAAGCCTGCTTCTCCCTCTCCCACTCCCCCCCCCCCCGCCTTGTGTTCTCTCTCTCCCTGTGTCTCTCTCTGTCAAATAAATAAATAAAATCTTTAAAAAAAAATTCTTAGAAATAAGAATGAAAAGTATCTCGTGAATATTTTTGTAATAACTACATGTTCAGATGATAGCATTTTGGATATACTGAGTTAAATAAAATCTATTACTAAAATTAATTTCACCTTTTACTTGTTAAAATGCAGCTACTAGAAAATATAACAATACCTTTGGGGCTTGCATTATGTCTCTGAAGAGTGTGCTGGTCTACACAGAGACCCCATACCTCCTGGAGACTCTTTATACACTTTCTCTTCTTCTTACCCCGCGCTCCCACCAATGCTTTGGGTCTGTGAAACAGAAAGGATGGTTTCCCATAGGGACTCCTGGGGATCCCCAAACAGAAAAGTTCCTACAGGGAAATCTGCCTTACTGCTTAGAATTGTAGGCACTATGTGAGCCCTCTGAGATTTCAGAGTTATATCACTATTCAAATAACCCAGATTTTCTAAAATGAGGTTTAAACTCATTTTGGGTCAACAGAAGTTTCAACTGTAGAAATTTTGGCCTACTGCCAAAAAAAAAAAGAATGCCCCTCAGACTTTATATCAGACTGTCCTCTTTTTTTTTTTAAGATTTTATTTATTTTAGACATAGAGAGAGAGAGAGGGCACACACACACAGAGCAGGGGAGGGGCAGAGGGGGAAGGGGAGGGATTGAAAATCTCCAGCAGACTCATTGCTGAGCAGGAGCCCAAGGTGTGGCTCAATCTCACCACCAGGAAATTATGACCTGAGCCAAAACCAAGAGTGGGATGCTTGACCAACTGAGCCACCCAAGTGCCCCTCAGACCATCTGCTTAAAGAACATTTCATTTAGTGGCCCAAAGGAAGGGCAAATGTTCATGATGATAGAAGTAAGGGAAGGTTCCAAATTAGGAGATACTACCAACCTAAGTGGTGGGTTTGAGAATTAATACCAAAGGATCTTGAGAGGTGAGAAATACAGTCAAAAAATAACAACAAAAGAAAAGGTGACTCATCTGGGGGAAATGTAAATGAATACATCTGTTGGGGGGGGGAAATTTAAAAACAGATGTTTGGGAGAAATTTGGAAAGTGCTCATGGACGACTGCTTTCCAGCTAATATTTTTCCAGCAAAATAAATGTAAGTGTGTTTTCCAAGGCAATGAGGATTGGCTCTGTTTGGGGGCTAGCGTGTCTTGCCTACCATGTTCCTCGTGCTAATCACATGACATTTTCTGGGACCCTGGGAAGTGCATGAAGGTGGGTGTCACAAAATTGGATCTAATATTGGTGGAACCATTTAAGGGCTGAACGACCTTGGATGTGTTCCTTACACTCCAAGCTTCATGTCTGCGTTAATTTAGGCAAGCATTTTAGAGGAGGAAAATGTGGTAGTTAAAAAAAAATGGCCAAAAATTCAATCAAGAAGTGGAGTCTAATTTTTCTCCCCATGACCATGAGCTGGCCCTAATGCTTCGCTTCTCAGAAAATGTGGCGGAAATGACACAGCATAACGTCCTTCCAAGGCTAGGTCATAAGGCCTTTACGAGCTTCTGCCTCACCCTCTCCTTCTCTGTAACTCGCTCTGGCTCTCTCTTTCTCCCGCTACTCTCTCACTCCCTCTGCCTTCAGCTGCCATGGTTACCCTGGGGCTGCCATGTGGAGAGACCATGTGGAGAGACCACAGAAAGAAAGAAGCCCCAGGAAGCCAGCTGTTCCAGCCCCATGCTCCACCCCACCCCCACCCCCACCCCCACCCCCACCCCCACCCCCAGCTACTCGCGTTTTCACAGCCCAGGCTCTGGGAGCAGCATCAATGATTGTTACTGTTTTAAGTCATTCTTTTGGGGTGGTTTGTTACAGAGCAATACATAACTTATCAGAGAGTTAGGAAGAAAATAAGAAAAGTCTTAACATGTACCGGATGCCAGGTAGACTAAATTATTCTCTTTTTTAATCTTCGAAGAACTCTGTACATTAGCCGTCTCACTTTTTTTTTTTTTTTGCTTTATACTTAACCTTAGTGTCATCACCTGCAAAATGGGGACAATAACAGACCCTTGAATATTCCTCAGACTTGCTGGGAGAACAGAGAGAGACACTGCATGAAATAGGGCTTTGTACATTATAAAATACATCAGGGTGTTGGAGCAAGAAGGGCTCCAAGAGGCATCTCTCAGATGGAAGGCAGCAATACAGTAATCCTCAAATCATGAGATTTAAGCTGGAAAGGACGTCTGTGAAAATAAATGATTATGAATATGGACAATGGATTATGATAATCATGATGCCAGCATTTAAAACGGACTCAGATGTAGAAGTTAGAACATTATTTCATATCTGTATTAGGGTAAAATAACTACTGATATAAAGCCCAACAAAACTTAGAGTTCTAACAAATTAAAAGTTTATTTCTTACTCTCAGCACTGAGGTTTGCAGGTAGACAGAGGGCTACCCCCCGCCACCCAGAGTCACTCAGGGAGCCAAGTTTCTGCCCTCTGATGGATCCATGTTCTCTCAGTGCATGCGAGGTTCTTCTTGATCCTTCTCTTCTACTGGCTGATAAGAGAGAATCCAGAGAAGACTACACTGGAAGCTTATTAAGGGGGTCGTCAGGTTTGAAGTCTAAGGCCTAACCATTTGTGGGCAAGATAGTCTAAGACATATCAGAGTGGACCACATTAGCTCAGTTCACCTTCCAATTACTTTTTAATAACAAGTCTTTGGCTTTTATCAAGGGCTTTTTTTTTTTAATTTTAATTCCAGTGTAGTTAACATACAGTGTTATGTAAGGCTCAGATGTACAGGGGCTTATATTTTATTCTTTTTAAAGATTTTATTTATTTATTTGGCAGAGAGAGAGAGAGAGCACAAGCAGGGGAAGCAGCAGGCAGAGGGAGAAGCAGGATTCCCACTGAGCAAGAAGCCAGATGTGTCACGGGACTCGATCCCAGGACCCTGGGATCATGACCTGAGCCAAAGGCAGATGCTTAACTGACTGAGCCACCCAGGCGTCCCTTAAGCTTTTTTAAAAGATTTATTTATTCGGGAGAGAGAGAGCGTGCACACGTGAGCATGAGCAGAGGAAGAGGCAGAGGGAGAGGGGGAGACTCTCAGGTAGACTCCAATGCCCAGCACAGATCCCAATTCGGCGCACAATCCCATGACTCTGGGATCATGACCAGAGCCGAAACCAAGAGTTGGATGCTCAACCAAGTGAGCCACCCACGCACCCCCAAGGGGCTTATATTTTCAAACTGCCCTGTGAAAAATGTTTCTGTACCTGTGGCTTCCCTTGGAGGGATTGCCCATTATGCAGCCGAGTATCTCTTATGTAGGAAGTCACATGACTGCACCCAATCCCTCCCAGTACTGAGTTCTAAGATAACTCATCTCTTTTTTTGTGAGACAATGAAAATCATAAAGCTCATTCTGTTTTCCATTTTCCCTGGATTCCAAAAAGCATGTGGCAATCTCAGAAAGTATAGTCCTCTAAGTAATGTCCAATTCACCATATTCTCTGAGTCAATCAATAAGCATGTGTTTTCTAGTATATATTAGATACTGAGGATGCAGAGATGAAAGAAACATTCTTTATCCTCAAGTAACTCAGTCTAATGAGGGAGCCCAATGAACAATGAAGACTATTCCATTACAGTGTGACTGTGCTAGATATATAATCCATTCACTCCTCTAGAGCCAGTCTCGACCCTTCTCCAACCTTACAGGTTGGCAGGCTGGGCTGTGAGATTATTTTCACTCATTTCCTTGTCCTCTTCCTGCTGGTTGGTTTGGCCAGTGGGGAACCCTGGTATGAGGTCAAGAAGGAGGGAAGAGAATGAAGCCAGTAGAGTTACTTTCCTGTTTTCCTCACAGAAAGGTTGCCTTGGTCACTGTCAAACAAAGGTCTACTGCTCTTCATCAGATAACCTCTTCCACATGATTTTCTCTGTCCAGGCTGTTGGTAACCAGTCTCTCACCTTGTCTGTTTGGACCTAGAGTTGGTGCCAGATCAACTGTTACTAACCTGGGTTCCTACCCCATCCCTTATGGTTTCCTGCACCCCTCCCACACCTCTCTGAATCATCCTAATTAGAGTGTGCCATTTCCTTCCTCTGGGACCTTGATTGCTAGTGTAAGGAGAGCGGAATCTCAGACTGCTGTGAAAACACAAAGGGAGGGCACTTAATTCAGATAAAGGCCAAAGGTGGAGGGTGATGATAGGGGTGAGCCTGGGGTTTTAGGGAAATTTCCTAGAGGAGCTGACATCCTAATAAAACTTGAAAAAAAAGATTAAGAATTGGCAGAATGAAATGGTGGTATAATGGGGTGGTGGATTGGGGGGCACCACGGGTGGGAGAGAAAGGCATCGAGACAGAGGAAAATAGTGAGGGTAAAATCATAGACGTGAAGTAGATAATGGATCATTCAGTTCTAAGCAATAAACTTTAGGCAGTGAAATGGCAAAAAGTAAGAGCAGAGAAAGGGTCTTTTCCACCATGCCCAGGACCTAGATAAGAGCAGAGAGGTAAACCAAGGTAGATCTTGACAGCCTTGTCCATTATGTCATTAATTTGGCACATGCTCAGAGATGGTAGGTAGAGAACAACAACAAGATACTTTAAGGAGGTAGAAATCACAGGACTTTGTACTTGAGGAAAAGGACAGAATCAGGGCGATATCCAAGATTTTGGTTAAGTGATTAGAAAAATATTGCTGCTATATAGGCTGAAATACAGGTGCACAAGTTGCATGAGAAAGAGAAGATGAGGCCAGTCTTAGAGATATGAAGCTTGAGGTGTCCTGGGCGTCTAGATGATATCCAGGTGAGATGGGCACCCGTGGGATAGACAGGCTGATTCTGGTGTACACCAGGGGAGCCAGCACATGAAGTAGATGGAAACAGGATGCAGGACTAGAAAGAGCACTTGGAGCAGAACTCTTGGGAACAGAAACTATCAACCCAAGCAAATACAGAGGGGTAAGTATGCTTGGTCAGTAGCTATAAATTGCCAACTAACCTGATGAGCAGCTATGGGTTTTACTTGTGTTTCTTGGGGCCAGAACGGGCACCACCAGTGGGTAGTGAATTAAGACCTCATGAATCCTGAGTGCCTTACACGCCTGTGTATATATAGTACACCGTGAATATTTGCTGTCTTCTTGGTCTAATAGGTTACTAACTTCCTTATCTATGCTAATACATCTTGTGAATTTCATCCATCTCATTTATTTTCTTGTTTTCTATAATAGAGTTGAATATGCACAAACAAAATACCAAATGCAGGTTACACATGTCCTTCCTGTGAGTTATTTGAAGCACCTTTCTGACCCCTTTTCCCACCATTGCTCCAGACTCACCTTTTTTTGTAGTGCATGGGTATAAAAATTAGGGCTTCACAGTGCCTCCCTGGCCCTCTGAGCTGGAGTACGTGACCTCAGATTGAAGAGCCCATAGTATGGATTTTGCCTACTTCTCTACCCCTACTTCCCCTCTGACTTCCCCTCTGACTCAGCTTCTTTCCAGTTTTCATTTATTGTACCCTGAGGTATTGAATGCATTTCTGACCCCCATCAAATCCTTTGTGAAGATAAGTAGGGTGTACATAAATGCATGCAAATCACTGACCAGTATCTGAAAGGCCACAGGACATTATAAACATCTGGGACTACAAAGTTTACTCTTGCCCTTAGCCTGATTTCTTTTGTGCCTGGCCCAATTTCTTCTAGGTTCTGACACTACCTGAAGCAAAGGTTGGTAACACTGACAACACTTATAAAACTCATGGCCCAGAATGTCAGTCAGGTCCCTAACTAAAGGCACACAGGGCTGCCTCTACACAGCATACACTTAACTCACTTGATTATTATATGCAAATGTGGAATTTGTGGGACAAGTATCCTTCTTTCCCCATAGAAGTTACCCACTGGTGGGTTTTAGTGTAGTTAGCTACCAGATTCTACATTTCCCTATTGAGAATGCGTGGCTGTAATTGGAAAGAAGAGTAGAACATTCAAAGGAGTTTCTCCATTGTCAAACAAATTCAAAGCAAGACTAAAAAAAAAAAAAACACCACCACCAAAAAGCCATCCAGAAAGAAACACTCAAGATTATTCATCCATTAGAACTGGATGTACCGGGACGCCTGGGTGGCTCAGTTGGTTGGGCGACTGCCTTTGGCTCAGGTCATGATCCTGGAGTCCCGGGATCGAGTCCCTCATCGGGCTCCCTGCTCGGTGGGGTGTCTGCTTCGCCCTCTGACCCTCCTCCCTCTCATGCTCTCTGTCTCTCATTCTCTCTTGCAAATAAATAAAATCTTAAAAAAAAATAAAAAAAAAAAAAGAACTGGATGTACCAATCATGATTGCAGATAAAATCTGAACTTCGATTTAGTGAATGTAGTTATACTTATCTTCTATTGCTTCTAATTTTTTTTTCCTCTGCTGGTGACTAATCAACCTCTTTAAAGCCATCATACTTAATACCATTGATTTCTATTTATTTTTCCTTTCAGCAAAAATTATGGTAAAAAATGTTTTTCAGTCAGTATCAAAATTCATCTTTTCCAGGCAGATAGGTATTAAATATTACAGAAGATTCAATATCAATGAAGGCCTCTGGGTTTCTTGGCATGGTTTCATGAAATACAAGTCCCATTACTCAAGTCAGTGAAGTGATTTACAGCCTTATTCACAGCAGTTTGGTAGGATTTATAGAAACATCGCTTTTTTAAAAAGACAAACTTGTCATAAATCATTCCAGAAGGTTCTGTCAGTTTGAAGATTTGCAAATAGAGCAACAATCTTTGACCCATTCAATGCTGTATTCTCCCACCAAGAACTTAAAATTTATACACCTATAAAATTGGTGTTTTCTGCTTGTATACACTTAGTGAGTCCAAATTTACTCTTTTAAAAAAACTATATAAGAGTAATGGGTGTAATTTAATTTGCTGCTTAAATATTTCTACGATTTTCTCTCAATTTTAAGAAATTTTGAGAAGACGAAAATTTCTGAGAAAATACCCTTCAAGAACACTACACTGGGTTTATAACATCTTAGAAATCCAGGATTACTTCTCATAGTCTAATGCTCATCATTAACTTAATTATTTATTACATGATGAGAATAATGGTCAGACAGACCCTGGGGTTGATGATTTAGAAGGAGCCACATTTTACATTTCTTTAGAATTCTCTTAAGGAAAGAGTCTACTTGGTTTTTCTGTTATTTCCTGCTGGTTTCCTAGAAGAAATCCCTGAATGGAACTTTCCAACACAATCAGTAAAAAGAGTCCCTAACCAAGGTTACCCAAAAAAGGCACAATAGTTGAAAATGCATTTCCCACCTCTCCTGCACGCCCCTCCCCGACTCCCTTCAGTCTACCTCACCCTCTTAAGGTTTAAACAACATAGATCCCCCATCCTATCCTAAATTTTTGCATAGGTGATTAATTTTTCAAATATTAACTAAAGAGATTCTTCCACATATTAAAAAAATTACATTTTAATTGACTTAAATATGTCTTAAGTGACTCTAACATGTCTTTTAAATGTTTTTTGATTAGGTACTTGATTATAAGCTGCATTTATATAACCTTTTAAAATACTTGTAGGCTCTGGGGCACCTGGGTGGCTCAGTCAGCTAAGCATCCGACTCATGGTTTCAGCTCAGGCCACACCTCATGGGCTGTGAGATTGAGCCCTGGGTGGGGCTCCATGCTGAGCTTGGGATTCTCTCTGTCTCTCCACCCCTTCCCCTGCTTGCATGCGAGTGCTCTCTCTCTCTTAAATAAATAAATCTTTAAATGATAAAATAAAATACTTATAGGCCCCTTGAGTGTTAGAAGTCCATGTTTTATGTCTTTTAGAATATCTCAAAGAGCTAGTACTAGAAAAGCATGGTAGTAGGCACATGGTAGCACACAGTGAATATTTTCTCTTGGATTGATTGCCTTGTAGTATAATTAATTAGCTACAATAATATTCAGATATGCAGACAGTGTTTGCTTTTAACCAAAATGCATTCCAGGGAACTGGAACATCATGCAGCCCAGGGTAAAACAGCACTTTTCCATGGGAAGAGCAGGATAATTGGAGGTTGTCTTCCTGACCAAGGGTTTGGCATGAAATAAATTTTGGCAGTAAACAAAACTATGTTATAAAAGCCAAGACTCAGCAACTATAACTCTGAAAATACAAAACAGTAAAATTCTGCTCCAAGCCTAATAAAATGGGCATAAATGCACGGCACACATCCGCCAGGACTCCACTCTTACCGGTAGGTGTGCATGTGTGCATGTGCATGTATTCAATATCACATAAACCGCACTGTTATAGTAAGATAAATTCTAGATAAAATTGTATGTGAGTAAAATAAGCATTAAACAGTTCATCACCAATAATTGCGCGGAAGGGACAGGAAGAGTCTAAAGGACTTTTGAGGAATAATTGACAAGAGGCAGGTTACCAATATCTGTCTGAGAAGGTTTGAGCTGATTCCCCTTTCTCTCTTAGAGAAGTTCCTAGGGTGCCTGGGTGGCTCAGTCGGTTAAGTGGCTGACTCTTAATTTCAGCTCAAGTCATGATCTCAGGGTCTTAGGATCAAGCCCCGCATCGAGCTCTACACTCAGCAGGGAATCTGCTTGAGAATTCTCTCTCCCTTTCTCTCTGCTCCTCCCCAACTCACCCGCTCCCTCTCTCTCTCTCAAATAAATAATAAATCTTTTTTTAAAAAAGTTTCTTAAAGCAACAAGAATCTTTGTAGTTCATCAGTGCTACTTCAAATGATAGCATGAGGTCCTCAAAACATGTTATTTGTTGACACTGAGGGTTGCTGCACAGAGAAGTCTTTTTTTTAAGGATCTCAAATTTAACCCAGAATATCTCCCTTCACTGTTTGCTGCTTCCTCCATTAATTTACAAGTGCTTTTTATTATGACATATAGGAAAATTTCCCAGAAAAGAATAAGCAACAGCTTTTCCCAGTTCATTGGAAAACTTTGAACTTGGAGTAGTTGCATGTACTCTCACAGTGTTGCCAAGCAAAGGTTACACCAAAATCCAACCAACTTGAGCTGTTCCCTCGGTCTCTAACAGAAGTCATGCAGTGAAGGCCAAAGGGCATTTGAACCTGGCAGCATATGGAATAAGGAACCCTCTAGCGGTGAGCTTCTAGAAACACAAATAACGTATAACAAACATCATTTAAATGCACATCTGCACCCAAAAGAAGGGAAGGAAGACACAACCAAAGAAAAAAATTACAAAGATAAAAATGGATCTTGACAGCGCTAGGGACTGGTATCAGCTTCAGGAATATAAGGCATTGGATTTTTAATACCTAAGTGAGACAGGAGATGAGGCTTTTGGCAATTCTGGATAAAACACTCTCCAAGAGTTCAAACCTTCAGTAAGAGATGGACTAGATAAAAATCCACCATTTACATGGGCCAGTGACAAAAAGTTGATCTGCCATAAAGTGCATGAGAATTTGTAACCTCAGGCCTCCTTCTCAAATGGAATTGAATTTGAAACTGATACTTCATGTTGGTCCAGAGTCACCTATACCAGGAAAGTGGCCCTGGGACTTCCCCTTGTCCCATGCCATGGAGAACACTGAAAACTGTAAAACCCTCGAGAAACCAAAGCAGCAAGACTCAAATCATTAGATTTGATAAATAACAGGGATAGCTTCCTTCCCGAGAACTTCAGATACCTGGGCAATTGAATACAGGCTGTAAAACAAGAATATTTAAAATGATTAAGGACATTAACAAAGGAATCAAACTTAAATATGATCAAAGACAGAGGCACCTGGCTGGCTCAGTCGGTAGAGCATGCAACTCTTGATCTCAGGGTTGTGAGTTCAAGCTCACCTTGGGCCCAGCGTATACTTTTAAAAAAAAGATCAGAGACACACATTGAGAAGGGTTGTTGGTGACAGGCAATTTGGAATGCAAGGACTTCAACACAAGAAGAGATGAAACACGGGAAGTGTGTGTCTTATGTATGTTTGACTAAGCTGGATTTTTCTCCATTCTTGGAGTTCAGTCACATTTCTTTAATGTCTCTTATTTCAAGGTAAGAATGGGGCGGAAGTGTCGCAATCCTTAAGGAGAAAACACAGATTTACATGGTTAAAAAGTAGACTAGAAATCCTTATAGAATTTGTTAGTGATTGGTAATTCCTATTGGAACCATCTCTATGCCTTTGAACAATTCTGACATTTTTGCAACCATAAGACATTTTTCTTTCATCATTTAAAAAACTTATATTTGGCCACATTTGAGTAGGTTGAACTTTAGGCTTCTATTTTTTTCCTCTCGAGATCAGTTGTGACATTGTTCCAATCTGTTCATCAGTCTTTCTGAGGGTTTCAGGATGTAGATAAGGATGCTTCCGTAAGGTAGAATAAGCACAAGAGCAGTTGAGCAGATCTGGGTTCTATCACTCACTGGGCCATTAAGACAGCCATATAATAACTCTCAATACCGATTTCTCCTTTTTTTTTTTGTTTTGTTTTGAGTATTAGACAGGTAAAGTAGGAAAAAATGTGTGCAGAGCAGATTCCACTAGAATACAATGCCTGCCTGACTGGATTGCATTTTTTTAAAAATAGACTTTATTTTTTAGAGCATTTTAAGGTTCACAGCAACATTGCGACAAAGGTACAGAGATTTCCCCTATAGCCCCTGTCCTCACCACATGCGCAACTTCCCCTATTATCACCATCCTTCACCAGAGTGAAGTATATTTGTCACAGTCAATGAATCTATTGATATATCAATGTCACCCTAAGTCCATAGTTTGCATTAGGGTTCTTTCTTGGTGTTGTACGTTCTATGGATCTGGACAAATTTATGACATGTATCCACCATTATAATATCATACAAATGGTTTCATTGCCCTAAACATCCTCTGTGCTTCACCTATTCCCCCTCCCACCCCCACAGCCTCTGGCAACCACTGATCATTTTACTGTCTCCACAGATTTGCCTTTTCTAGAATGTCATGAAGTTGGAATCCTACAGTACGCAGCCTTTTCAGATTAGCGTCTTTTGCTTGGTAATATGCATTTAAGCTTCCTTCTTATCTCTTCATAGCTTCGTAATGCATTCTATTTTAGAGTTGAATAATATTCTATTGTCTGGATATACAACAGTTTATTTATCCATTCATCTACTGAGGCTCATTTGGTTTCCGCCTCATTCTGGCGACTATGAATAAAGCTGCTGTAAACATCTGCGTGCAGGTATCTGTGTGGAGATCAGTTTTCCACAACATGGGTAAATAGCACGGGGTACAGTTGCTCAATCTCATTTAGTTTTGTAAGAAACTGTCTTCTGAAGTGGCTGTAGCCTTTCACATTCCCACCAGCGATGAACAAGAATTCCTGTCGCTCCACATCATCACCAGTATTTGATGTTGTCAGTGTTTGGGGTTTAGGCCATTCTGATAGGTGTATGGTGCCATCTCATTGTTTAATTTGCATTTCCCTGATGCCATATGATGTGGAACATCTCTTCATGTGTTCACTTGCCATCCGTATGTCTTCTTTAGTGAGGTGTCTGTGAAGGTCTTCGGCCCATTTTAAAAATTAGATGGTCTGTTTGTTGTTGTTGTGGATTAGTATTTCCCAATCTGTATCCCGCGGAGTTCAGTTCCTTGGCATGTCTATTCTGTGAGAAAGAACATTCCATGGTCAGGTGAGCTTGGGGAATTTTAAAGTAAACAGAGCTAAACAGTTTCTCTGCAGCACAACTTCTCAGACCTTTAATATCCTAATGTGTGGGGTGTGCTCCAAGTCAGGAATTTGGTAAGCCATGTCTCCCTGAGTGATTGGACCCCCATTTTTGCTCAGGAACTTGAGAACATCGAGGAACACCAGATGCTGGCAAACTACTTTTTATATCATTCAGTTCCATTGTTTTGTATGTAGCCATATGGAGACATTTTTATTTATGTGTTATTTCTAAGTCAATTTAGGTGGATATAAATATAGGTTATGCCACTCTATTAAAATTATGACTGTACATACCAGAGTATTCCCAAATTTGGAAACTTTCTGTCAAGAATATTAACCGCCCCTTAAGTCCAGCTCATGTCTGGTTACCTCCATGAAACTTTCCCTGATGCTGATGGTCTACATTGATCTCTCTCTAAACTGCTTTGGCCCTTAAGTTTTATCTATGCAATTTACCTCCAAATATGTGTTCCCTTGAGAGTCTTCATTATCCCATATTTGATGATCTCATCTCTCAGTAGTGTTCACTTCTTCAGGAATGTGCCTTATATTACTGCTGAGTGTCATACACATGGCCTACACATGGATTTTAATTACAACTGTCAAATAATTGTTTCTTTCCTAGTCCTTCCCTCCCTCCCTCCATTCCTTCCTTCCTTCCTTCCTTCCTTCCTTCCTTCCTTCCCCTTCTGATTAAATATATGTTAACTGAAAGCATCACAGTTCTATTTTCCAAATGGATCACAGTAGTGTAAAATTAGATCAGCTAGCTTCTTATACGCATTACAAACTGTTTAAGCACACCGAGGCACAGGTGTTTGTTCCTAAGGTGCAAACTTTACAACACCTTCAAATTATGCCTCACGGCCTTCCTTGCCAATGACCTGGCAATGGTTGTATACCAGCCAAAAGAGCAGAGAAAAATTGATTTAATGACAACTAAATGCAGTGTATTTGGACAGCGGAATAAACCATTTTAAAATATGATCGCACAAGACAAACTTATATGCAGCATTGCAAATGTTTACTATGTCATGGCCTGCCCTTTGAGTGTTCTGTGATGTTCAATAGCATGAGCCAGGCAGATTTTTCTGTATTCCCATTACAATACAGCTGTAACAAACCAGATATTTGTCAAAAATCTGTCATCAGGGAAACCCAGGCCTTTCCCTCTCCTAGCTAGCAGGAACTGTGAGTTCTGTACGAATGAGTAACCTACGTACAAGAGCCACCAAAATACCTGAATTGGAAATGATTCACATGATTGGAAAAAGCTCAATAATTGCTTTTATCAGGGATAACCACTGTTAAAAGGAATCATAAAATGTGCTAAACATCATTGAATTATACTCTGAAAACAAATGAATTTCAAATATGCTGTTAAAAAAAAGAATTGCACAATTTTATCCACAGTGTTATTGAGAGTACTGGTTTGATGTGACAGACCATACCGTCTTGCACTCAATTTAGAGGACAAACACCTTCTCAACATCTGCTAGATAGGGCTGAATTAGTCGTCAGAGAACAGACAGAATTAACATCCTCATCAATTATTACTACAATGGTTTTGTTTAAAGTAATTGTTCACGATTTTATGTTGAAGGACAATTTCAAGTATAATGGCATGCAAGATACATTTTTAAAGAAAGCTTTCATCATCTTATTGAAAACACGATGTGTTTATCCTGGAGCAAGGCCATTAATTAAGTACCTAAAAATAGATAATGCGATGCTGCTGGGCAAGGACATTCCTCGATAGTTATAAGCGTGAAATACCTGAATAAAGCATTTGTTAATTGGCATTGAAGTGTTATGTTTCTCCTATTAAGATAATAAGGATGTGAACCTCAAAGACCCACTTGTGAGCAGCTAGCAATGGAAGTTTCCCATCAGTCCCTCAAGTTGTGTGTAGATAATTTTCATCATCCTGGCTTCCCTGCAGGTGTTCAAACCAGTCTATAGTGATGGGGATGTGGCCCGCCCCTTATTTTTAATAGGAAACCTGATGAATTGCCTTTTACTTTATACTTTGACCCCACAACAAGAGGACATGAGTAGGCATTCAGTTTCTGTTCTAACAACATCTCTTGTGGAGTCAACATTTGATCAGGAGTAGGACTGCTGCGATCTTCTCTTTCCCTGTTTTATGTTTTCTCCCACAAAATGCTTATTTCAGTCCTGCAGGCTGGACATGAAGGGAAACATCAGAGGATTGTCGTGAGTGCCTGACGGCGCTGTGGCCGGTGTAGTTAAACATGAAAGTGGTGTCATCTTTGGGATGGTGACATGACCTTGTCATCCTCACAGTTTAGATGAGTCTCCAAAGAGTGGGGATGCCATTTGACATTGTGAACAAAAGAAGGATGAAGAGAGGAAAGTCTACTAGAGGTGTCTTCCTGGACAAGTAGGGTCACTTGGCCAAGGAGATCTACAGTGGCTCAGCCACACAAGAACCACATGCTCCGGGGTGTTGCTCATACCTCCAGAGGCCTGAGAGAGGGAGTGAGGGGTGGGGGTGCATTCTGATCGGCTTTGATACAAGCATTTATCACATTCATTCACCGTGGTTTTTTTGTATAAACATTCTAGGGGCAGAACTAACTAGCAAAATGGGATCTCTCTCACACACAGAATTTTGTAAGACATAAAATATCCTGCATATGTAAAGTATTATCAATTACTTATTTTTCCACCCGCCCCCCCCCCAGATTTCTCCTGTCTTCCTGATCTCCTTAAAGCTGGTGAGACTGAGGTATACCCCCATCACATCCCCACTCATGCCCTCGCCCCCACCAGTCTCACCCCACTCCACACCCAATGTGTCAGAAATCACCTTGCACCCCTGGATTTAGCTACATCCCCCCAAGCTATGAGTCTGTGGCCCAGACAATCCTACCAAGCTCCTAGGGACTTCTATGTGTTTCCTTATTACCAAGCTGGCCTAGGAGAGACGACAGCAGGGCCGGGGACTCATGCCACACCTCTAGCCCCCCCGTTGGTGCCCTTCTGTCTGGGTGGGCCCCATCACAGGCCTGAGTCTAGTTGTGCGCTCTGTTGTGAAGCCTGGATTCATTTTCCAGGCTCCAGGTCCCCTGACCCCTCCCCCACCCCTTCTTTTGAGATGGAAGTTGTACCCTGACCTCTGTCTTGGGACAGCAGCCCTCGTGCCCTTGCCTTGTCTTGCAAAGCCCTGCTCCTGGGCAAGGAGCATGTTCGTGACCCTGGGATGGCACTGGGATGCACCCCGCAGCGGCTCCCTTCCAGGACTGAAGGACTGCTCTTCCCAGCTGCTGGGAGTGCTCCTGGCAGAAAACCTTCAGCTGTCAGCCCACTGGGGGACTTTCCTAGGCTACAGAGAGCCTCCTGGCCCTAGCTGGGGTGGACTGCATTCAGGGGCCCCTGGAGGTGGTCTACAAAGGCCCATTCCCTTTGCTGGAATGTGGGACAACCCTAAGCGTGTCACCCCAGCTTCAGACCTCCTGGAGGGGTTGTCTATGGCCTCTGGTCATCTTTTCCCTCTGCCAATCTTATCTCCTGCCCTTCCCTTCCTCAGATGTTGATCTTAAGAGCACCACTCACTGACCTCCTGCAGGCCAAGCTCCTCAGCTCAGGGCCCAGGGAAATGCAACCTGCCCCACCCCCTCCCGGGCCTCCGGGACTTCTCTAAGGACAACCTCCACTTCTCTGGCCCCACGCCTTCCAAGCCACCTGGATTCTTTTGCAAGATTCTGGCCACCTTCTTTCCAAGTACTTCCCAACATGGGACTCGGTTCTGCAACTTTACTTTTGTGGAAGAGGGTAAGTTTACTGAGGTTTCATGTAAAAGCTTCGAGAAGCTCTCCCCCTGCACCAAAGCACAAATGATAATATTTCCTCTGCTGGAGAGATCTTGATGCTGTATTACAGCTATTTTCTCTCTGTTATTTTGCCCCAGTTTTCTTCCAGTTATACTTAGAATCCTCTGACTTTTCTGGAGCGACAAGACGACCCGGCTCTGTCGACTTTAAACCACTTCTGTTGGGGTGCCTGGGTGGCTCAGTCGTTAGGCATCTACCTTGGGCTCGGGTCATGGTCCCAGGGTCCCAGGGTCCTGGGATCGAGCCCCGCATCGGGCTCCCTGCTCAGATGGAGGCCTGCTTCTCTCTCTCCCACTCCCCCTGCTTGTGTTCCCTTTCTCGCTGTGTCTCTCTCTGTCAAATAAATAAATAAATAAAATCTTAAAAAAAAAACAAACAAACTTATAAACCACTTCTGTTCAGCCAGGCTGCTCTGGTTAATAAGTATATTCTGGAGTTTAGAAGATACAAAATAAAATGACATATGGAGAGATGGAATAAAATAGATTGCATAACAGCAAAACAGCACTGACCACAATTTTATCTTTCCTGTAATGATCCAAAAAGCACCGTGCGGTCTTGAAGAATTTATGAGCATCTTTTATAGAGGTTCCAGTTGACAGAGATTTGGAGGTGCTGAGTTATCACTGCTCTAAAACCACATAGAAAGTGGACGTCCGGTACATTGCTGTTCTTGTCTCTGTGTTATACTTGAGACATTGTTTACCTGGATAAATGGTTCTAGTTTTACCAAAAATCGTTGTGAATCTGGGTAACCCCTCCATGACTTTAGACTCCTGTCGTCTCTTTGGTAAAAAGAGGGAATTAGGTGCGGGGTTGCTATGCACTCAAATTCGTGTCCCCCCCACCAGGATTCATATGTTGAACCCTAATGTCTACTGTGGTGGTATTGGGAGGTACCTGGGTCATGAGTGGGATTAATGCCCTTATACAAGTTTCGAGAAAGCTCCTCTGTTCTGCCGAGTGAGGGCACAGCCAGAAGTTGGCACTCTAAAACCCGGAAGAGCGTTCTCACCATAACCTCACCATGCTGACACCCTGACCTTGGACTTCCAGCCTCCAGACCGTGAGAAATAAATTCCTGTTGTTTATAAGCCCACCTTCCCCCAGTCTTGGTATTTTGTTAGAGCAGCCTGAACGGACTAAGGCAGGTGTCAAGCTCTGTTTCTATGATTTTTCATGAAGTTTGCTACATTAAAGAAATGATGTTTGGGTCCATAAGGTCCAGAGGTTTGTGCAAAGGGACCACCCCCCCGCCCAAAGTCTGCACCTTCCACGTTATATCATATTCTTAGGGGTAGATTCACTGCTCACCTTTTAGCTGGCCTCTCCCCTGAATGATGGACAAGGCCACCTACTTGATCACAGTATTTTCCTTTGGAATATTTGTGTTTATTTGTTCTGCCTCTGTAGAATGTGGTTTGAACTCCCAGAAAGGGAGAGTGAAACCAAAAAATAAAACCTTATCATTTTTAGTGGGAGTTGTTTACACTGTTATGACCACAGATGGTCTCTGCAGTTTTGAATCTCAGCCCCATCCCTGTGTAAACATGGGCAGAAGACAAGAGTCCTCCATGCCTCAGATTTCTCCTTCGACAAATGGGGACAACTATTAGCATCTAACTAATGGGGTGAATGGGAGTCTTAAAGGTATGGATGGCCCCTAGTCAGGTTTAATAACTGTAGCTTTTATTTTTATTATTTGATCTGTGATGTCATGATCCACCACATAAAATTATGTGGGGTTGGATGATTGCTATTATAGAGATATAATTAAAGTAAAAAATAATATTTACAATTTCAGGCCATCATTTAGTCTTAGACAATAGCTAAATTTGCATCCTCTATCTCATGTTATTGTTACAATCACAGGAAGAGGAAAGACCGGGCATTGACTAGGATATAAAGGTCTAGAGAAGGAATAACAATTGAATAGCTAACAATTTCTGAGCTCAAAACTCATTCCTCAGCAAAAATAGAACAGTACAGATTTCTCACATACTCTACGTTCTGACGAGGGAAAAAAAAATAACTCACAGAGGGAAAAGGATAAAATAGTGTGGGAGTGTTTCAAAGTGGGCTAGAAAGGAAAAGTCTTCTGGCTGCTCCTTTGAAGTTCGATTGAAATGAGTCTATTCCCTACCCAAGAAATGAAGGCACGATTTGCAGTGTATGTTTAATTTTTGCTAAAAATATGTAGCTAAGAGGAAGCCAAGGAAATATTTTCATTTAAGGGAAGCCAACTTTGCTGTTGTTTTCTGTGTGGGTGCAAAGTGCTGTGTTTTTATTCTTGCCAATCAATAACCAAAATTCAGTCTCCACACACATTCCCAAGAAACGAAATCTCTCTGGTCTTTGGGGAGGTTAATGTTGAAAGCAGCAGGATCTCCAAGGAGAAACATATCTTTCTCCAGCTGAGGTATGCATTTTTCTGATAGACAGCCAAGAAGTTCCTTCTGATGTTCTCCCAACACTTTTTCTTCCTTGAATCTAAGCCCCTTTTGTAGGTCACATTTGAACACAAACTAGACCCCTTGACAGACACGTTCTCCTCTGAACAGTGGGAGCTGAGGAGGGAGGTAATCAGTGTGCTGGGCGTTCAGAGCACAAGGTCACAATCAGATACACCGGCTTCCAAAACACTGCCAGGTAGCACTCCAGGCCCCATAAAATGCGGCTTGATGCTCCATATGTGTTTGTTAAAAAAAAAAAAAAGAAGGAGTGACTGGGTAATTCATTTCTTTTTGTCATATTTTTATTAGAATATCTAGTTTTGTTCTTAAAGTTGTGATGGCCCAACTCTAGGCAGGACTCTAAGATTATCTATTCCATCTCTCTCTCTCCATCATCTATCTAAATCAAATAACCTACTTATTTTTAACCTAAATGCTTAATTAAATAAGCTAGATGATTATATATCACCTTAGGTCCAGAGAAAAAGGGAATGTTAGAATCTCAGACTGGGGCAAGGGCCCTGAATGTAGAACACCAGCGGTGACCCATCCCGAGGGGTCTGAGTAAATCAAGGTCGTGACCGAAATGGACGGTTCCTGGGGAAACAGAAACATTTGTGTGGCATCAGGTAGAGGTGAAATTACTGTACCAACTCAGGACCACTTTGAGCTCAGTGGCCCCTGGAACAGAACAGCAGCAACCATTTCTGGGTTTCATTTTTTATACGACTTCTTCCGGCTTATTTGCCTTGCTTCGCTGTGCTTCCTGAAATTATTCTGGAGCCTCTCCCGATTCATTTCAGATTAGAACCAGACTGAATGAACCTCCCCAGACACAACCACTGTGGTCTGGTTTCTGTGAAATGACTTGATATGAAGTGAAGTTCTATTTTCTGAACCTAGAAGTCTGAGATGCTTTATTCAAACCTTCAGGGGCCACCCCGTCAGGCCCATGTGTGTGTATTTTGAAGGTAAAGACAAGGGCCAGCCACATCCTGGGGTGTTTGCATCGTCATGGAGAAACTGGAAGAAAGAAAATTGCCTGTTGGCATCTGCACAGGGTTAACTAACAGGACATGAGGGGTAGAACGGTGACCTTGGTGTCAGAGGAGCTGAGACCACCTTTAATCAGTGTAGGCAACTCTAAGCCACCCTGGGCTGCTTGCTGGAAGCCTCTTCCCCATATCCTCTAGGTGCATAGGGTGGGAGAGCGGGAAATGGGGTCAGCAAGGAAGGAGCTAGCAAATAATCCCAAAGGGTTTTCCTGACCACCTGGAGGGATGTGTAGACCTATGTGGTGTAGTGCCAATGTTAGTTATTAGATGTGGGAATGAATAGACTTGCTTAAAAAGGAGCTGCCATTAGCTGTCCCTGGCTATGCCCCTGTCCCCTCAGCCATAGCACTGACAGCCCCCTATAGCACTGACATCTCTTTGCTAGCAGGCTTTGTCCGTCTGCCCCACATGGAGGCACAGA
Organism: Leptonychotes weddellii; assembly: GCF_054177405.1. NCBI lineage: Eukaryota > Metazoa > Chordata > Mammalia > Carnivora > Phocidae > Leptonychotes > Leptonychotes weddellii. Next base: position 23,787,537 of record NC_138382.1, on the reverse strand, counting down.
GGCGCCTGGGGTTCACACATCCACCCTCCCAGCAGACTGCAACTAAAGACCGATGGGAAACGGTGCACACATACCCTGGTTCTCTCACTCTGGTGGGGGAGATCACCCTGAGGCACAAATTCTGTATCGTTCCCTAAAATTCTCCTGCAGGACCAAGCTGCAGTTGCCCACAGTGGCAACTGGCTCAAGGACACACCCTATTTTGCACCCTCTTCCCACTTCTTCACTCCCGTCGTGGTGTTTTGGAGATCCCTTCCCAAATTCATCACTTGCATTGAATCTTTGTCTTAGGGACTGCTTCTGGGGGAACCCAAACCAAAATAACATCTATTCTCCAAAAGCTTCTCCTCTGTCTGTAGAATCGCACTGTGAATGGCTGGTCTGCCATGCGTCTGGGTTCATTCATTCATTCATTGAATCATTCTCTGGTTCAGAAACGTGTGGATGGAGCGCCTATTTGAGGCAAAATCACTGAGCTCCGTGCTGGAAAGACAGCAGAGAATAGACATAGGTCCTGTCCCCTAGAGCAGCCGATCTCATAGAAATCTCAAGTGAGCCACATGTGTAATTTCAATTTCCTAGTAGCCACATTGAAAATAGAAATAGGGGCACCTGGGTGGCTCAGTCGTTGAGCGTCTGCCTTCGGCTCAGGTCGTGGTCCTGGGGTCCTGGGATCGAGTCCCGTATCGGGCTCCCTGCTCTGCGGGGAGCCTGCTTCTCCCTCTCCCACTCCCCCTGCTTGTGTTCCCTCTCTCGCTGTGTCTCTCTCTGTCAAATAAATAAATAAAATCTTTGAGAAAAAAAAAAGAAATAGAAAGAAAGGAACCCAATGCAGCCAAAATACTATGATTTCAGCGTGCACTAAAGCTTCGCAATCCAGTGTTCCTTTTACACTGGCAGCACCCCCCAGTGTGAACCAGCCACAGTGTCAAGTGTTCCATAGCCACACATGGGTAGAGGCTCCCACCATTGAGAAGAGCAGCTCCTGAAGTCTTTGGTCTGGTGAGCAGGGGGGAGGAGCAGGTCACCTAAGAGGTAATCACACAATAGGAGATGGGTCACCTAAACCGATGGTTCTCCAGGTTGGTGTGTACCTGCAGTGCCTAGAGAGCTAGTGAAGAACCCAAGTCCAAGGCTCCTGGAGGTAGGAGCCAGCCAGGGGCTGGGCAGGTTTGCCAGGTTTCCCAGCTGGTCCGGATACACAGCAAAGTCCGACAACCACTGCCCTACCTCGCCCCACACCTGATCTTCTTATCTCAGTTTTTCATGTGAATGTAGGGGAGGAAAAATAATTCTCCCCCCACCCTTCTAGGTGCTTGGCTGACTACCCCCTGTAATAAATAGATTAATGACAGAAAAACAAACAGAAGTTTATTAACATGTGTATCTCACATATACGTGGCAGAGACCCAGGAAAGTTGAGTAACTCTCCCGCAAATGGCCCAAACCACTACCTTCAATACCATCTTTGGTTAAAGACAAAAGAAAGATGTTGGGGGTGGGCAGGAAGGGAGCTCGTTATGGGAAGTTACCAGGAAAAGCACAGTAAGGGAGCACAAGGTTGTTATGCAAATGTCAGGATTGCCTTGTCCTTCATAAAAGTTTCTTGCGACTTAGATTTTTTAAAAAGATTTTATTTATTTATTTGGCAGAGAGATAGAGAGATAGAGAGCACAAGTAGGCAGAGCGGCAGGCAGAGGCAGAGGGAGAAGCATACTCCCCGCTGAACAGGGAGCCGGATGCGGGACTCGATCCCAGGACCCTGAGACCATGACCTGAGCCGAAGGCAGACGCTTAACGACTGAGCCACCCAGGCGTCCCAACGAATGGAGATTTAAAAAAAAAAAAAAGTATATATATATATGTCCCTTATTGAAAAGTAACTTCTTTTTTTAAAAAAATATTATTTATTTATTTAACAGAGATAAAGAGAGCACAAGTAGGCAGAGCGGCAGACAGAGGGAGAGGGAGAAGCAGGCTCTCCGCCGAGCACAGAGCCCAATGTAGGGCTCGATCCCAGGACCCTGGGATCATGACCTGAGCCGAAGGCAGCTGCTTAACGACTGAGCCACCCAGGCGCCCCTGAAAGGTAACTTCTAACCTGTTTTCAATGTCTCCTATGTCTGTACTTTCTCAAAATAATCCTTATGCCGGAGATACATATGCATATTTAGGGGTGGTAAAGTGTGCTATCCTTCTCAAGACCGTTATTCTCAAACTTTTTTGTACCTTGGATACACCTAAGGAGTCTTAAAAATATTGAAGCCTGGGTCTCATTCCAGAAATTATAATAATTTAGTGGTAAAGAATGAGGCCTGCCTATCAAGGTATTAAAAGTCCTCCCAGGGGATTATAATGTGCAGTCAGGTTCAAGAATCACTGACCTCAGTTGTGGTAACAGAACAGCACATACTTCAGATGTCCAGTTTCGTAAAAATTATGATCTATATGTATGTGTGCCCACCAGGAAGAATCATGAAGGACACATACAAATTTGCCATCCCAGGAGATGCAAATAGTGAATACAAAGATGTTCTTTTTGCTTGCCTCTATTTTCTGAATTTTGGATAATAAGTGTGCATGGCATTTGAAAAGCAAGCTAATAAAACAAAACCCAATTAAAGAAAGAATATAACAGTGGGATCTAGACTTTTTTGGAGGGTTTTCTTCTGCTTTTGATTTTCAACCAATTATGTCTACTCTGGTCTTTGGAAATGTTTTCCTCAATGTTTAACTTGGCCTTGAATTAAATGGTGGGTTGAGTGTTTTCCTGTCTTTGCCCCCAGAAGGCTGGCCCTGGCAGCCCCATAGAACCTGCTGGAGGCCGGGGGTGGAGGGGGGGTGGAGGGGGGGTGGGGGGGGAGGAGGGAGCAGAGAAAACCAGAAGCTGGTGCTGCCAGTGAGCAGGTTTTCCATGATAGGGGTCAGATATGAAGGTGTGCCTTCCTACCCTGCTCCTGGACCCCTCTGGCCAGTTGGGCCCTGTGCTTGAGGCCCTGAGACCTTAGCACCTGGGAATTTGCATGATGCTTTTTTGCTGGGTTGGCCTATCAGTGATGAAAAAAAAACCCCGAAATGTCAGGCCTTGGCTTCAGGCATAAACCAACTTGCATTTAAATTAAATATTGAATGAAGTTAAGGCTATAAACATTGATCTTCTCTGAGAACAGTTGCATTTATGTCTGAGTGGTCAAATTCAGCGGTGCTAAATTTTGTGTGTTTGCACAGATAATCCCTGGTGCGTGAGATTGATCTGAGTGCGTTCGCGCGGGCCCAACCATACATCATCAGAATCGAGCCTGGCCTTCTCTTTCAGCTGCTGCAGGATGTGCTCAGAGCGAGGTCCATTTGTGGAAACCCCGGAAGGCATTTTTTAAGTTCGCTTTGAAAATTGAAATAAAATTAAGCTTAAACTGTTGCTAACTTTTTAAGAGTTGTCTAAACAGTGATTTGATTTGCTCTGACAACTGTGACAAATTTAAGCCAAAAGACAAAATTAAGCAAAAAGGAAGGGGTGACATTTTCATTGTCTGGTTCTTGTGTCTTTCTTGGTTGGCGTATTCAAATATTTACGTGTTTTGCTTTGCATTTCTTTCCCAATGACCTTGACCTGAATCAATAGACCCTTCTAGAGTAGTCAGACGCTAAATTTCTTTTAGCATCATGGAAACTGGTTTTATTTTCCCCAAACGGGCTTTTGCTTTGCAATATAAAACGACAAGGGAAATGCAGGTAGCCAAGATCCCTACTTGAGCCTGTTACAAGAGTCAGACTTACCCAGACCTATCTGAAGAGCAGAGGGTGGGTCGTTAAGTGGTGATTTGCATGAGCTGACCTGCATTGGGTCTGATTCTTGTTTCAGGGAGGTAAGGCAGATTCTGGTGTGCCTAGGGGAGAGACAGGGGTATGGGGAGTGTGTCTGGTACCTGTCAGACCTCTACCTTGCTGGTCCTGTAGAGTCATTGGTAAGAGAATCAGCTCCTTTCAGCTCCTGGTGATAAAATGTGGCCCAGAGTCTGTGATACTTTCTCCGCGGTCTTCAGAGAATATGCCACCAGACTCTCAGTGAGGTTGGTATACTAGGGCAGCATCCAGAGGAAGCCTGAGAATAGACTCTGACCTTCCTCTGATTGAGGCTAAGAGTAGGGGCAAGGGTCTCTGAGGCCAGAAAGTGTCAGAGCAGAGACCAGGCAGAGGGGAAGAAAGTGAAGGTGGTCTTCCTTGGGGGATGCTGAGGGTCAGGTTTGGGATCCCAGAAGAGACAGCAGCCAGGGACCCTCAAATGTAAACTTTGACTCTCTTCAGTGTTCTAAGAACAGGTCAGGTCAAGAATTGGAGAAGCGTGGACTTTCCTCATTAATATGACTCCATTTATACTCATCTCTTGTATTCAAGACAACCAGATTGGAATCACTTGGATTCAGAAATGGTGATTGACACTAGCAATGGAAATGCTTCCTTAGCCAGATAGGTCCCTCAGTGGGGCAGCTCAGTGGTGAGAGACTATGCACCCCGGTAAGTCTCTGGTTCCTAGAAACATTCCTAGAAGTCTTGCACTGGAGCGTAACAATAAACAAGCAGTGTTTGGATTTTCACGGAGGAAATGCCCTTGGCCAGCAGTCATCCGCAGGAAATCTTCAGAAATGCATGTGATGCCCAAAGAGGTGTTGTTTTGGGAATACCTTGTAATTAATTCCAAACTCTTACCAAACAGCCGCACAGCCTATAATTTCTATGTAAACTCAGCTCACTGAGTCATGCTATGTCTTTCTTTGTTCAAGATTTATCATACGATGAAAAAAAAAATCTTCTTTTGTTATACAAAATAGGCAGTCACCTGAACTTGCTGGAGGGCGCAGGCAGTTTGTGTAGTGGGGTTGGCATGTGGGTGGGGGAGGGGAACCAAGAGACCCAGAAAGGAGAAATCTGAGCTCTTCCCTCCCTCACTGTGGGAACGGGAGCAAACACCTTTGCTTTTCTGAGCCGGGGCTTCCTGTCTTACAAAATGAAGGGCTAAATCCAGGTTCTTATTCAATAACTACTGGTTGAGTAACAGGTTTGTGCCGGCATTTCCACAAACCTTCCCCAGCCCAATCATCATCATTTCATTTTAGGACCATTCATTTCCAAAGCCTGTTCCAGTCCTAACAGCCTCCCTGTGCCTGGGAACTTAGGTTTCAAAAATTCTGTTAAGAAACTTACTTGGTGTGTGACAAAAACACACACCTCTATTGTTTTCTCCTGATTTCAGCTTGCCGATTACAAATACTCATACAACACAGAAATTTAGAAAATCAAAATAGCTTGAAAGCATCTGTCTCAGCAATAACCGCAACCCATGTTTTGGTGTAGCAGCATCTAGACCTGTTTCTGTGGAGACTCACACACATTTATTTTTCTTAGGGTATATTCAGAAATCTTCCAAATCCCCACTTTTTTTTTTCACCATATGTTATGTGGCTATCTTTTCATGTCAATATGAAAACTTCTCTTGTCAAGAAATATAGATCTCCACCGTCACTTTCAGTGGTTTCAGCGGACTTCATTATGTGGTTAAATCATGATTGATATAACTATTCCCTGTTGATAGGCATTGAGGTTGATTCCATTTATTGTAGGAAAACAAAGCTGAGTATCATTGCATATGCATCTTTGTGAATATATATCCCTATTTCTCCATTTTTCCCCTTTTTAGATAAATTCCTGAGAGTGGAAATCCTAAGTCAAAAGATATTCAGAAAGGCTGTACCAATTTACATTCTTACCACAGTGTACAAGAATGCCCAATTCTCCAATAAACTCCACCTATGTTGGCAACTATCATTTTTTAAAATTTTTACCAGTTGTGAGACAAAAGATGACACATTGTTTAATTTTTACTTCTTTGACTACTAGCAGGATGAAACATCCTTTTATGTGTTTATTGAGCATTTTGTTATTTTCTTTTGTAAATTGCCTATCAATATCTTTCCCCTATTTTTCTATTGGAAAACATTTTCTTATTGCTTTGTTAAGAACCTTTCTATATTAAAGATAACCTATAAATTCTAGTACAGACCATACACCTATATTCTCACATTACTCTCATTTTAAGTTAAGGCTCCTTTCATCTCTTGGCATGTCATTTATAAAATGAAAATTTCAGAAGATGGGAAGAGTACATTGCTGTATGGAGAAGGTCAAACCTTATTTTATATGGTAAATTAATTTATTTTCAGGGTGCCTGGGTGGCTCAGTCGTTAAGTGTCTGCCTTCGGCTCAGGTCATGATCCCAGAGTCCTGGGTTCGAGCCCCACATCGGGGTCCCTGCTCAGCAGGAAGCCTGCTTCTCCCTCTCCCACTCTCCCTGCTTGTGTTCCCTCTCTCGCTGTGTCTCTCTCTGTCAAATGAATAAATAAAATCTTTAAAAAAAAATTTCTTTTCAAATTTCATTTTTTTCCTGTCATTTCACTCTCACTCTCCATACATAACCCTTTCCTAACCACCCCCCCAAACTCCCACTTGAGCTCCCCAAAAGTGAGGCTCTTAAGGTACTCAGAGATTAGAGGATTTGAAAGAGAAGTGGGTGTTGACAGCATGTTATTGAAACTTGAAAGAAAGCCAGTGTGATATAATTTCACATTGGGAGCTCATCACTATGGCAACAAAGAACAAATTTTGAAAAATAAGGTTCTATATAATAGAATTAGGGGAAAAAATTGATTAGGATCAAAAGACTGTCTTTTGTTTTAGTCTGAACTTGTTTATTGCGTGCATTGAAACTGTGCTTGAACACCCAAGAAACATATTTCTGCTTTCAAAAGTGAACACATTTTAATTATGTTTACATGGTATAAAGCCACAAAAAGGAAATGCTTTTGGTAATATTGCTTTTGTTTGTGATAATAGTGACAGCATCTCTTTGGAGTCTTTTATTTGAGAAGAAATAATATAATTTGCAATATACGCATAGTTTTGAATTCTTTCTTTTTTCACTTAATATTTTCATTCATCTATTAGTTCATCCAACAAATATTCACTGACCCACTGTGTTAGGAATTGGGATTACAATATTGAGCAAACTCAGATTTGGTCTCTATTCTCATGGAGCTTATCTTCTTCTTCTTTTTTAAGATTTCATTTATTTATTTGACAGAGAGAGAAAGTGCACAAGCAGGGGGAGAGACAGAGGGAGAAACAGGCTCTCCACTGAGCAGGGAGCCCAACTTGGCGCTCAATCCCAGGACCCTGAGATCATGATCTGAGCCAAAGGCAGAGACTTAATTGACTGAGCCACCCAAGTGTTCCTGGAGCTTACTTCTATAGGACATATTGGTCCATGTCCTTAAATAGTCTTCAAAAGATGAATTCCACAGTACCTAATATTCCAGTATATGTATATGTGATAATATAATTATTATACTATAGTTTGACAATTAAACTGATTTTAATTTTTTATTAAGATAGATGATTAAGTGGTGAGCATATCTGTGTTTCTGGTTGTTTCCTTAAAATTGTTAGAAAGAGAATTACTAACTTGAAATACCTAAACTTTTTTCTTTAAAAAGAAATAGGACTTGAAAAATGATAAAAATCACATAGCCCTTCCAGTGAAAAGATCATCTTACTAATAACAGTATTTCTAGAAATACAGCATGGATGGGATAGGGCAACAAATTCTTTTATTGTATTAGTGTCTCCTAAGGGAGGTGTTAACTGTTGAATTTTGCTTTAGAAACCAAACCAAGGTTTAATAAAATGTCAAAAATCAATACTACTTGATGAATAAAAGCTTTGTAGAGAAAGTCAGTTTTTGATCAGAAAGCAAAAAGATTCTGTATCTACACATGAAGGTTATGTTTTGGAGGAAAATAGGATCCAGTTTTGAAGTTAATTTGCTTCTTCAGGAGATCAGTCCCAAAGGTCAATGGACAAATTAGGAATGTCAGAGTTGATAGTCTAAGAAATCAGTTAGGAGTTAACTGCCTTTTTGGTGTATCATCACTTACGACCATAATGATTCTCTGTGACCAGTGATGGCTTCTTGCCAACCCATTTTTATTTCGATGAAGACCTCTTATTATGCCATTTCCAAGAATATAGAGTATTCATACAGAATGTATTTTATTTGCTCAAAAGACATGTCAATTACATTCTACAAATCATCAGACCCACCAACTTAGTACTCTACAAAACCAACATTATAAATATTGCTTCCTTTTATTTGGTTCCAAACATATCTGCTCCCATGAGTATTTCTCAATTAACCGCATTTCTCCCTAAGGATAAAATGAGAAGAAAAATGCACCAGTGTTGAGTCTGGGAGGCTGGTCTTGGTTCTGAATATGTGGGACTTCAGGCAAGTCACTGTGTCTCTCTGTGTCTAAGTTTCTGCAACTATAAAGTAAGGAGGTGGGAGTCCATGATCTCCAGTATGTCTGGCGGTCCTTCTTTTCCTTCCCATGTTCCCGGCACACCCTTCCACTCCCACACATGATTATCACAATTTGTTTTTTTACCATTTGTTGCTTTGTAAAAGATGTTGAGAATCAAACCTGCATATATGCTATTTATGAATGTTGCCCATTCAGATCTGAAGGTTAAGCTCCCTGCAGAAAGAGTACTGCCCCTCCTCCTGGTTCTTCTCTTCTCCTCTTCCCCCTCCTCTTTCTATTCTTCCTTCTTGTTCTGCTCCTTGCCCTCTACCTCTTTCTTCTTCTCCTCTGCCTGCTTCTTCCTCTGCTTCTCTTTGTAGGGCTGTCTGTTACCCACCATGGTTTTGCTGTGATTTTGTTCAGAATTTTGTTCAAGGGAACAGAGCTCAACAACCTAGGGTAGGTCATTTCATTTCTTTGGGCTTTGATTTTTCCTCTTTTCTGCCTTTTCAGGGTAAACTCCCACAACATCCCCTTACACACACACACACACACACACGGTGTACTAACTAAAACCAATCTCTTTGTCCTCTTTGACATATAGCTTATGTGTTTCTTCTTCCAAACTGGGGCTCATGCCCCTTCCCAGGGTTGGGCTCCAGTCCTTCTTCATCTCTTGCAATCCATGGTCTTGGGCCCAGCTCAGCGGGCATCCCTAGGATGCCATTTTTGGTACTCTTGCAGGTTAAAGTAGCATTGTGATTTCAAACGCCCACAATACCCTGGCTTTCTGTCTCCTTCTATCTCTAGCTTCAAGTGCACATCAGTGATACCTGAAAATAGCAAACTATTAAATATAAAAATAAATAATAAAGCCATGCCTCTCCCCCAGACAAGACAAAGACCTCTCTAGATCTGAACACAGGACAGATATATAAAGCAGTGAGCAGGGCTGAAACTACAGGCCAGCTGGGTCTGTGGGTGTGAGAGAACAGTTTAACATCAGTGGAGTAATTGCAACCAAAATACCCCATGAAAAGTGAATCAGGCACAGTGCCTACAACTGGGGAATTCTGTCAAATCCCTGGCCTACAAACAGAGGCTGAAGGATGCATTGGTACTGTCTGGAAGGGCAGTGTTTATATAAAGTTATGCGCCTTAGTGGCAAGAGGAAGCAGATTCAGCCTCACTCAAGGAAGGGGTCCAACTGCTTGTGGGAGGCTAGGTCTATGCCTCTACAATATCCTCACTATCATCTTAATGCAGAAGCCCTGAGATTGTCCAACAAGATCTAGCTCTCCCTGGAAGCACAGGGGTGGCTTGTGGAAGAAACCATAAAACTGCTAGTAAAGGAGGCCATCCCAGAAAAAAGAAGACAAATGCAAAAAAAAAAAAAAAAATCCTACACCTAAGTTGCTCACAGACTCCAAGTCAAAGGCACATGACCAAAGCAGACACTAAAAAAGGGAATAAACTCAACAATTGGGTGAGGAATTTGCCCCCAAAGAAATGAAAATAGTGGAGCAATCTGAAAATGACCTTAAAGTAAGTATGTCTCAAATTAAGGGACAGAGGAAGGAAAGACATTTATTTAAACCTTACAATCACTAGGAAAGGAAGTGTCATTTTGTTCTTTTGTGAATTAAGGATCTGAGACTTAGATTAAAAAACTAGCTCAGTGTGCCACAGCCAGTAAGTAGGAGAGCCGGGTTTCACACTCAGCTGTCTCCAATGCCCAGCACTCAAGCACTGTGTTATTATTACTCCTGCCAGTGTCTACAGGGCAACATTTCTTTACATGTTTCAGACTATCTGGAAATATAACAGAGCACTTCTTTAAAAATTATGTGTGTGTGCATAGATTTGGCCTCTCTTGTATGCGGGACTAGAAAACAGTAATTCCATTGAATTCCAATCAGGTGCTATGAGGGTAGGTGGTGATGGGGGCAGGGCCGGGGAGGGGGGGAAGAACCACTAGGATTTGCAGTCTAACTGGGGGGAAGGACTTGGATCTGTGCACCAGGTTTCTGGAAACATTCAGCAAGATGTGCTTGTGTAGGAAAATAAATGGTGCAACCAGTAAGACAGTCAGGATGCCAGAGAAAGCAGTGGCCGTTGCAGGCATTCCAGTAGAGTATGGAAGCATGTGCATGATTTGGATAGGGTGTTCTCAAGGAAAGAGAACTCCAAGGAATAGGACTAACCTGCCCAAGAGAAAGAGGCAGGGGAAACAGAGCCATTTTTGGGGGGCCCAGGAAAGGTACCAGGTTAGAGATTAGATAGATTCCACTGAGGAGGTGCAAGAATGCATTTATATAGACTAAATTCAGACCAGAGTCCAGCCATCCCTCCCTTAGTGAGTGTCAATCATTCCTGCAAATCTTGCTGTTAAGTGAAAAACAATTAAGTGAAAAAAGATTTCCATTAGTTTTAATAGGAAAAATTAGAGTGTGTTCTAGACCAGTGCCAAGGTGCCCAACGTGCATGGATGGAAAAGCATTTCAATTGAACAAGGATACTTTTGTATAGGTTTTAAAGAATAATTCCGAGGTTATTAATATAGTTTGTACATGGAGCCCTAAAGGTTTATGGTCCCTCAAAAGGAAGAAAAGGTGATGGCTCATGGTGGTTGATGGAGGAGAGGCACCAGGAAGTTTTCCCTGGAACGCTGGAATGCACATTCTTCTTTCTGCCCTATTTTTGACCCAACTTTTCAACCTATTTGGGGCCCATGACTATCCTGCATAAAACAAACCATCAAAAAACAAAAAGACAACTTACTGGATGGGAGAAGATATTTGCAAGTGATATATTCGATAAGGGGTTAATAACCAAAATATATAAAGAACTGGTACAACTCAACACCAAAAACCCAAATAACCTAATTTAAAAATGGGCAGAGGACCTGAATAGACACCTCCAAATAAGACATACAGATGGTCAACAGACACGTGAAAAGATGTTCAACATCACTCATCAGGGAAATGCAAATCAAAATCACAATGAGATATCATTTTATACCTGGCTAAAATAAAAAACACAAAAACAAGTGTTGGTGAGGATGTGGAGAAGAAGGAACACTTGTGCACCTACTAATGGGAAAGCAGACTGGTGCAGCCAATGTGGAAAACAATATGGAGTTTCCTCAAAAGGTTAAAAATAAAATTACCATATGATCTAGTAATTCCACTGCTGGGTGTTGGCCCAAAGAAAATGAAAACATTATTTTGAAAAGATATACGCGGGGCACCTGGGTGGCTCAGTTGGTTGAGCGACTGCCTTCGGCTCAGGTCATGATCCCAGGGTCCTGGGATCGAGCCCCGCATCGGGCTCCCTGCTCGGTGGGGAGCCTGCTTCTCCCTCTCCCACTCCCCCTGCTTGTGTTCCCTCTCTAGCTGTCCCTCTCTCTCTCTCTCTCTCTCTGTCAATTAAATAAATAAATAAAATCTTTTTTAAAAAAAAAAAGAAAAGATATACGCATACTTATGTTTATTGCAGCATTATTTCCCATAGCCAAGATATGGAAGCAACCTAAGTTTCCATCCATAGATGGATGTATAAAGTAAAATATTACTCAGCCATAAAAAAGAATGAAATCTTGCCATTTGCAACAACATAGGTGGACCTAGAAGGTATAAGGCTAAATGAAATAAGTCAAAGAAAGACAAATACCATAAGATCTCACTCATATGGGGGATTTAAGAAACAAAACAAACCAAGAAAAAAAAGAGACAACCCCCCCCCCAAAAAAAACCAGGCTGTTAAATTCAGAGAGCAAACTGGTGGGTGCCAGAGGGATGTAGGTAGGGTTTGGGTGATAAAGGGGATTAAGGGTATACTTACCTCTGGGAGCACTGAGCATGTACAGAATTGTTAAATCATTAAATTGTACACCTGAAACTAACATAACACTATGTTAATTACACTTCAGTTTAAAAAACTGCACAGGAAAATAAAGTGATAACTGAGACAAACGTCTTTGGGGCAAAAAGAAGACTAGATGAAAGTGCTATGAAGAGACAGGGGCTGCACACTGCAGGTGGAAGAGGGCAGGAGATACTGTTTCTTCATCCTTGCCGCCTGACATATCCACGCAAAGCAAAACGTCTTGAGGTTACCCAAAAGAGAAGCACAATCCTTGATCATCCCACATGTGAGTCTCTGGGTAAACTCACGAATATGGCTTGGCCCGAGCTGTAATGTTGAGTGAATTTGTTAGGAAATAGAGGAATTTCTTGTTTGAAAAGTGAACCTTTCAAGAGCTTTTACTATGATGAAAGGTCATTAGTGAACACTCCTTAACCCGGTGAGGTTGGTCTGTACTTGGGAGGGAGAAAGCGAGGCAGAGGTTTCAGGGGAGGTAACTCAGCTCCCCCTCTTGGAGACAGATGCCAGTAGCTAGAAATACCCTGCTTCCACCTGCGTGCAAATAATTTCCCGTGGTACCCAAGGTAAATGGGGGCAGGAGCCTCAGTTCTTAGGTACACTGTACTTGTTTTTTTCTGTCAACACGTAAAGAATGGGATGTTTGGGTTGCAGACTCTTATGCACCACATATTCTTAATACTTGAGATCTTATGAAAAGGGGATTACCTCTGTCTATTACTTCTTCGACACAAACCTTCTGGGGCCCTACCCACCCCTATCAAAATAGTGTAACAAAATTACCAAGACCAACTCACTTGTTTGTTCTATTTTCCAGTTTGACATGTAAACTAAGATAAATATTGACTTCACTGTTCAACTTGATACCTCCAGCATATATATTACTAACCTCCTAATGACAGAGCGTCTGCTTTGAGTGGCCATTATGAATTATAACTGGGTAACTGAAGGGACAGCTCCATTAATAATAATTAACATTTTCCTCCTCGCTTTGATTTAAATGGCGTTCTGTTCACCAGAGACTTCTTTAAAATGAGGAAAGAGAAATCTCCAAATACAAGGCTGCTTGTTGGAAGTGTTCCAAATCAATGTGGTTTTATCTTGTTAAAAAAAAAAAAAGGGTTAAAAAAGAAAGGAAGCAACCAAAAAAACCAGCACAGGAAATGAGGAAGTCCTGGCACATTATGTTCTCATTCACTATTCAGAGGTGATCCCACTCAACCATCTATTTTAAGGTGAACATTCTGACTCTTTTTCCAAAGGTGCTCAGAAGCCCCACAGGCATCCCCGAGAAGGAGGAATCCAAGAAAATACAAACATGGGAGGGAAATTCTAAGGACCTACCAGGACTAAAGGAAATAGATAAGCTAGCTGTTTCTTAGGAATCAGTGTTTTCCTTTGGATCATTTTTAGTGTCTCTCTGCTCTCCAGTTTCTCAAATGCAGAAATAACCAGGTCAAACCCCGTGCGGGCCGTACAAAGGCTATTGCTCAGAAGGAAAGCCCTGGTCCTATCTCTAATTTGGGCCGAATTTTTTTCCTTTTATCTCCATCAAAATGTGAGGTTGAACTTTATGTTCGCTGCTGAATCAAATCATATTTACCGATGCCTGACAACTCTATTAAGTAATTAGTCCTGTCTTTGTTATTTTATGGTTGATAATAGGGATGATGATAATAATTAGTTATGCAGGAGTGATGTGTGAAACTTAAGGCATCACAGGTCATCCTTCCTGCTGAGATAGTAAATAGCTTTCAGGATTTATCTAAATTAAAGCTAATTTAGTCTGAAATAACGATGGGCAGTGGAACAATTACATCAAAGGTATTTGTGTCCTCCTACAAATTATAGCTCTCAGACCTAGGATCCCTTGAGATTTACATATTTTTCAACCTTAATATTTGGCCCAATTTATATTCAGGCAGATTCTGATTGAAGAATTCTTTATTTTATTTTATTTTATTTATTTATTTGACAGAGAGACAGTGAGAGAGGGAACACAAGCAGGGGGAGTGGGAGAGGGAGAAGCAGGCTTCCCGCTGAGTAGGGAGCCCGATGCGAGGCTCGATCCCAGGACCCTGGGATCAGGACCTGAGCTGAAGACAGACGCTTAACGACTGAGCCACCCAGGTGCCCCCTGATTGAAGAATTCTTAATGATTAATGCATGCAAGCCAAGACCACACATGTATATTAATGGATAGACAATTATGTTAATGGCGAAATAACATTCTATTACACATTTTAATTATGCATTTTATTGGCAGGTCGCTTTTAGAAGTGGCTTTCTCCATACAGGGTTGAACTTGTTATCCCCATTTAACAGAACAAGGAGCAGAAGGCTTGTGGAGCAGGTGGCTTGTTCAAGATCACAGAAGCAAATTGAGAAGTGGCATCCACAGCCCCTGAGCTTGCGTTGTTTGCTTTGTCCTGTGTTGCTGTGGTCTGTTGCCTAGGAACAGTGGTGCTGGACCTCCTTACCCAATAGCACGGTCTCTGCAGAGCACGCTTCTACCAGTGCAGGGTTTGTAAATGGAACTCAAATTCTTGTTAAATCAGTTCTTTGAATTCTGTCAAGATTTGAAAAAAGAATGTTTCTCCCAAGGACTCATTTAGTGTTACTTTTCTCTTGGAGTTCCCTCCGCCTTCTGTGGTGCTCTTAATGAATGTGTCTGTTTTGAAGAGCTGATCTCCATCCCTTGGAGCTGAAAGGAATCTGTTGGTACCAGGAGGAAGCAGTAAAGAAAGAATTTGGGGAGCAACAAGAATAATAGCTGATAGTAATTGGTTGCTTACTAAATGAGGACACTGTTTTCAAAACTTTATTTGTAAATGGTGATATCAGAGTTTGAACCTAGGACCCTGGCACCAACGCCCGACCGTCAGGCTTGTGACACTACCGTGGAATAGCGGAGGGGTGGTAAGTGTGAGCTCCAGGGTCAGCCTCCACCTCTAGTCCTGGCTGTAGTCTTCATTACTTTGGGCATCTTAAGCTAACACTCTGGTCTTTCTTTGGTGCAGAATGAGGAGAATTATCTTGTTCACCTTTTATATGTTGTCGGGAGGGGTCAAATAACAAAATGCTCGTCAGGCACCCAACACCGTGCCTCGCACATAGCAGGTGCCCTGTGGGTGTTAGCTGCCACTCCTTTATCTATATTCTTAACCAGGAAGGATTTTGACATGGGAGGAACTACATACAAAGTATGGCAGCCTTTCAGAATTGGAAGGCATCTTTAAGTTCAACCCCATCATTTTTTGATGAAGAACCTGAGATGGGCAGCACTGAGCAATTCATCCAAGTTTCCCCAGTTGGACAATGCCAAAGTCAATACCGGTCAATGTAGTCAGGCCTTCAGGAGTGGGAGAGGGTGTGTGAGCAGAGGTAGAACCATGAGCTAGGGCGCAGAAATACAAGGCTAGAGTCAGACAAGCTTGCAGAGCCAGAGCAGGGACCTGGGCATTTGTGTTTGGGTGGTGGGGGGGGTATGTTTTTCTGGGAAGCTGCCAAGGGGCTGTGGCTGCAGAGGTGTAAAGAAAGACCGTGGAACCCGTCGGGCATGCAGAGAGTCTTGTTTATGCATACATTTGACGGACAGTGAAGAATACAAATAGAGCCCAGCCATGGAAACAGGACTGTCAAGGTCACCAGAAAGAGGCCCTCTCACGGTGCCAGAGACAGGGACATCGGGGAGGATGAGGAGTGCAGAACCCCAGCTACCCGAGGGACCAGACCAGCTGCTCCCCAGTCCGTTTTCGGGGACATCTGCTCCTCGTATAGATTGGGCTCTCTCTGGAGCCTGCTGGCTGCTAAGTCAGTGGCTGGGTGCTCATTTTCCCAAATGCTGCTTTAACTGCAGGAGCTTCATTTATAGAATGCACTTCCAGCGCTAAGCTTCTGGAGAGAATAAGTCAGCTCTAATGCACGACCACGCCAAGTTTTTCTTGCTGAAGATTGTGCAGGTTTTGTGCCACAACTAGTGGGAGACCCCTCTCTTGGCGAGGATGCTGGGCTGGCCAGGCACTCGGGCCAAGCTGCATTAGTGGTGGGGCCAGGGTGGAGAGGAACAGCCAGCCACACCTGCGATGATGGTCCGGAGCTCCAGGTGAGAGGGGCCTGAGAAGGACCTGTGGCATGGGAAGTGCCGGCAAGGGGTGGGCGGCCTGCTGGGGTGAGCCTGTCCTACGCCTCGGGTTGGCCATGCCACGGATGAGAGGCCACGGGCTGCTTTTACTTTCCACTTGATGGAAGTTTTATATTCTTTTTTCATACATTAAGACTTTCAGAGCCTTCTTTTTGAGAGCCTTTCCTGAAAATGTGCGCTTTGGGCATAGGACTGCGGTCCAGATTCTCTTCCAGGATTCAGTGACATGCATGTAACTAGAAATGCCAGTATGCAACTTAACAGACCAGAGGTTTGTTTCTCCCTTATGTAAGAAGGTTCTGGAGGGAGCCGGGCTCCATCATTCCTTCTGCTCCTCCATTTCAGCAAGCAGCCTCCATACTCAGATAATTTCAGGGCTCCAGATGGCATCTAGGTTTCAGCCCCTAAATCTGAGTTCAGTGTGGTCTCAAGAAGAAGGGGTTGGTTGGAAAAGGTACACCTCTCAGCTGAGTCAGTTCCCCCATGAAGGAGCATGGGACCACTCAACAACTCCACATACATCTCACTGGCCACCTCTAGTGGCAAGGAAGTCTGAGAAATGTAGTCTTTAGGTTACAATGCAATTCTGTTAGTGAGGAGGAAGGAAAAAGGGATATTTATTGCCTGGGCATCTAGTGCTCTCTGCCACACACCACCCGCACCCCCATTATAGGCTTTCAATCCTGCCTCTCCTTACTCTGTATCAAAGGTTTCCTGACCTGACCTGTCTCTGATTCCCAGCTCTTTTTCTAGATTTTTTTTTTCCCCCTTGGCTAACATGTTAGGGGATGGAAGGGCTTAGTAGAGAGGGTTACTTCTGGGAGAAACTATTA
This sequence comes from Leptonychotes weddellii, assembly GCF_054177405.1. Classification (NCBI taxonomy): domain Eukaryota; kingdom Metazoa; phylum Chordata; class Mammalia; order Carnivora; family Phocidae; genus Leptonychotes; species Leptonychotes weddellii. Next base: position 23,770,321 of record NC_138382.1, on the reverse strand, counting down.
ATGACAGAATGTTAGCTAACTGTGATGGCCCGAAGACGGGAAGAGAAGAGAAATTTCGAGGTAAATATACTTTACACATAGAGCCCCACATTATGTATGTCACCCCCTCTCCCAAGTCTAGTGGATTTACTTGCTTTCTTTCTCCCTTCCTGTGATTTTCAGAGCTGGTTCAAACAGCATCTCCTCACCTCCAGGCTTCGGCCACTCCTATTTCCAAGTCAGTGCGTTTTAACTCTGTGCTTGAGGATCGAAATATTCTTCTGTTCAAAATGTATGTATCTGGGCTCCCTCACAATCTCTGAGGTTCTATCATCATCACACATATTTTTAAAAAGCATACTGGCAGGCATTCAGTATTGAAAACTACTGCTTTTAGGCATTTCTGATTAATGTGGGAAGTTTTTTTAGTGCTTCAATCTCATCTTTAAAATAACCAAGGGGGATATAGTTTTAAGAATGCTGCCCATCCCAGCTCCTATTAACCCAACCAGAGAAGCAGTCCATTGGAAGATGGGATACTGGAATATATGGAATTCCACTGGTGCCTTCATCATGGAGCTCTGTCATCGAGGAGTCTCTGCTCTGAGAATGGGGAGATCTGTCTGAGCTGCAGTTTGCTGAATCAGACTCTTCCTTGAATTCTTCCTCTAAACTGGGTGGCTACCCTGTTTACAATTTACTGTGGGGAACATCTGTTATTTGTGTTTGGGGAATATCTCTTCCTGATCCATGTGGTTCTGATAAGGTTGCCCATCAAAAAAGCCTGTGACCATGTGCACCAGAGACTTGGCACACCACATCAAGCTGGGTCAATTGGACTCTTTGTCATAAATTTGAATCATTAGTAAGTATGGTTGGAAGAGAACCTTCCAGAGAGAGTCTACCACATTCCTAAAACTGAGGTTTCTGAAACTTACTCTTCCTACTTTCTCCAAAGTTTAGTTGTTATGAAGTTCTTTTGATTTCATGGTACCAAGTATGCTCTCAATAAACTTTTTTTTTTTTTTTTTAGAGAGAGAGAGTGTGTGCAAGTGGGGGGGGAGGAGCAAGGGGAGAGGGAGATAGAGAATCTTTTTTTTAGAAAAATTATTTATTTATTTGAGAGAGAAAGAGAGAAAGGGAGAGAGCATGAGAGGGGAGAGGGAGAAGCAGGCCCCCCCACTCAGCGGGGAGCCCAATGCAGGGCCGATCCCAGGACCCTGAGATCATGAACCGAAAGCAGACACCCAACTGACTGAGCCACTCAGATGCCCCAGGAGAGAATCTTAAGCAGGATCTGAGCCTGACATAGGGCTTGATCTCACAACCCTGAGATCATAACCTGAGCTGAAATCAAGAGTCAGATGCTTAACCACTGAACCACCCAGGCTCCCCTCAATAAATTCTTTTTTTAAAGATTTATTTATTCATTTGAGAGAGAGAGAGTGAGAGCCTGAGCAGAGGGAGGGGCAGAGAGAGAGGGATAAGGAGACTCTGTGCTGAGTGCAGAGCTGGATATGGGGCTCGATCCCAGGACTCTGAGATCATGACCTGAGCTGACACCAAGAGTCGATGCTTAACTGACTGAGCCACCCAGGTGCCCCTCAATAAACTTTTTTTTAAGTTGAGTTAGCCAGAATTGATTTTTGTTATTTGCATCCAAAGAACCCTAAATCATATGAACACTGACAAGAGAAAGAATGGTTTGCAGGATCTAGATGCTCAAGGAAAAATGATTTATTAGAATTAGCTATTAAAGCTAAATGGGGAAAAATGTGAAATTCCCATTTATGTGCCAAAATATACAGAGACAAGTTATGCCTGGTAAACTGCTGGTCTACTTTTCATCTGTGCTCCAGTAGGAAAACACTGTAGCACTGAGGGAGTAGCTCTTAGGAACTAGGTAGCTAAGGCTAGAAATCAGTTTAAAGTGAATGAGAAATGCTGGGAGCGTCTCCTAACACCATTGGGTATTTTAGCAGCTGAATCAAACTTTGAAATAAACATAAAACTCAGAATTTTTATGAGATTGTGGTTGAAACCCATTATTGTGTAGTTAAAATCAACAGTTTAAAAATAACATATGATCGAAGAGAAAATAGCAAAGTACATTATATGTAGTTGCGGTAAGAAATGTTTCATGTAGTTTATGATTCAATTGTATGCATAAGTGAATTCATTTGTGATATAAAATTTACTTTATAATGTAGTTTATGTCCAAAAATGCTTGAAAAAAAACACTATTTATAGCTTGCTTTTGTTTTATAGATATGGAGCTAAAATAACTAAAAGAAATTCACAGCCTGACTTTGCAGGTTGCTAAGTTATGCACCAGTTTAAATAATAATCTGGCCAGGTCTCTAACTGAAAATTAAGGCTTTGACAGGGTAACTCAGTGATAGGAATGGGATATATGGCAAGATTTAATGGGCTTTTCAGATCCTTAAAACTTTCTAAAATGCTGTCTGCAGATGAGGAAGCCATATCTCCTATGTAGAAGAAAGAATAATTTTCCATGTGCCCCATGTACTATTGATGATCTAAAGATAATCAGAATTTAAACATAATATGGTCAGAAAGATGAAGTGCAAAATTCAGATATCATGAACTTGAAAGGATTTAGGAATTTGTATTATTAAAAGTCTAGAGAAATTTTTTGAAATCAATTTTGAGCATATTTCACCAGGGATGGGACTCAAATTATTTATATGGGTATATTTACTAGAGATTTAGCATGAACTGGGCTAGGTTTAGCTAACCAGGTGTGGTTCTACCATTTGTCTGGATTAACTCACATAATTTTGGATTAAATTTTGGCTCATACTAAATGACACAAAAAGACCAGTAAGTGTTTATTAAAATGCAGGAGTAATAATTTCAAGAATTATTAAACAGGGGAATGTGGGTGGCTCAGTCAGTTGAAGAACAGACTCTTGGTTTTGGCTCAGGTCATGATCTCATGGGTCATGGGATCCAGCCCTGTGTCAGACTACACACTTATCATGGAGTCTGCTTGGGATTCACTCTTCCTCTCCCTCCCCCTCTTTCCCTCCCCCTGTCCTCTCTCTCTCTCTTTCTCTCTCTTAAATAAATAAATAAATCTTTAGAAAAAGAATTATTAAACAGATGCTGAACTGAATCTATCATGTTTGCCTTACCTGCCCACCTACTATATCTTCTTATATAACCAAGAAGACTCTCCCTTTACTCTTGCCATAAAGATATGTTGATGAAAGAAGTACCACAGTATTTAAAAAGAGCTTTACAATTTGTGCCTAAGAGATCAAGAATGTTGATGGAAAATGCTATAATTGAAATGGGCTCCTTGATCTCAGTTTAAAGAAGCCCAGAGTGCTTGAGTCTAAATGACAGCAGAGAAAAGTGATATAATCATTTCATTATGCAGCAGGGCATACATGGTGTGAAGACTATAAGAGATTATCAGACGTGCATAAATATCTGGCTGTGGTTTTTAAATTATAGGGTCCTCAGGAATGAAATCAACATGCAGAGAAGAGAAATTTAGCTCAAATTTTTATATTAGAAAAGAAGATTCGGGACGCCTGGGCAGCTCAGTGGGTTAAACGTCTGCCTTTGGCTCAGGTCATGATCCCAGGGTCCTGGGACTGAGTCCCGAGTCAGGCTCCCTGCTCAGCGGGGAGCCTGCTTCTCCCTCTGCCTGCCGTTCTGCCTACTCATGCTCTGGTGTGCTCTCTCTCTCTCCCTGACAAATAAATAAATAAATCTTTTTTTAAAAAAAGAAGTGATAGATATGTTAAAAAAAGAAAGAAAGAAAGAAAGAAAGAAAGAAAGAAAGAAAGAAAGAAAGAAAGAAAGACTTATCCAACTTCACAGTATGAGACAGTTAAAGAATCTAGAGCTTCTTGAATAAAGGGGAAGCTGAGTACCATGGGTGAAAGGCTGGGCTATAGTACTACAGGTGTCTGACAAGTTTCTTCTGGCTTCCCCTCAAAGTAACCATGGCTATTTTATTGGGAAAACTATTATATACCAAGATTAAATCAATTCTCAGTGACATAGAAGGACATTGTAGTTTGCTGATCAGAGTAATTGGCCAAATCTATTGAATAGTAAAAGAGAAGCAAAATTCTACTTCTTGGGGAAATTCAGAGATTATGATATAATCACACATTTGAATATGAATGGCTAATTTTTTTTATTGCATTCCGATGCATTTTTCAGTTTGGCAAATTAAAAACAACAAACAAAACCAAAAACAGTCTGATCCTGGATAGTAACAGTAAATTATAAATGTAACTAGGTGGTAATTTCCATTGTGGATGCTCATCCACACGGAGTTTTATTACTGGAGCAAATTAATAAATTTATGAAGATCTTTTACTTAATGGACAGGTATTCATTTATTTCAATAAATGGAGAACATCAGAAATATCTTGCTTTTACCTGGCAGGGCCAGCAATATACATTTGCTATCTTGCCTCAGAGATATATCGACTCTGACTCTATACCACAATCTCATCTGTCAAGATTGTAACCAAATCATCATTCTATAGTATATCAGTACTGCTTGCACTGATGACATCATGCTGATGGACCCTGAAGAATAGGAAGTAGCAGATTCTCTGGTTGCTCTGGCAAGACACATGAATCAAAGATATGACAAAATAAATTATATATCATTTCTGGAGCTCATGGTCTGGGGAGTATCAGGTTATTATCTTTTTCAGTAGGAAATACATGTTGCTTGATATCATGTCTCCTACCACCCAAAAGAGGCAGGGTACATAATAAACCTTTTTGGATATTGAGTGTCCTATTTGGGCCAGTTTACCATGTGGTCCCCAAAGCTATCAACTTTATATGGAGCCCAGAATAAGATATGACTTGCCAATAAGCCTGCTCCTATTTTCCCTTTTGGCTCAGAACATTCAACGATTCTTGGAGTATCTGTGGCAGAACACAGATACTCCATTGAGAAATAGCTCCTGACTTGCTACTGTGCTTTGATCTAAATGACCTGGATACTATCTGATCCATCCAGCCATGAAGTCAGGCCTGCAGTCATCAAGCATAAGAAGCCATTATAGGAGTAGCCTGAGTAGTCCCTGGAGGCATAACTAGGTTGCATGGCCATGTGGTTCACACTCTCATTGTGCCTACTCTTGCCACTCATCAGTCCTTCCTTCAGCCCACACTTGTAACCACATGGGATGCTCCCATGACTGAAGATTCTTAAAAAACCCAACTTGATCCTTTTCATGACTTTCCTTCCCAACTTGCCAGCCTCCACCAGAAGTGGATAATTAGAGCATTCTAACTGAGGGTAGTGAGGAAGGGAAATCTTCCCAGGGGGCAGAATTTTGAACAGTGTATCTCTTTGTCCACTTTCCTGGAAGGGAGGATTATTTGAAGTAATAAGGATCTATTCCAAGTTCTAGATGGTGATTCTGGCCAGATGATTTGCAGTTTGAAAAGAGAAAGATTAGATTTGGACAAGGAGGTCTGGAGAAGGCACATCCTTCTCGGAATGAGCCCAAAATGTGAGAATCTTTATGTCTCATTTGGATGGTTGGAGAGAACTTAGGGAAGTGCCCTGAGCTTCCCTGGGTATAGGATAAAGAGTGCCTTCATTTGAGAAGGCCATAGGAGACCCTCAACTTCAGGGAAGGGCATGGAGGTGGAGGTAAAATCAGTGAAGATGCCCTGGAGAGAAGGAGCTGCCAAAAGTTTCAGGAGAGAACAAAAGAGGAAGAATTTGCATTGGTGAGCACGGTACAATGTAGGAGACTCAAGGCTTAAGAAGGGACTTATATTCTGGGTTTTGACCAAAGCTAACCAAGAGGCAAGCCTTGGTGGGCTTATTTATCTGAGGGAATACTGAACCAGATAAGAGGACCAGAAAAGGGTTATTTATTTATTTTTTTTAAAGATTTTATTCATTCATTTGAGACACAGAGATACAGAGAGAGAGAGAGAAAGCATGAGCAGGGAGAGCAGCAGAGGGAGAGGGAGAAGCAGGCTCCCCGCTGAGCCAGGAGTGCGACGTGGGGCTCGATCCCAGGACCCTGGGGTCACGACCTGAGCCGAAGACAGACGCTTAACCATCTGAGCCACCCAGGCGCCCCAAGAAAAGGGTTATTTAATAACTAGGACTGCAGCTGGAGAAGGGGACTCTGATCTTTAAAGAAGGACTCTGGGATGGTCAGGACTGATGGTCAGGGCTCCAGGGAGGGACTCCAATCTTCAGACTGACACTACCCAATATCCATTTTCTCCTTTTTTCTTATTAACATAACTCAGCTTTTGCTCAGAATGGCATGTGACCCTGTCCCAAATCATCTGATTTTTTCAGGCTCCCTAGTGATAGCCATGGATATAAATCTGAAAATCCACTGATAGGGTTTCTTGGAAGCTATGCTTTTCCTGATGAAAAGAAAGATTTCAAAGGCATGCATTTTAGCCCATTGACTGTCCCCCTTTCTCTTGCCTGAGCACAATCATGGTGTCATCTTGCAACTATAAGGATGAATAATTCATGCCAAGGATGGTGGAAAAGAAAGGGGGATCCTAGTAGGTCTTCGGTGATTTTCCCAATCCACTACATCTGCTCTAGACTTCCCACCTCCAGACTTCTTATTTAGTGAGAAAAATAAACCCTTTGTTTGCTTAAGACACCATAGTCAAGTGTTTGGTGCAGGCAGCCCAGTGTAATCTTAACTGAAAAAAGCTCTTGGGGGTGGGGGTGGGGGCGGTAGGCATAGAAGCTTGAAGGATTAGAATCTTGTCTCCAAATGTTAAACCAATTTTCCTTCTGAGTGTTTCATTATTGTACCTGGAGCAAGATGAGAATGTGATATTAGAGCATAGAGGAATTGAAATTGTCTGATGAGATATGTGCTTATTTTTATGCAATCAGTATAACAAATAATTAAATGATAGCAAAGCTTCTTGTCAGCAAGCACCCTGGAATCAGGTACATCTATATGTTCATGTATATTCTGGACTCTGTGTACATGAGAATCTCTCCCAGAAGATTTATAGTGTGGAGAAGCAGAGGAGAACCAATGGGCAGAACTACACATGCCCAGTATTTCCAGCTAAGTCACCTCACCTCCTCAGGGGCAAAGTGGCTAAGAGTCAGAGAGACACCTGTATTATGCTTTGAAGCAAGGAGAAACATTGAGTCCTGCTGCATTCCCTCTTAGACTTTCTAGAACTCTGCCAAATCCTTACTTATGACTTGGCCAACATGTTATAGACCTAGGCCCCCCTAGGCCCATGGCTTACTCCATTCATCATGTTTATGAATGATAAAATGTATGTGAGTCATTAAATATTCAGAGCTTGGCATATGGGAAATGTTCAATGTAGTAAGATAGCATTATTATTTTTCTGTTGTTATTGTTAGTAAAGCATGGGAGGCGGTTTGGTGAATTTAGAAAGACTGTAATCCAGAGACCTGGGATGTAATCCTGGTTCTGCTAGCAGCTAACTGAGCAACTTGGACAAGTCTTCTCTGCGGGCCTTGCTTTCTTCATCAGTGGAGAGTTTCATCATTCTTGTGCCATGGACACTTCCAGTAGTCACTATTGACACGAGTGACAATGTAAAGTATATTCCCTGGAGTTGTAAAATGTGGAAGGCCTGCAGTATCTAACTTCCCACCATAGAGGAGCCCAGGATGAACTGGGATGCTTTCGGCTTGGAGTCAATGCTCTCTGATGGCCCCTCCCACAGTCAAGGTGCAATCAGTGCAGTCAATGGTATGTGCTTAAAATCAGTGATGAAATGCCCATAGGGAATCAGCCAGCTCTGCTGTAATAGGCTTTATGCTCGTGAGAGTGTACTATTTGTCAAGTGAGAAGCAGCAAATATAAATGTAAGTGGAAAGCAGGATGCCTACACGTCTGAAGTTCTAATCTCTATAGGGGATAGCCAGGCAGGCTGACCACTCGTGTTCTGAACTCTGAACTTTGAGGACTCCCCCCACTTGGATACTTTCTGGCAGGCTAAAGGAACACCGAAGGAGATTGGATAGAAACAGGAGGGCCAACTGATGCTGAGAAGAACCTGAGGCTCTCATACGCAGGTATCCCCCACTTCTTGCAAGTTCACACTACGCCACTTGGCGTGCATGGAAGACCTACACTAGTACCTGATTTTGCTAACCAAAAAAATCCAAAGAGGATTTTTGCTTTGATAAAAAAAGGCAAAAATTGAAAATAGTGTTCAGTGTTTGTTTTGTGGGGAGCCATTATAGAGGCAGCACACCCCGAGCAGCCATGAGAGTGGTCCCACCAAGCACCTTCTCCAGGAACCACGCTCAGCACTCAGCATCCAGCCGTCAGAGCTTTGAACTTGTCTGTGAGCATCTGGGCTTTAGCTTGATTTTTTTTTTTTTTTTTTTTTTTGTGCATCTGTTAGCAAGATGTGCCTTGGGGTATCAGAAAAGCCTAAGAGGTTTTTTCTGGGGCTGGGAACACTCAAAATTTTTTCCACGTAAATCAGTGGTAATTGCTTCTTTGCTTTTGGCTTAAGAGGGTTTCATTATCCCCTGCCTGCTCCACACCATCTTGCTTATTGCCTTCTTGTGACATCCCCACTTTCCTCTTGATCTTCGCTCCATGTTTGGTCACTTAGATACAATATTTTAGGAGTGGTATGAGGATCTAAAAGGATAGAGAGCAAACTGATTTACTAGTGTTTGGAAAATATACAATCCAGGTAGGTCTTTAAAAAGCTAATGGTTTATGTTTGGCCATGTAACAAAAGTTTTGATTGGAAGAAGTTTTAAAAAAAGAACTGCCTAAAAATCCTGCCCCTCATGAAGTTTCCCTCCTCGGATGCTATCATATTCTTGGCAGCCATGCATGTTGTTGTCTCTGATAGTGCAGGGACCTGATGATATGTTGCAGGGAGACATTATTCTTTTAAGTTTTTCTTTAAATTCTAGTTAACATGCAGTGTAATATTAGTTTCAGGTGTACAATGTAGTGAGTGATTCAACACTTCCATACATCACCCGCTGCTCATCACAAGTGCACTCCTTCATCCCCATCACCTGTTTCAGCCATCTCCCCACCCGCCTCCCCTCTGGTAACCAGCAGTTGGTGCTCTAGAGTTAAGAGTCTGTTACTTGGTTTGCCTTTCTCTCTCTCTTTTTCTTGCCTTTGCTCATTTCTTATATTCCACATATAAGTGAAATCATATGATAATTTGTCTTTCTCTAACTTATTTTGCTTAACATAATACTCTCTAGCTCCATCCAAACCATTGCAAATGGCAAGATTTCATTCTTTGTTATCCCTGAGTAATATTCCATTGTATATATACACCGCACCTTTATCCATTCATCGGTTGATGAACACTAATGTAGATAATGCTAATGTAGATAATGCTGCTATAAACATAGGAGTGTATGTATCCCTTTGAATTAGTAACTTTGTATTCTTTGGGTAAATACCTAGTAGTGCAATTGCTAGGTCATACGGTAGCTCTATTTTTAACTTTTTGAGGAATCTCCATACTGTTTTCCAGAGGGGCTGTACCCGTTTGCATTCTCACCAATAGTGCAAGAGGTTCCCCTTTCTCCAAATCCTTGCCAACATCTTTAAAATAAGATTGAATACAGTTTTATTTTGGTAGATATTTAACTTCCCCAGAACAAACAAAAAACAAAAACAATTCAAATTTACAGCATCTGCCAATATCCATGGTGTAAATACTCTCACTGTGGCCAATTTCAAGCTACCAAAATGCTGTCCCTGAGTGCAGAATTTGGAACATACATAACTCATGAGAGCTGGCATGAGCTACTTTGCACCACTGAGAGTTCTAGAACTTACTGTTTAAAGCAGGAGAATTTCAGACATCTGCCAATAATCCTGCAAAATCCAAAACCCAAAAGGATTAGGTCTAAGGGTAAAGTGTTCAGGAAACAAAACCAAACCCAAGTAGGTTCAGTTCCACTCACTCACAGATACGATTAACTTGAGCTTCTGAAGAAACAAGGGAGGGAGAAGAAAGCACAATCCTCCAGCAAAGTGTCTGGAACATAATAAGTGCCAAATTATTACTTGCAAAACTTAGGTACATTTGAGTACTGACTGTATGTATTCTCATTTATTTAAATATTTTAATTGGCTTTATTTAAATTATTCTAAAAAACTTATCTTTACTCTAAACCACTGTATTTATTAAAGCATGGAGTTGGTGAACAGGTTATGTTTTCAAATATACATTTAAACAAATATACAACTTTTATAATAACAAATATTCATCTGATAGGACCTCAGATCACTTTGTATAACGCCTGTGGTATCTGGACATGTACCTGTACCATGCTTTATGAAACAATATACCAAATAAGTGATGGCCATTATTAATATTTATTTGTGGAGCCTGAGTATTGAAAGACTCCCTTTAATAATGCAGCTGGTAAAATTACAGTACTATATTTAGATGAATCATCAGGAAACGGCTCCAAATATCCTGAAAAACCTTTAGGAAAAATCTATTTGACCTTTCTTTAAAGGTCACCGCTGCTAGGCAACACTATTTTTCTGAAATGCTGACCGCATTTCTTAGATTTTATTAAAGCACCTGTCTTGGTTAGGGTGGAGGTGGGGGAAAACATGCTGTTCCTCTCTCACCTGTCAGTACGGTAAGAGGCTTGAGGAGGACCACGGGATCAAATACAGAGGTGTTCATGAATTTCCTCCTTGCTCCCAAACATCCACGGGGGTCATGCACCATAGGCAGCAAGCAATATTGTAGATTGGAAAATGAGGAGCTCTGTGTTTCATTGTTGAGCCTGCCACCTACTCGCTAGAGATTACTGGGCAACCACCCAAACTGCGGTTCCCCCATCATCAAATCAGTTAAAGAAGAAGGCTGTCTCCAACCATGGGGAAGATCAGATTTCAGAAATGGAGACTCCTTCGCCCCATCCTCCCTCCTGAGTTTATCAATGGCAATTATTCACAACAATAACACATGGTGGCTAATTTTCTTTTAATTCATTGATTTTTTTAACCATAGTAGAGAGAGTTCTCCCACTGTAAATCTGGAAGAGATGTTCTACACTCCGGGATTGTTATTCTTTTTCCTAGTTTTGTTAAAAAAATTTTTTTTAAGATTTATTTATTTAGCTTAGAAAGAGAGAGAGAGTGGGCATGAGAGGGAGGAGCAGAGGGAGAGGGAAGGAGAATCCCAAGCTCCATCTCACCACCCTGAGATCATGACCTGAGCAGAAACCAAAAGTCGGACTCTGAACGGACTACACCACCCAGGTGCCCCTCTTTTCCCTTATCTTAAAGGGGTTATAGCATTCAAATGCAAATCCGAATCAAAACCCAATTTCCTTAGGTTGTTAATTAAATCAGAAGAAGAGTTGCTTCTAATTACCAGCTGTCTCCTGATTGCAGGGTTATCTGTATTCATCCATGACTAGTAAACTCATAATTTATGAGGCCTTACACCACCACTCGCCTTAACAGCCCTCATTTTAAAAAGCTGATGTCTTTGAGGCAAAGGAAGCCAAACACAATGTTTACCAATGTTGATATGCCTTGATCAACTGTTCCCCAAGTGAGTGAGTGTGGAAGAGGAAGGAGTTTCTAATTCATGTCTGTTTCTCCTCTGGGCCAATCCACCCCAGCTCCTTTCTCCCAACCACTGGAGAAGCATCAGGCTGGAAGGTACAGGAAAACACCCAGCTGCTGAATCTGACTTCACGGAAGAAGCTGAGACAGGTTGGTGCATTTTCAGCCTTGCAAATATCAGTTGGTGAGTGGCTGGTTCTCTGTTGTCTCACATTTTAGTGCTCAGTGATTCAGGCTTCTTGCTTGGCAACAAGTACTTGAACTTCCAGTTTCTCAAGAGACCAGTCGTGGGAAAAGGCCCACCAGGAAGAGGACTTTTGCCTCTGGCAAGGTTTGACCAAAAGTTCAGAGCAGGTTATAGTCATGGTTTCTGTGGAGGAGACTGTTCCTGGATCTGAGAGAAGGGCAGCATCGGCAAATTTGAGCAAAAAGGGCCAAATGCATCGCAGAGAAGACTCCCAAACAAAGTGGAATTAACTTGTAGGCAACTATGATCTAAGAAAAGACATAGAGTCTCAAGGATTCTGTCTCAAAATCCTCTTAGAGTGGGAGGGAAACATCACAGTCTATGTGATGCACAGGGTTGGTGGTGACCTGGTTAGACTGATGTTACCAACTAGCTTTGTGATATTAGGCAAGGCACTGAACTTTTCTGAGTGTCACTTTTCTAAGAGGAAATTAGTTAGACAAAATACTTTCTAAAAAAATACTTTCTAGAAGGTATCTAATAGTTCCAAGATTTTATGACTTATTTATGTACTTTTGATTCCAGAACCCCACTTGTTCTCCTGGGTGGTCGAGTCACATTTCTAAACAGGATTGTAGTGTGCAGAGATTAATGTATTAAGATTAATGAAATTAAGAGTTTCTAGAGTGTGGTATTTCTTCCCTAAGGCATTTCAGTCCTACTTTTTTTTTTTTTAAAGATTTTATTTATTTATTTGAGAGGGAGAGAGCACATGAGAGGGGGGGAGAGTCAGAGGGAGAAGCAGACTCCCTGCTGAGCAGGGATCCCGATGAGGGACTCGATCCTGGGACTCCAGGATCATGACCTGAGCCGAAGGCAGTTGCCCAACCAACTGAGCAACCCAGGCGCCCTCAGTCCTACTTTTTATTTTCTCTTCTGGGCTTAGAATCCATTGCCCAAGAATGCCATGGATCATGTCTTAACTCTCTTGTGCTTAGTCTCACCCATGAAAAATGGAAGATGCATACGGGTATAGAAAGAACATAATAAGCCTTGAAGCCACAAAGACTTAGGGTAAAATTCCAGCTCAACCACTTACTCTCTTGAGTGAGGTTAGATGGTTATTCAAGGTACCTTTTTTCTGTCAAGTGGGGATAAAAATGTCATGAAATGTGAAATTGTTGAGAGGACTGAATGCCTTCCACATCCCAAAGGCACTTCATGGCTTAGGTATTCAAAACTCACCTTTCCACTCCATTCTTGGAGAATTCCACAAGCATGTAGACGATCCATCTTGCATTTTGAGTTTCACTTCCTCTACCTCTTCTCGTTCATTATTTTCTTTTATCTCACCTGAGTTATTGGCTGCCATGCCCCAAACACTTTTCATCATCTACTTTTGTTCCAAGTATTTTTTCCCATTTTTTACTTGTTCCTCATATATTATCAGAAGCTTTTAGAATTTTATGAGGTCAAATTTATCTATTGCTTTATAATTTTGCATTTTGTTGTCTTGCACAAGAAGACCTTTCTTCCCAAACCATACTCTTCCATTTACTCGTTTAGTAACTTCTAACAGAGCGCCCACACTGAGTGTACAGTTGTTGGCCCTGAGCATATTCATAAGGTAATCTTCTTTGGGCGACATGCAATTTTAGCTGGGGAAGGGAGACAATATCATTTGGGCTAATATTACTTTCAGATTGCCATGAAGGCCTTGCAGGACATAAACAGTGATACGGTTGACACCACCCAGGGAAAGGGGTAAAAGGGTCACTTGAGATAGAATACCTGAGGCCTAAAAAATGAAGAGGAGTCAATCAGTAGTGTCACCTTCAGGCGGAAAGGTAGTTTGGTGGAGGGAACAGCAAGGACAATAGCTCTAAAGCCAAGCAAAGTGCGGCGGACAAGAGTAGCAAGGGGAACTCATAGCAGAGAAAGCTTTGTGAGCAAAGGGAAAGTGTGATGAGATGAGGTTGGTGGGGTAGACAGGCTCAATCATGTAGGGCCTTGTGAATGCTGAATCAAATTCTAAGACCAGTGGAACACGATGGAGGGGTTTTAAGCAGATGAAGGCACTGAGGAACAGCTTTAGGGGAATAGTAAGGCAGAGGCCAAATTACAAGAATTAAAAGAAGTGGAAACTGTGGACAATTTGTCCTTCTTTTTCACCTGGTTCCCAAAAGCTAAGAAGGCATCAGCCCTGCCTTAGTAGGAACTGGGCATAAGTTCACTTGATGAAAATCATCAAAAAGGGTCAGGAAGGGGCGCCTGGGTGGCTCAGTCGGTTAAGTGTCTGCCTTCGGCTCAGGTCATGATCCCGGGGTCCTGGGATGGAGCCCTGCGTCAGGCTCCCTGCTCAGTGGGAAGCCTGCTTCTCCCTCTCCCACTCCCCCTGCTTGTGTTCCCTCTTTTGCTGTGTCTCTCTCTGTCAAATAAATAAATAAAATCTTAAAAAAAAAAAAAAGGGTCAGGAAAATTTTCCAGAATTTTTTTTTATTTGTTTGGGAACCCAGAGCCAAATCTTTTATTTTAGTACTTTCTTTTTAGACCAGGAATAATTACACGGAAGTGTGTTATATTATTCCTCTGCTCTCAACAAAGGAACATATTTAAGGTAATACACTAGAGGTTCTGCTTTAGGAAATGCTCTACTTTAAAAGTAACCTGCAATATTATTGATGTTTCATGAATTCAGAAGCAGGATTCTTTCAAAAAGCACATGTAAGTGAATACTATTAATAAGATGTTATATAGTAACATAGTTTTATAAGAAATAGTCTTTGTCCTCAGGAGTCTAAAACTCATCAGGGAAGACAAGACATGAGCATGTCTACAGTACGTGATCAGGCTCTTAGAAGAGCTAAAAATAGTCTTGTCCTCATTCAGGGGAGAGCTGTCCTTGAGTGCTGGGGTAACCAGGAAAGACTTCCTGATGCGGGCAGCATTTGAGTTGGATCTCAGGGAACTCTACGGTAGATGAACTGAGGGGAGAGCATCCTTAGCATAGGAAAAGGGATGCTATGAACGCAAGAAAGCTTAGGCATATTTGGTGTAAGCTGACAGTGAATTTGGATGAAGTCTGAGGCAGATTCGGGGGATTACTGAGAAGCATGGCTTAATGGTGGCTGGTTGATGACAGGAGCCCATTGGCAAGGCTGTGGACCCAGGTTGGAGTGGTACCCATGGGAAGGTATATTTGAAATTAAATACTAAATCCCTGATTCTACTGGGCTTTTTTGGTCTTCTATCCAGAAAACATTGGGTTTCTTTTGCCACATCTGTGCATCTTTCTCCTGAAGGAACCTGTGTGCTTTGATCTTCATTGGTCCAAGTCTGCTTCTATTTTTTCAGAGGACTGCCCTCAGGCTACTGTGGCCAGTTTACCTGTGAAATCAAAGAGCTAGTAGTTCGTGTAGTTTATGTCCTTCCCTGGCCCCTCTGGGGTAGATTGTGAAAGCTCGCTGACCTCAAGTCAGGATCCTGAGATATAACTTACCCTCCAGAGTCCCTTGCAGGATCGGACTGAATCTACTCCCTGGGACTTTGCCTGAAATAGTGCCCATACTTAGCTTCTTCCTCTTCTTCTGTGTCCCCCAACTCTTAGCCAGGCTCCTTGGAGAAACTTCCTTAATAAATCACTTGGAGGGGTGCCTGGGTGGCTTGGTTGGTTAAGCTTCTGCCTTCCAGCTCAGGTCATGATCCTGGGGTCCTGGGATCAAGCCCCACATCAGGCTCCCTGCTCAGCAAGGGGTCTGCTTCTCCCCCGCTCATGCTCTCTTTCTCTCTCTCTCAAATAAATAAATAAAATCTTTTAAAAAATAAAAATAAATCACTTGGAAATGAGCTCTTGTCTCCGTGTCCACTTCTGGGGAAACTGTCCTAAGATGCTGCCAAGGACTACTTTAATTTCCTCAACTAGTGCAGGACTGATCCAAGGAGAAGGTCCATTGAATATCACTGAGGACCACTGAGGAACAGCTTTAGGGGAATAGTAAGGCAGAGGCCAAATTACAAGAATTAAAAGAAGTGGAAACTGTGGACAATTTGTCATTCTTTTTGGATGTCCTACGCTTTTTGAAACCCTTGCAATGTTTGGATATTTCTGGCCTTTTGCATCTTGCCTCACCAAAACAGAACCCAGAAATTGAAATTCTCAGTCTTTCTCAAAGCTGTGATGCAAGACTGTGACCCATTCAGCCCTGACCAGACACACCCATGTTAAACATCTGTTCAGAAATGAACAACTTGTGAAAGAGACCTATTTGAAGAATTCTTTATTTTTCTTTTGGGTGGGTGGCAGCAGAGGTTGTGGCTTTTTGAAGAGCAGTGGTTGTGAAGTGTGGTCCTGACTGAAAAAAAAAAAAGTGTCATTGTTGGGGTAGCAGTGACGGTGCAGTCCCCTGTAGTGCTTAGTCCCCAGCAATAACAGCAGCCACGACAAGGGGCTGTCATCTCACTGGGCCAGTTCTGTGGCCAGGCTTTGGGCACTGTTCCTAGAAATGTAACTTCGGCCACCCTGGGTCTCCAGCCCTCCCCAAAATATCCTTTAAATAAGTTCCTCTTCTGAATACTTAGAGTCAACTTCGATGGCTTGCAAACAAGAACTCTGCCCGGGGAAGTAGAGAAGGAGAAACTGGCCAGTGTGGACAGCCTTTCCAAGGCTGGAAAGAGGAGAGCATGAGAGTGGACTGAGGTAGCGTCTAAGGGGGCCCCTCTGATCATTATCTTGCAGCGTTCAAGTGCTTCTGCTGCCCCTTTCCATGTTGAGTCAGGGCTGATATGTGGGGCCAAGAGAATATGCAGAAATAATTGTGTGTGGCTTCCAAAGCTAGTTCAGTCAGCCATTATAGCTTCTGCATTGGAAGGTGATCATACATCCAGGGACAGCCATGGCGGGAGGGGGACCTTCTTTTCTTGAGATGGGAAGAAGAAAGAAGGAGGGAATAAGATTGTTAGAGTCAAGGATGAGCATAAAGGAAAGGGTAGACTGAGAATTTCATCCTCTCAGCAAAGTAAAAGTCAGGCCAATTCAATTGTAAAGACGAGGGGGCATGGAGAGAAGGGGTCTATGTGTTGAGCTTACATTTATTTAGTGCTGATTTTATGCTGGACATTGTGTTAGCTCGTTTAATCTCATTTAACTATTCTACCAACTCCATGAGATAAGAACCATTATTTTCTTAATTTCATAGATGATGAAGCAGAAGCTAATGGGAGGTAAGGGCCTGAGCAGGCAAACCCTGGTCTGTTGGACACCAGAAGGCAAACTCTTCATGAGTCTCCACACCCCTTAGGTGGTTTACTTAAGAATAACTGCTGTGAGAAATTTTAAAAGGGAGTCAATGTAAAATAAGCCAAAAGGAAAAGGAAAAGGTTTCTTCATGTTTAAAACTTGACTTTCACAATTTTAACCACAAAAATAGCCACGAAGAGGAAAGACTTCCCCAACTGTTTAGAGCAGCTTTTGAGTATCTCTGAACAGCCAGATGTATCAAGAAACAGAGTGGACATTGTTTTGCATGGCAAAATATAATGAAACTTCAGACTTCTCACCAAGAAGTTATGCATATTCCACTTTCTTTTTTGGAAATGCAAGGAGATTACCTTTATTAATATCTAACGCTCTATCTTAAAACAACAGATGACTGTTTCTTCACTGAAAATTTGGACCTGCATATCAGTGCTCAGGCTGGAAATTTGATCTATTCCATAAGAGGCCAACGTTAGAAAGTAAAATAAATTTTTTAAAAAAGGACTCCTTTTGTGTCAGTTTGTAAACACTGAGCTGGCCAGATATTTTCAGGCTATAATATAGTTAGAATCATATGATATCAGACCAAGAATTGACAGATCAATGAGATAGGTCAGCTGTCAAACAGGCTCTTGAGGACGTTTTAGGAGGTAAGATGTGGTTAAGGAAATATCACAAAAAATGGGGATGGAATGAAGTATTCAGGAAGTGATTGACGTAAAAGCCAACATCATGCTTCATCAGGAATGAGGTTACCTTAGTCACAATCAGCCCTCCTATTTGACCTTGTCCTGGAAAAATATATAGATTAATTATGCCCTCCTTGGTGGGGAGGATCTTTCTAACCATAAGCATTATGTAAGAAATCCCACAGAAAAGATTCATAATCTTGATGATTTTCAATTTAAAATGTAGAACACTTATATGACTTTATTTATTTATTTATTTTTAAAGATTTTATTCATTCATTTGAGACACAGAGATACAGAGAGAGAGAGAGAGAGAGCACGAGCAGGGAGAGAGGCAGACGGAGAGGGAGAAGCAGGCTTCCCGCTGAGCCAGGAGCCCGATGTGGGGCTCGATCCCAAGACCCTGGGATCATGACCTGAGCCGAAGGCAGATGCTTAACCGACTGAGGCACCCAGGTGCCCCCTTATATGACTTTAAATACTTAAATGGCAATTGGGAAAATGGAGCATATGATAAGACTGATAAAAGAATTACTGTGAACCTATATCAACATACAATAAAGAAAGATCAAGACCAAGGAGTATAGAGGATTCACAAGTGAAACCACACTGCTTATCAAAGAAATTCAAATGAAAACAATGCAACAGTAATTGTCACCCAGGAAGCTGGGGAGTTCAAAAGGCTGGTGAGGATATGGCCCGCCTGCTGCGCTTCTGGGGGGATGCTCCATATTATGATACATGATAAACTTCCATATTATGTATCAATAACCTGTAAAGTTCACACCATTTCACCCACAAGCGTACTTCTGAAAATCTATACAGAAGAAAAATCAGAAAGTCAGAAAAAGAGGGGTGCCTGGCTGGCTCAGTCGGTAGAGCATGTGACTCTTGATCTCAGGGTCATGATTTCAAGCCGCACGTTGGGTGTGGAGCCTACTTAAAAAAAAAAAGTCAGAAAAAGATTTATACACAAGAGTCTTAATCACAATGTCATTTATAAGGGTTAAAAAATGTTTAAAGTACTTGAGAATATGAGAATATGTCAATAAAATATGATTTAGTAACATAAGAATATAAGGTCATTAAAATCATGTTGTTGAAGAATTTTTAGGAATAAAATCATGACATGTGAAAAAAAAACAAGATGCAAACTCTATATACGTTACCTTCTCAGTTTTGTAAAATAAAGAATTCTACTGGAAACAGGATGTTACACTTGCATGTTAAAAAAAAAAAAGTGCCCAAATAGTAAGTGTTTAACACTCAGAGGTAGAAAGTCATACTAATTTGCTTTTCCATAGTTCTCTAAATTTTCTGTAATGAGCATATCAGTTTCCTCTTGCTAAAACTTGATTTTAAGTAACACTTTCCATGATCTCTGAAGATGGGTCATTGACCTTTCTGCAGTCAGTAGTGTCCTAATCTGGGCAGAAAATAAGCCTCTTGTTTCAGCTCCAAAACTAAAGCTTGAAATGGGATGGGATTCCCAAGACATCTAAGCTCTGGTTGGCGATCATTTGGATGAATGCCAAGGAGGTCTCTGCAAGTTCTTCCTTCACACACTCAAGACAGTGAGGTGAGAACAGATGCCAATCAAAGGGTCCACCACTGGTTTCATCTAATGCTTCTCAACATTAATGCACACTTGAATCTACCAGGGATGTTGATAAAATAAAAATCGATCTCAGTAAGTCTGGGTAGGGTCTGAGGTTCTGCATTTCTAATAACCTCCTAGATAACGCTAATGCTGCTGGTCCATGGGCCACACTTTCAGTTCAAAGTTTAGAGTCTCTTCCCTAGAGGACAGCCCAGCATTCCCTGCTTGCAAATATAAAAGATCTAGAAACAAGTCCAATCAGCAGGCATTAATTAGATAAGTAATATACATCTGGTATCTTGGAACCCACATCTGGGGAGACAGTTCTGGGATTAGCAGGTCATTAGGACATTAACAAATGATCTCACGGTGCAAGTGCACTCACGTGGATGGTGCAATGCATATATATCTGTTGATACATGTGTATTTGTGTGCATTTGTGGTGAACTTCTTGGAGGAAATTCTCAGACATTATATTTCCTCTTTCCTGATGGAGTTGCTTTAGTGATCAAAAGAGCAAACCACCAATCATTTCCCCTTGTCTTTTTCTCTTTCCCTTTCATAAAACCTCTGGCCTCTGCATGTGTGCTCAGTAATAAGAGAAGCCAAGGCCTCCTGTGGGTCCTAGGAAATGCATTATCTAATCTAAAAATAGACAAGAGCCCATTGTCTCATGCACAAGTAAATCCCATATACTAATCTGGCAGAAAGTGATCTAGCCTTTTAAAAGATTTATTAGCTCCTGATCTTTTCTCTATGCATGACTATTTTTCATCTCATTCTATGATGGATAAATTGAATTAAGCGAGAGCTAAAATAACTTCTTTTTAAAGGTATATAAATCTTTGTTATAGAAACCTTGGGGTTTAGGAGGCCTCAAGGTACTTGAAGTATCAAAGCATTGAGTGAGAAAGAGAAAAGTAACTGTTATTGTAGAAACAGATGGTTTCTCAACAGTGGTGTATTGTAAATGTTTAACAACCAGTTCTTTAACAAAACACACACACACACACACACACACACACACGAAGAAATAGTGCAGGGGCTAGGGGAGGGGGAAATGGGAAGCAATTGCTAAGGGGGATGGGTTTTTTGGGGAGTGATGAAAATGGTCTGAAATTGGGTATTTTGATAGTTGCACAAAGCAGTGAATACGCTAAAGATCACTGACTTGTGCAATTTAAAATAGGAACAGCAACACAAGACCCACCTCCCGACAACCTTCGTTCACACCATTTGCCAGTTTCCATGGTGTAAACCACTCCCATCGTGGCTGATGCCCCAAGGCGCCCACGCGGCATCACGGAAGGCAGCTGGGAGGGGCACAGCCTCTGGTTCACCACTGGCTCCCAGCATAGCAGTTGGTTTCCTAACGACCGGGGCTGAGGGGGACATTCAGGGGTTCACAGCTTTCCCTACGCTAGCTTTTGGATTGTCCTTTCTTGTTGTTCTGCTTGTTTGTTTTTATTGTTTCTGCCGTCTTAAAGTGCTCGGGATGTGGCGAAGAGTCTGAAAATGGAACTCTCAAGTTCAACATGTGTTCTTTTATTAATTTAGATTTTCAACAACACATTTATTGGGTGTCTCCTCGCGCTAGGCTCTGTGCTGTATGCCACAAATTCTAAGGTGTGTGGATGACCCCGGCCCGCGAGGAGACTATGGTCTAGCCAGGGGTACAAACATAAGCACACCTGTTGTAGAACCTGAGAGTGTGTGTATGCTTTAACGGAGGAATGTGCACCCTGACTGAGAGAATTATTTTCCTTGGTGGATGGAGAATGGTGGTGGTATCAGTGAATGTCTCACAGAAGAGGAGATAATTGGACCTGGAATCAGAGAAGGACGTTGTAATTCAAAAGAAAGGCACGAGGGGTACCTGGGTGGTGTCTGCCTTTGGCTCAGGCCATGGTCCCAGGGTCTTGGGATTGAGCCCCGCATCGGGCCCCCTGCTCCTTGAGGAGCCTACTTCTTCCTCTCCCACTCCCCCTGCTTGTGTTCCCTCTCTCGCTGTCTCTCTCTGTCAAATAAAAAAATAAAATCTTTAAAAAAAACCCAAAAGAATGGCACGAGAGAAAAGCATGGAGGCCTGAGGCGATGAGATGCTATGGAAATAAGCACTAATGTGCTGTGGCTAGGTCATAGATTCATCAGCGGCTGAGATGAAGAGTGACCAGAAAGATGAGCTGTTATACTTTTAACACCTTTATGGGCCACCCTAAGGAATTTGCACATTATCCCACGGTAACTGGGGAGCCATTGAGATTTCTTAAGCAAAGGAGGGACAAACACAGATCAGCAGTGTAACTCATAGAAAATAAGAAGGATCCATGGGTAGGAAAGAGAGATGAGAAGAAGTTGGAATTAGGGAGGGCAGACAAGAACATTGTGTTATTCCAGTAAACGGAGATGAATACGAGATGAATAAGCCAATGTGTGAGGGTATAGAGTGGAAGGGATGCAGTGGAGAAATACATCAAATACATCAAAATAACATTCATAGAGCTGAGAACACAACTGGATGTGCACAGGGGAGCAGATGGTGGAGTCAGGCTAATGTAGAAGTTTCTTTCTCGGATAACCAGATAAATGGTGTTGCCTATATAATGCCTTACACATGGTAGGCACTGAGTGAATATTTGCAGAATGTTGGAACAAATCCCTGGAATACAGAGGGGCAGCATAGTGTGATGGAAGGCATTCAGTATGTCAAGTTACACCGGCTGTGCCTCAGAGCATGATTACTTAATCGTTATGGGACTTTGAGCAAGTTTCTCTGAGCCTTAGTTTCTTCACCTGTAAAGTGGGAGAATTATTTGACTTTAAAAGGACTTTAGTCAAGACTAGAATTAATACAACCCTTTAAATTATTATTTCTTAAAAGAGCAATCATGTAAGTGGCACTAAGAGGTCAAGGGTCTCCAGTCATAGTCCACAGCCCACCCGTGAAGAAAGACCCCTTACCTCCTACTACGTAGCTACCCAGGCAATCTCTGAAGCCTCCTTGATAGCAACAGGACTGGGACATTGTTTTGGCTCATAAATTTAGCTTGAATCCTGATTTTGAGAGTTGGTTAGTGCTGGAATTATTTCAGTTGGAGGGATTTAAAAATCTACAACTATTTCTTGGGCTCCTAATGGGGACTACAACAAATTTGTTACACAAATTGGGAATAAAAAAAGCAGTGGCCCATATGCAGTCATTACAAACAATGACTCAGTCCCTATTTCCTGATATCTGAAGTCTCCCCACATACCCAGTGACTTTTGTGTGTGCTTAAGAGGCAGAAGAAGAAAGACTCATCCAGCACAAATCTGATCTGAGGGAGAGCTCTATGTGCCTCATCGGCTGGTATCCATGGAAGCTTGATACAACAGAAAGCCCTATGATCCCTGGGTGGTCAGGAGCCCAGAATATGTCTTATTTGGGAATCCCAGGTAGTCACAAACTACCAGACATGCGAAGGGAACCCCCACCGGTTTAGAGTAAAGTTGAAGCTGAAGATGTTATGGGAAGAGCATCAGAAAAGTGGTGAATGCCTTTGAAATGAGCAAAGCAGGTGACCAGACGTCTTCATAGGACACTTTTCCAGATTATCTCTACAGTCTCCTTGTCTTTGAGTGATTTTATAACTCTGTAAATTATAGATAACTGATAGCAATAAAAATAATTCATGTTCATAGGCATGCAAATTAACCTTGTCTGGTGGAGAGGTAATTGATCCCCTCCCATCCTCATGAAAGAAACAAGTTTTGCATCTACTAAGCCAATCCATTTCAGCACTTTCTGGGACTTACACTTGTGTCTGCTCTTTGGTTTCTCCTTGAGCTGGTTACAATATCTTACTGGCTTCCTTATTAGTAAATGAGTTAAATAAAATCTTTAACATGTTTATTTTATATGATGATCTTGATTTTACTCTTTAAAACATGATCAATTATTGATCATTACTATCACTTCTTACACACTGAAAAACCCAGGTAAGGGGAAGAGTCCCTCCATCCTCAGGGCATCATCAGTGTGCGGGTGGGAACAAAGAGTGATCCAAAGGAGAGGAAATCCAGTAAGACTCCCTCTGGGGTGCAGTGGAGGTCCAGCTTCTACTTCCCAGAAGCAAGGAGGGTCCCTCCTCAAGCAGACCTTAGGATGGGTCATCAAATTTCTGGCCCATGGGAGATTCAGTGGATGCGTTCCAGGATGCACACTACATTGAGGAAGAAAAGGTAAATAAATACTTTTAAGGGGTGGGAAAATCTCAATCAGGATTCAGAAAAGCTCTCCTCTCTAAAAGGACATTAGAAAATTCATCTAATTTTTGACTGCCCTAAAAAACACTGGTTGTGTGTCTCCTTATATGTATAGCAAAATGACGCATTAACAATATATAAAAGAGGTGGTCAATATTAGTAGGAGAGGGGTTTGTTTCTTATAGGTGATCCATTTAGAAAAATATGAGGATCCAGCTTTTCTCAGGATGGAGGGAAAGGGTCTCTGTGACTCATGAGAGGCAAGAGCAGTGTGGAGGCCAGCCGCCTAGAGGAAGCACAGAGAATTCGCAAAGGGAAGAGAAAGGTGGGTTGAGGAATGTGACTTTGGGCACTCAGATGTGATCAGTCTTTAGTACGTCAGGATTTTCTTGGTAGTGAACTGTCACCGCATAATTCCAGATGTGGCAGGATGCAACAGTGCTGAAGACGGGGGTAGATGTGAGAGTCCTCACACCCTTCCCTCTTGTGGGGGAAGCAGATGCAGAGGAACAGACATAAACAGGCATGATTAAGTCTCCAAATAGAAACCATGTAGGAAGTGGGCAAAGGAGGATTTAAAGGATGGTGCATAGTGTTACACATATATATATATTACAAAATGAGAAGGAAGCTGAAGAGTGAACAACAAGAAAAGAAATCCAAAGAAGAAAGAAAAAAAGGGGTAAGTAGAATTAATGAAATGGTAAACAAACAAACAAGAAAAAAACCACACTTGGGGTGCCTGGGTGGCTCAGTAGGTTAAGCATCTGCCTTCGGCTCAGGTCATGATCCCAGGGTTCTGGGATCCAGCCCCATGTCAGTCTCTCTGCTCAGCGGGGAGTCTGCTTCTCCTTCTCCCTCTGCTTGCCACTCGCCTTGTTGTGTTCTCTCTCTCTCTCTCTCGGCCAAATAAATAAATAAAAATCTTTTTAAAAACCATACACTTGATCTTTTTAAAAACATGAAAAATGAAAAAGGCAAACTTACAGCAAATCCTATCACAGAAAAAGCATCATATTAGATATGAGAAATTGACATCACTGCAGAAAAGCAGGAAATTAGAAAATATATACAAGGGAATAGTATGTATAAGTCAAGCCAACATAATTGAAAAAAGTGCCTTTCTTGGAAATGAAAATTGTCAAATCCAAATCTATTCCCAATTAAAAATCCAGAAATAAATCTCAAACATGTGTAAGACCTATATGAGAAAAATTGTAAGTCTTTATGGAAAGATACAAAATAGTAGTTATGGGTTGGAGAAATATAGCATATTCTTAATGGCAAGGCTCACTATTATAAGGATTTTACCATCTGCCAAATTAATCTATAAATTCAGGACATTCCCAATCAAATCCCAAGAGAATTTATGGGGAAAATAATTACAAAATTCATTTTGAAAGAGAAAACAGAATGGATGCCGAGACAACCAAAAGAACAGTGGGGATGAGGAAAGACCCCTCAGCACCCTACTCTGCACCAAAATATAATATTGAGCCAGAGTAATTTAAAGTGTGCCATTAGATGCAGAACCCAAATTGGACAAGGTGATAAATACTGTTGGGACACTAGGTTATTTGGAAATAGATAAAATCAGGCCCTTATTTTATACCAAACACAGAAATAAAGGGCTAAGTCTCAAGAGCAGAACCATAAAAGTATCAGAAGGGAAATATTTTTATTTTTAAAATAATCTTGGGGATGTGAGAAGGACTTCCAAAATAAGATACCAAACCCAGAGCCCCAAAGGAAAAGATTTATAGATTTGACTATGTAGAAAATAACACATCTTTATGACAAATGTCCCTGGAAAAAGTGAAGACAACTTGGCAGACAGAAAAAAAATGATCAGCAACCAGCAAATATAAAAAGTTCCTAAAAATCAATATAAAAACCAACAAACAAAATGGAGAGGAACAAGAAATTTATGAAAGAAAATTTACAAATGGCCAATAAACAAATGAAAAGATGCCTAATGTTGGTAGTAGTTAGGGAAGTATGAATTATAACTGCAGTTTATAATCTGTGGGCCAGGATTAGAGGAGCAAGGATTCAGACTATTGATTGGAATGTAAATTGTAAATCTTTTGAAGGCCAGATTATCATAATTTAATTCCTTTGATCTAGATTCTAAATCTAGGAATTTGTCTAAAGAAATCCTTGCCTATATATGCAAATACATATGCAAAGATGTTCATTGCAGCATTTTTTGTAATAAAAATAATTAGGACTAATATAAATACCCACCAAGAAGGAGTGGGGATGGCAGACATTGATGGGGGAGGGGAAAGGGGCCATTTCATATTTTACTTCTTACACTTCTCTTTTAAAAAGTCTTGGGGCGCCTGGGTGGCTCAGTCATTAAGCGTCTGCCTTCGGCTCAGGTCATGATCCCAGGGTCCTGGGATTGAGCCCCACATTGGGCTCCCTGCTCGGCAAGAAGCCTGCTTCTCCCTCTCTCACTCCCCCTGCTTGTGTTCCCTCTCTCGCTGTCTCTCTCTCTCTGTCAAATAAATAAATAAAATCTTAAAAAAAAAAACCTTTTAAACAAGAATGTACACATATTTAGTTATTTAGGTTGAAAAAAATGTGAAGAATTACACTAACATATTTAAAAAGTTGTCTCTGGGTGGTGGCATTGTAGAGGCATGATTTTTAAAATTATTCAGATGATCCACAATAAACAGATACTAAGTTTATAATTAGGAAAAGATTGAAAATCAGCATATAAAATCTTGAATTCTTCATATTTTGGCATTTATGTGAAAAAAAACTATGAACAACAAAAATACCAAAAGATAAACCCATAGGTAGGCATGGTTGTACCTAGGAGGCAGATATCTTGGTGATTTTCTTTTTTCTTCTGTTTTTCTTTCTTTTCCAAGTATTCTGTGATGAGCTTTTAAACCTTTCTTTTAAACTTTAAAAAGACATATTTTTAAAGAATTCATTGCATATAAATGATACACTGTAAGTGCTATAAACACGAATGCATTTTGTTTCAAATGATTGTTCATAAGTTATTTCTAACTTGTTAGAGTTAACTTAATTAAGTTAAGTTAATTTCTAACTTTTTAAACTTAAGATGAAACCATAGGTGACCATGTGTGTATTCTATGGGTATGATTTAAAGTAAAGCTGTAAGAATTTTTTTGACATATTGCAGGAATTGCCAGGTATTTGATGCCTGCTCCAAAGAAATTAACAATGCATCAAGGCTGTTAATCTCATTGTTTAATGGGGGCTGGCTTCCAGAGCCTGAAGGGAGAACACTGTTTTGTTTTGTTTTAATTAATTAATTAATTTATTCTTATGTTAATCCCCATACATTACATCATTAGTTCTAGATGAAGTGTTCCATGATTCATTGTTTGTGC
>NC_138382.1:23691012-23742905 GCF_054177405.1 Leptonychotes weddellii | reverse complement strand
CCAAAGAAAAACCCAAGCCAAACCAAACCAAAAAAACCCAGAAAAAACAAGTGGTGACTTGAATTTTAATTTTAGTATATTAACATTTTTTCAAGTTTTTTTCGGGGGGGAATGGTGGGTTTTAAGGTGTTAATGAAAAGGAATTCTGATCTTTGTTTCTAATTACTTTTCTTCATTCTCATTTGCATTTTATTTCTGAAAGTCCCTGTCAAGCTATATCTGAATAAAATAAGAATTTCCCTGGGGACAGGGGTATTTACTCCTTATTTATTGTATTATATTATATTATAATATAGCATAGTATATATATAATACTATATATGGTATTATTATATATATAATAATATAATATAGTATATAGTATATTATATTATACTATATTACAGGATCTTCTTGTGTTGGAAAGATACAGAACAGGGAAACTTGGAATTACTGTGCCTATACCTTCGCATTCTGTATCCCAAGGAACTCTTCTGGCTCAAAGCTATTTTGTGTAAATTTTGATGTGCTTACAACAGAGACACAGAATCACTTGAAATTTATCCATGGCATTAGTGGATGGTTCCTTGCATCATTTTGCTACCTTCATTCAATTTCTTTGTTGATATCCCGGGAATCAGAATCTTTTCTTAAATCAAACTCCCTAAAAAAAAAAGAACCTGCAGATCACGTTTCCAAAGCTAGGGTAAAATCAGTCTTTGAGATCTGAAGTCTCTCTGCCGCGGCAACCAGGGGCCCAGAGAATTCTTTTCCTTTAGCTAAAAAGAAGCCATTACCTAAGTTCCCCTCAGGCTCCTGTGCCATAAAATGGCAGGACTTCCATGAAAATGTGTTCAGTGTTGCTGAAGCATTGCCTTTGGATTTTTTAGTCACTGCCACTCTGTGTTTGTTCAGCTGGAGAGGTCAAATGATTTGTTCTTCCAGAAGTTAATCATTTATGACAAATTTGCTTGGCCGATACCTGTGCTGATACGTCGCAGACTGGCTGGAGAAGCACGGACGAGCGCATTTGTCTTTTTAAAAATGCTCATATTCTTCAGCGTACTTTCCCCTCATTTCATACACTAGCCTCGGGCCACTGGTGTTTTGTTATCACTTTTTTTCCATCATCTTCTATCCCTTTCTACTCTCCCCTTTTCTTCGGTTGTCAATTAAAGACACGGAACTTACCTTCACCTGCCAGGTCGCATCAAGACTCAAAGTGGGCTTCTGATTGATTGGAGGTGGATTTTCTGAGGAAGCTTAGCTTGGGGCCGGTCTTGCTTGCACTGCCTTAGCACTGTGTTTACACGGCCGTGTGCTGAAAACGTACCCACGGCAGATAGCTTAGCCAGCTCCGTCCAGAGGGTATGGAGCCTGAAGCTAGTCTGTGAAAGCCTCATCCGATTTTTTAAAGCTCACATGTGGAGGAAACTTCATAGAAATCTGCCCACATTTGATAGCACAATACCTTAAAAACAATTCCTGAAACATTATTAATAACAGGCATGTTGCTAAAAGAATTTTCTAAACTATCAACAGGAAAAATTGATCAACCATGCTAGAGAAAAGGTCTTTGACCTTGTATTTGATGTTACAACATCTTTGTCATATGAAGAAATGATCAGAGACCACAGCCAAAAACAGAAAAGAAAGCATTTTTGAGATGTGTCAGGATTTTAATTTTTAATTTTTTTATGTCTTATTTATTTTTATATTATTTTCCCCTGGGTTTTATGATGCATGTGATATTTGTCAGTTTTCCACAATTTGTATTTTGTTGTGATTTCTGATTTCCCTTGCAACGTCCCCAATTTTATATCCTTTTTTAAGAAGAGGAATCCCGAGACTAAGCTTTAGAGGCCTCAACACATAGATCAGTCCCTGGTTTTAACCGTTGGAAACCATTGTGATGCTTCTGAAAAAATAATTTATTCATTAAAGCTTCTAAATCAGGAAGTTTCAACTCGGAAATTAAAATGTTGAAGGCAAAATTCCTCCTGTTTATCTTTCTAGTCTATTGTGTTCCAAGGCACTTGTAACCAATATGTATGAGCCTGGAGAGAAGTCAGTCCATCAATATTGGAAGGTGCTCTTCTGATTCTGCACTCAGATTTTTCTGGCTTCTGTAAAATAAGATTTCATCTTAGAGAGCATCCATTTCCACATGTTCGACCAACACTCAGAAGTCTCTAAGAATATAAAGCAAGATTCAGTAGGAAGGAAGCCATGTCATAAGAATAATTTGACTGGTTCTTAAGAACAGTTAGTAACTGGGCACAGCCAAAGTCAGTGTGTTTGTCTTCTAACAGATCATAATACCAGGTGGCATAGGAAAAGAAGGGAAGGACACGCACGCAGCATGTTTCAAAAGGGATTGCTATGTGATGCAAAAGCTATGGATCCCAGAGGGAGGCATGTGCCGTCCCTGCTGTTCAGAGACGGTTAGTCTGGTGCTTGGTACCAATTGACTGGGGGGGATAACAGACTGATCAGACCTTCTCACAGGGAAGGAACCTTCTGGTGCCAAGTATGAATAGACTCCAAAAGATAAATGCCTTTGGGACATAGGGTAATTCAGATCTGATTATGTTGTATGGTTCCCAGACTCTAGCCCCAGCCTCACCTGGAGGCCTTGTTAAAACAGATCATGAAAATAAGCCCTGGACAGGCTATGTGGAGTCTAACCCTTGATGAAGAAGTGTTCCAGACCCAAGGCCCATTCTTTATGGCTGAGTGGGGGTCAAAAGACTGTGTACATGAGACCTTTCCTCACACTTCAGCCATGCTCTTAGTGGGCACTGTTGGCATGGGGAAGCTATAGGGGGGCTAACTAGAAGTGAGCATCCTATGTGGTTAGTTTGGGGTCCATATTTGGCTTTCTCCGTCTGGGTCTAAGTTAGAAGTGGAGACAAAAATGAGAAATGCTGCCAGTTATTAATTAAGTCCTGGCCATTTGGGGCTTATTGTTATTGTTTGGCATGCTGCCCTGTTTGGTATAGACAGTGGTCTGACCTCCTACTGTTCTAACTTACCGATTAATAGACTGGTTGGTTTCTTGGGCTGGTTACTGGAGATAATGGGTTGGTTTCCTGGATTGGTTGCTGCCGATTACAGACCAGAGTTCTATTTTTACATATTGCTTGGCCACTGTCCATTTGTATATTAAGTCTCTTGGATGTTCAATAAAAGCTTATTGCCTCAATTAGCAAAATCATATTGACATTTGCGGTAGCTGAAACCAAGTCCCTATTCATCCATTCACCTTCGAATATTGTTTAAACACCTGCTGTATGCCATACACCATTTCAACACTGGGGATACAGTGGGGAACAATGTAAACTGAGTCCCTGCCCCTTTGGAGCTTATAGTCCATATAGAAATAAAGAACTTTGAGTAATTATAATGAAATATGATGAATGAATTCATTGAGGAAACAGGAGATCTCCTGTGAGAGGACAGAGTCTTAGGGAAAGAGAGAGTTATACTGAAATTTAAGGAGGAGTAGACATTTGGTGAAAATTGATAGTGGAAGGAGGCTAGGGTGGAAAAGTGAGGAGAGCATTTTGTAGGCTGAGAGGTCATGGGTTCATCAGTGCTTGCTGCTGTAGTAAGAAACTCCCAAATCTCAGTGATGTGACATAATAGAGTTATTTTTTAACTCATATTAAGTGCAAAGTTGCATGAGTGAGCTCTTCTACATGACATTCTTCCAACAGTGATGCTGGGACCCAGGCTCTCCCGTCTTGCAACTCTGCCACACAGATGGGAGACACGGTGACTTGGGGTATTGGAAATCTCATACCTAGTTCTTAAGTCTTTGGACAGGAGATCACTCATCACTTTTGCCTATATTTCATGGCAAAAAATCAGTCCTATGACCCTCCTAGATGCTTCGGGTCTGGGAAATAGGAAGACATGGATGTGTAGTGAGGACTAGCAGGTTCTACAACACAACAACACATGCAAGGATCACAGGCAGGACGTAATGCTGTGTTTTTGAGAAGTTGTAGCTGGGCAGGAGCATGGGATATGAAGGGTCAAGGGATAGCTGTTATGACTAGAGAGGAAGATAGGGGGCCAGATAATTTGGGAACTTGGGAGCCACCATGAGGAATTCATGCTTCACCCAAAGGACAATGAGAGCCACTGAAGGATTAAAAAAGGAAAGTGTTGAGATCAGATTTATGACTTTTAGAAGATTGCTTTGGTTTTATCCTGGATAATGTGCTGGAGCAGGGCAAGACTGGGCAGAAAGAACAATGCAACATGTTGATAGTCTATAAAAAACAATGCTAATGAATTCTTGATCTTTAGTTGACAGCAAATACTTAGAGTTCAATATTAACACGGCATTAAGCAAATTTAAAGTCATCTGCTTCATTTAATATTTCTTTTGAATGCTAGCTTAATCCTGGTTCTAATATGCCTCAAAAAACAAAACTGAATCTCACTTCAGAGGTTAGATATATGAGCATGGTAATTTTTTCATTATGCAGTTCTGACATGATAGGATCCATTTTATTTTGAGTGGAAGGGAAATGGAAGCTGTAAACCTGTTATTTAATTGATTTGGCACAGAAAGTGCTCACAATGGGAGAAATCAACCTAAAAATTTGGAATTTCAGTGATAATGGGAACTCAGAGGAGATTCTAGCTGCCCTCTGGCTCTGACAGTGTTGTGTCTGTTTTTGGGGAAATCACTTGCGTGCCTGCACACCCTCTTGGCTGCCCCATAGGAAACACAGCAAGACCCAGCTTCAGATCTTCTCTATAGGCCCAGAAGGAAAGTGAGGTTATGTAATTATCTTCCAAAGGATACCACTGAAAGTAAATACATCCTACATAGTCCAGGAAAAATAATAAGATCACTGGATGAGACTTTAGGGAACTGGTCTTTTTTTTTTTCTTTAAAGATTTTATTTATTTATTTGACAGAGAGCTATATAGCGAGAGAGGGAACACAAGCAGGGGGAGTGGGAGAGGGAGAAGCAGGCTCTGCGTGGAGCAGGGAGCCCGATGTGGGGCTTGATCCCAGGACCCCAGGATCATGACCTGAGCCGAAGGCAGACGCTTAAGGACTGAGCCACCCAGGCGCCCCTAGGGAACTGGTCTTTTTTTATCTACCCATTTCCCTATCCACTCACCCTCCATGTAGCTTTCATCCTCTCATACAGGATAATGACTTATCTGATTTAACCACAGGGCATTGTATTGTATGGAAGGGTCTGCTATATATATATGTGTGTGTGTGTATATTATATATATATATATATTTTTTTTTTTTTCCCAAACCCAGCACAGAGCTCTATCTCACAATCCTGAGATCATTGCCTGAGCTGAAATCCAGAGTCAGATGCTTAACTGACTGAGCCACTCAAGCGTCCCTTCATTATTTACTTTTAAGGGTAATTTAATACAGTTGGTTTTGAGAGCTTCACTAACTGTATTGCAGTATGTCCTCTCATGAAATAACAGCCGTGGTGGCTTATTTTAAAATAATGGGAATTACATATGAAGGCAACACACAGAAAACTGTTTACTTCTATGGTAGGCTCTTGCTCTCAACAGTCTCTTTACTCTTTTTCAGGATGTAGAGGAAACAACTGGTGAATGCCTGTGTGTCCTTTCGGTGTTGTTTGTTTGTGTGTTTATTTTTAAGTCAGAGAAACACAACCCATGGAAAAGATCCAGGCCTCAGCTCTGTTGCTCCCTGCTAAGGTCACGGCTGTCTTGTCAGGGCTTGGTTGGAAGGGTTAAACTCAAAAAATTCTGTTTTTGTTCTTGTTTTTTTTTTTTTTTTGCATTCTCTTAAGATTTGTTAAACAGCCTAAATTTACAAGTTAATGGATAAAGACTACTATTTTGCCGATTCAGAAGGCACTCTTAGCACTTTGTGATGCTCTCTGTGGCGGGGTTGGAAGTCTGAAATAAAAATCATATATGATAGAACCCTTAAACATTTTTTTTATACCAGATTTATACAAGTAGCATAGGCTCATGCTTATTGTCTTAGTCTGTTCAGGCTGCCATAACAAAATATCACAGGCGGGGAGGCTTGTAAACAACAAACGTTTATTTCACGGTTCTGGCAGTTGGGAAGTCCAGGGTCAAGGTAACCGGCAGATTCAGTATTTGGTGAAGGCTTCTTGGTTCCTTTTCACTATGTCCTCACATGGCAGAAGGGACTCGGGAGATTTCAAGGGTCTAAGGACACTAATCCAATTTAGGAAGGCTCCCCGCTCTTGGTATGGAGAGAAGTGGAATTCTTCACTGTCTTGAAACTTTGAATTGCTGGAGGAAGGGTCTTGGGTGGGGGGTGATGGTGGGCTATGCCGACCTACTTCTGCCTCAGATACCCCACCTCCTCTGCCTGCACATACCTGCATGACTCACCCTCATACTTCCTTTAGGCCTTGGCTCAAATAGTGCTGATGTTTGTTGAATGAATAAATGTTGACAGTGGACTCATGACTGCCTAAGCTGGCAGGATCCATTCACAACCATGGGCAATGCCAGTTATGAAGCTACGCATCCAAGATGTCCCTTCAAAATCTCTCCATGTTCTCATAAGTTGCTTCTCAGGTAAGGCGTAAGATATCAGTTAATAAGTAGGTGGATATATGTTATGTTTCTTTTTTTTTTTTTTTTAAAGATTTTATTTATTTATTTGACAGAGACAGAGAGAGCAGGAACACAAGCAGGGAGAGTGGGAGAGGGAGAAACAGGCTTCCTGCCGGGCAGGGAGCCTGATGTGGGACTCGATCCCAGGACCCTGGGATCATGACCTGAGCCAAAGGCAGACCCTTAACGACTGAGCCACCCCAGGCGCCCTATGTTATGCTTCTTAAATTGATTATGATTCATATGTTTTGGCACAGTTTCTCTCCATGACTATTGTTGGAATTGGGGTCAGGTTGCAAGGTATCACCTGGCAGTGTGCAAACACCAAGTTTCCAAGGGAGGTTTGTGTGAAGTAGAGGAAGGCTCTGGATTGCAAGGGCAAGAAGAAAAGTTAAAAATCCCGTAGGAGTGAGTGGTAATACCTGTTAACTCCCATTGTGCCTGTTGTCACACTCTTCTTTTTACATAATATATATTTTACCCTGTGAGCAAGATTCAAAGACTTTCAAAACCACTTTTCTTACTTTAAATAATGAATTTTATGTATCATTAAATTTGTAATTATATAAAAGTCATAGCTATTTTATATCTAGTACGGAACTCTTAGCAACACCTCAGGCATCAGCTCCGCCTTTTGAAGAAAGAACTGTTTTTGGTTTCCTTAGAGTCTTAAGGATGAGAGGAAGATTTGAGCATGAGTGAAGCCCTCTGGAAAAACAGAGAAGGGGAAGGAGGATTGCCTCTGCCAACAGGCTACATTTCCTGAGGAGAATTCTGGAAAACTCAGAGAAAGGGCCCAGATGACAGAAGGACCTGGAGGGCTCTGCCCATCTGATCGTCTGCCAGCCTGCATGGAGATGGGCGGGGCACAGCTTTGAGATGTACTGACTGGAGGCTCTTGTCAGGACTAGGAAAGGAGAAAGAACATTCCCTGGTTCCTGTCCTTCATCACTGTCTATTTTTTTCCCCCACATTTAGGGCAGTGGTGTGACACTGTAGAGGAAAAACAAGATAATTAGCTCAGTTCAACATTTATTTATTGAGCACATACTATGTGCTAGGCTCTGAGGGTACAAAAATTAATAGTTCCTACCCTGAGCAGACTTAATAGGATCTCTATGTGACGTGCTGAGGGAGGGAATGTGAGACTCTCCAATGCTATGGGTCAAGGAGGGCCACTCCTACTGATTAGCTGGAATGCCAGTTGTTAAAAGACATTGCTCAGCCCCCTCTTGCTCTTTTTTCACACTCTTGGCATCATTCTCCTGTCTTCTCACTTACCACTTTTCTAGGGTGATTTGCACCATTTCTTAGGAATGTCATAGCAGGGATTTGACCATGCAACTAAATAAAAAAATCAGGATTGGCATTTACTGAGGCATTCTGGGTGAAGCACCATATAAAGCCTTCTCTCAATATAATCCTCATAAAAACCCTACTAAAAAAGTTCTATTATTATCCTTCTTTTACAGATATGTCAAATAAGGCACAGAGAGGTTCAGTCACTTACTCAAGTTCACACAGCTGGCACATGGTAGAGCCAGGATTTGGACCCAGTTCCAGAGCCCACATTCTGTATACTTCTGCTTCCAACTAAACACCAGTGTCCCTCCTAAATCTTAAGATTTTATTGCTCATGTAATGAACTCTCAGTTTGACTCATCCTGAGCAAGAATGTTGTGTGCTTGAAGCCTCCACCCATAGAGAGTCCCAGGTAGTGCTCAAGAGTGTTGCCAGAGGGGCACCTGGGTGGCTCAGTCGTTAAGCATCTGCCTTCGGCTCAGGTCATGATCCCAGAGTCCTGGGATCGAGCTCCGCATCGGGCTCCCTGCTCCGCGGGAAGCCTGCTTCTCCCTCCCCCACTCCCCCTGCTTGTGTTCCCTCTCTTGCTGTGTCTCTCTCTGTCAAATAAATAAATAAAATCTTTAAAAAAAAAAAAAAAGAGTGTTGCCAGAGAAGGAAGCTGGGTGTGACCTTACGCACATGAGGCGGAGCCCTCACCTTCTTAGGACTTGGAACAAAGGACTGAACTGTATCCACTCTGAAGCTCTTAGGATTTTGGATTAGGATCCTTTTCTTTATAGCTGATGTTTAGATTTAATTTGTTCTCAGATGCCTGTTAGGGTCATAGTCAAGCTAGAACCCTCTCCTTTCCATGAGAATCCAAGCAAGTTTGATCCACACTGGATGCTGGACTGGAGAAAAAAAATTTAGGACAACCAAAATATATAAGTTGGAAAGCGAAGATTTTCCAAATGATCTGCCAGGAAGTGTTCAGCATTCAGATATTCTGGGCTACAACAACAGCAACAACAAAGTAGAAAGAAAAAAGACAAGAAAAAAGTTAGTAGACATCACTGATAGGTAAAGTTTTCAATTTTCTTCTAACTTTTCTTATTATACTCATATTCAAATTCATCCTCAAAGACTTTTCCATCTTCTGGCATTTGTATATGATTGTATAATATTATGAAATATTAACCAAAGTTTTCTTTTCTTTGTCTTTTCTTTCCTTTGCACTTCCCCTTTGTTGAGTGCTCAGGCTGATCATGCACAAAGACCTAAATGTAAGATGTGAAACCATAAAACTCCTAAAAGAAAACACCAGGCAATAATCTCTTGGACATCAACTTTAGCAACATTTTTCTAGATATGTCTCCTCAGGCAAGGGAAACAAAAGCAAAAATAAACAATTGGGACTACACCAAAATAAATAGTTTTTGCACAATGAAGGAAATCATTAATAAAATAAAAAGGTAACCTACTGAATAACAGAAGATAGTTTCGAATTACTATCTGATAAGAGGTGTATATCCATAACATATAAAGAACTTATACAACTCAACACTAAAAAAATCCAATTAAAAAATGGACAGAGGACCTGAACAGACATTTCTCCAAAGAAGACATCCAGATGGCCAATAGACACATAAAAAGATGCTCAATATCACTCATCATCAGGGAAATGCAAATTGAAGCCATAGTGAGGTATCACCTCATACCTGTCAGAATGGTTAGTATCAAAAAGACAAGAAAAAACAAGTGTTGCCAAGGATGGGGATAAAAGGAAACCCTCGTGCACTGTTGGTAGGAATTGAAATTCGTGCAACTACTCTGGAAAACAGTATGGAGGTTCCTCAAAAAATGAAAAATAGAAATAACATACAGCCCCATAATTCTACTACTGGGTATTTACACAAAGAGAACAAAAACACTAATTTGAAAAGTATATGCACCCCTATGTTCATTGCCGTATTATTTACAATAGCCAAGATATGGAAACAGCTCGTGTCCACTGACAGATGAATGGATAAATAAGATGTGATATATATAAATATATGAAATGGAATATTATTCATCTGTAAATATGAATGAGATCTTACCACTTGTGACAACATGGGTGGATCTAGGAGGTATTATGCTAAGTGAAATAAGTCAGACAGAGAAAGATAAATACCATATGATTTCCCTTATATGTAGAATCTAAAAAATAATGAACAAACAACAAATAAACAAAAAACAGAAACAGACTGGTAGTTGCCAGAGGGGAGGGGTTGGGGGGAATGGGCAAAATAGGTGAAAGTTGTTAAGAGGTACGAACTTCCAGTTATAAAATAAATAAGTTGTGCAGATGAAAAGTACAGCATAGGATATATGATCAATAATATTGCAATAACGTCATGTGGTAACGGGTGCTAACTGTACAAATCATGGTGAGCACTGAGTAATGTATAGAATTATTGAATCACTATGTTGTACATTATATGTCAGTTATAATTCAATAATAAAAAAAGAATCTCAAAAAAAGTTGGAAAAAATTAGAGTATATATTCTAAAAACAAAACCAAAAACATAAGATTCTCATGCAAGGAATAAAAATTCAAAAAGAAAAAAAGAAATATATTCTTGGCATTTGAGTTTTAGCAAACCAGAAGGGGAATAGAAAGGACAACAGACAGACAGAAGATCTGGTAGAAAACAGCATGAGTCACAGCAAGGATTCCTTCTCCCAGGACAGAAAAAGAGATTCTTTAAGCACCAAGGAAGGTGAATGGGAGAGCCAGAGGGAAAGTGATGAGCCTCATTTATTTGGGGTTGTTGGAGACCCTCCTAGACAGGAGGGATAGACAGTGATGGGGGACCAGGTGGGTGATGGACATCTTAACAGATGCCTTCACACACAATCAGATGCCACCTTCCTCCCCTGCCCTAGTCCTTTGGCACAGTGAAAGTTTTCTAGACCTTAGATGCCATTCTTGGGAAAGAAAGGGGGAATATTACACTATGGCAGAGGGGGGACTCAGAACAGAAGTTTTAGGTTGAATTATAAAAAATTAGGAATGCTCTATCTTATATATCTGCTTCTATTGTGTGCACATTGTTTTGGTCTGTCTTCTGTCAGAAAGAATAATGAGGAAGTTTATCCTCCGGTGGTCCTGTAGACTGCTCAGTAAGAATGGATTTACCTGGAGGTGCCTGGGTGGTTAGTCGTTAAGCGTCTGCCTTCGGCTCAGGTCATGATCCCAGGGTCCTGGGATCGAGCCCCACATCGGGCTCCCTGCTCCACGGGAAGCCTGCTTCTCTCTCTCTCACTCCCCCTGCTTGTGTTCCCTCTCTCACTGTGTCTCTCTTTGTCAAACAAATAAATAAAATCTTAAAAAAAAAAAAAAAGAATGGATTTACCTGTTGCCACCTGGTAATCGAGGGTTTTATGTTCCTTTTTTTTTTAAAAATATTATTTATTTATTTATTTGACAGAGAGAGACACAGTGACAGAGGGAACAAAAGCAGGGGGAGTGGGAAAGGTTCAAGCAGGCTTCCCGCTGAGCAGAGAGCCCGACGTGGTACCCGATCCCAGGACCCTGGGATCATGACCTGAGCCGAAGGCAGATGCCCAACGACTGAGCCACCCAGGCGCCCCAAGGGTTTTATGTTCCTAATAGAGGCCCAAAGAAAGAACAATAGGGTGTTAGTGAAGGTTGAGACCAATCCTCATTTTTCCTATGAAGGTACTCTACCAAACCGACAAAATTTCTTTTGATAGTGCTATCAGGTAGTTCTGGATTTGGTATACCATAACTTTGTCTGTTTTTAAAGCAATTTAATGACTTGAAGAATTTAAACATTCATTTTCTCTATATAAGGAATAGGTAGTACATTCACATTGTGGTAATGTAAGAGAAAAAATAAAGGAGGCTGAGTAAAAACCTCCCTTTAGTACTGGCCTCAGCTCCCTGGATCTCTTTAGAAGCAACTAGTGCTACCAGTTTCTAATGCATCCTTCAGAGATATTCAATGCACATGGCAGCAAATGTGCAAACATTCTCTTATTTATTTCTCTCTTTCCTCAAATGGCGGCTAATGTAAATTGATAGAGACCTTGATTTCTCTATCAGGACTTGATAGTGTCCTTCATTCTTTTTTATGGCTGCGAGGTATGTCATTGAATGCATGCATCAGGATTTACTTAATCAGTTCTTATTGACAGGAAGTTTTAGATTGTTTGCATTCATTAAGCACTTTAAAAAATGATTAGAGATCTACAATCCTCTGAAGAGCTTCAACTCCAGAAGTACCAGTTTGATAATAATGTATATATGTGAATTTTAATTGCTATTATTTTAGCAGCATTTTAGTTTATTTAGAAAGGATTTTAATTTTACGTGTTAAAAGATACTTTATCACTAATTATTACATTTAGAGTTTTATGAGATTTTATGAGCTTTTCTTTCCTCTTTGATAGCCTCATAAAGTTTTTATGCTCCCAATTTTTGCTGTCTTGGATAATGTCTGCTTCAGTGCAATTGATAGTATGCTTTAATATGCTATCATGCTCTTCTATTACATCAAAGTATAGAACTTAGAAATATCATTAACAATGAAGTAATTTTAGGGGCGCCTGGGTGGTTCAGTCAGTTAAGCATCTGAGTCTTAATTTCAGCTCAGGTCATGATTTCAGGGGCTTGAGATCAAGCCCTGCATCAGGCTCCATGCTGAGTGTGGAGCCTGCTTGAGATTCTCTCTGTCTCCCTCTGGCCTCCCCCAACCCCCTCCCGATCTCTCTCCTTCTCTCTCTAAAAAAAAAAATAAAGTAATTTTCCATTTAAAAATCCTTGGGGCGCTTGGGTGGCTCAGTCGGTTAAGGGACTACCTTTGGCTCAAGTCATGATCCCAGGGTCCTGGGATCGAGCCCAAAAGGGGCTCCCTGCTCAGCGGGGGGCCTGCTTCTCCCAGTCTCCCTGCCTGTGTTCTCCTGCTCTCTCTGTCAAATAAATAAATAAATAAAATCTTTAAAAAAAAAATCCTTGCTTTGACTAGAATTACTTGTTTCAACTGCTCTAGAAGCCTGGCTCAAAAGAATACCCTGTCTTGCTGGAAAAACATTATACTTTCCATTAGTTATAATTTTTCATAAATAAATTCAATTTAGCCTCTTTAGGTGTTAAGATTTAAGCAATTTCTGGGTGAAAATGATAATATATTCCTTTTATACAACTGTCTGGTTGTGCTTGAGATTCCATATTGGTATTAAATAGATTTAGAAGTACAATTCTTATCATTGGTTATAAGATCTAGCTATTAGTGACACAAAGCAGGATGCCATTCCCATGGCCAATAGTTATCTTTGCTTGACAACTTTTGTGGGGAAGGAAATCACCACCCTGCTAGGATGATCATTCTGGGTTGTTTGGTTTTTTCTTTTTTTTTATTTTTCTGATTTTTATGCTTAAATATAATTATCTCCTGTCTTTTAAAAAAGATTTTATTTATTTAAGAAAGAGAGAGAGCACAAGTGGGGGGAGGGGCAAAGGAAAAGGGAGAGGCAGACTCCCCACTGAGCATGGAGGTTGTGGTGGTGGTGGTAGGGGGAAGGGGGTACCTCATTCCCAGGATCCTGAGATCATAGTCTGAGACAGAGACAGACGCTTAACTTACTGAGCCACCCAGATGCCCCAATTATCTCCTTTTTAATAAACTGAATATAACATACTAGATCTTCTGGTGATAGAGAGATTAAAGTAAAAAATGATAGATGACATGAGTCTAAAATCAACAGGAATCTGAGAAGCATAAAGAAAAATTTTCAAAAGATACTGATTTCCCTCAAACCCAGGGTCAGAAGTATCAGCAAGAGCATGTTCTTTCTCTTACCTGCTCTTTAAAATTTACCCAAATGATCCTTTGGATGCTAGGAAGATACACTAATGTTTGTAAGCAGCATCTGTCTTCCTATTTTACATTGCCATAAGTTAAGGCAGGGCTAATGGCCAAGAGCCAGGTGGTTTTCAGGTGATACGTGAACACAACATTGCTACAACTGATTTAACACTCAAAAATATTACCTTTTTCCTTGGGCAATATAGGCACAATAGTTATGGTGATGGTACATTTATATATGGTGCTCCATTGTTTTTGAATATCAAGGATCCATCCTCTACTCCGTTGAAATCACACCTCAATTTTCCTTTGGAAAACAATACCCCTTCTGTTAGATATAATGCTGGTCAGCCTGGTGTCCAAGATGTCTCTCATTCACCTGCCATGGAGTGGGCTTGTGATCTCAAGTTCAATCACACTCTTCCCTTGGGGTCTGAAGGTTAGGAAGAGCTGGAAAACAGTTAGCATTCATTCATTCATTCACTCATGAGTATTACTCCAGAAAGACTAACATTTAGCTGTTACTCCCTCATGAAATCTGTTTCTTTAATCTTGTTTCCCATTCTGTGAGTCATTCAATAAACTCCATTTTTACTTAAATTAGCTCAATCTGGTTTTGATTGCTTGCAACCCAAGAACTCAAATGGATATGATAATGAAGACAGGATTTGCTTGTGAATAATTTAGATGTCCTCAGATGATAGCTATACAAGAAATTGTATTTATTTTTGCAAAGGTTTTTAATTCCAACCAAAATGAATCACTGTTGG
The DNA here is from genome assembly GCF_054177405.1 of Leptonychotes weddellii. NCBI lineage: Eukaryota > Metazoa > Chordata > Mammalia > Carnivora > Phocidae > Leptonychotes > Leptonychotes weddellii. The sequence goes on along the minus strand of NC_138382.1, from coordinate 23,728,374 downwards.
AAGGTTAATTATGGGATCTTGCACAGCAAATGGAGTTGGAAAAATTTTATTAGTAAGGGTCTGAAAGTGCTGGACTGACACAAATATTTTTGACAAGCCAATTTTCTTCTGGATTAACTTATATGCTCCTTTGAAGGATTTATCCAAGCTGTTAGTACTGTCACTATAGATCAGAATTGGGGAGTGGTGTATGGACTCTGGCAGATGTCACAATGAAGGGCAGGAGTTATCCACCCAGCCTTTGTGTTGTTTTTCTTTGGTCTGGATCATTTGTGCTTCTACAGCCCATCTCCAGATTCCATTCTAGACTTTTTCAAAGTCTCTCTTCGTCATCTTTATCAAGCTCCACAGATGGACTTAGTTAGATTTTGGAGGCAGCATGGATGTCAATTTGTAATTTTAATTTTTGAAGATAAACTTTTTTAAATCGTAAGTGAAAAGACTGACCTTACACTACTCCATCTCTGTATCTCAAGGTCCTACCTTTTCTTCAAGCATAGTGAAAATTCCAAATATTTTGTAACACTTTTCCAGTTGACCGTATCTGGACAGACCTCTACCATTTTGACACCCTGTGATGTGGATTGTCTGTACCAATCTTCTTGGCATTGCTTTATAATCTGGCCCTTTATTTACACACTTTATTTCCTCTCATTGTCCCTTAGCCTCTGGAAGGCAGGGATTTGCACCTTCTATGATGGTGCACATGAATGGATGGCATCGTTTTGCAGCCTCCTCCACCCTCTGCCCAAATCACTGAGGTCAGCAAGTGTTAATAAACTATTCCCAATTGGATGGCACTCATGATGATGAGATTTAGTGTCAGCAAGAGCAATAGAGAAATAAATGTTCTGGCATCATATCAGATTCAGGGGTCTCGGGCTGTGGTCCACAGGACATTGAAGTTTATGGACATGTCTCAAAATACATATTTGAAACAATTGGAAGTCAAAGACTTGCAGCAAAGCATGTTCTCCACTTTGCTCCAGGCCCTATCTCTCCTTGCTCTCATCTCCCATTTACACATTTACATTACTCGATAAGCTCTGAAGAGCTTTTTGTTTGGGATCCCAATTATGTTTTAAACCTTGTTGCCATATCTTCAAATACTCTGCATACTTGCCCATACATCTCCATATTTCCCTCGTGTGTGTGTTTTTAAAACTCTTTGACAAGAGTTATGCTTAACTGCAGACCAATACAAAGCTAGGCCTTCACTAAATATTACCAACTGTTGATCTTAAACTTGAGGTTGCCATGTGAGAAATCCATGTCATAGATTAATGTTTGGCTTTCAGGCTTTGAAGTCATGTTTCAGCCTCAGGATAAGCTCTTCTCTATAAACTTTACAAATGTTTGCCCCCTCAACTGTGCTCTAGTTTCCCAGGAAAGCAAACAGTTTGGCCAAAAGTTATACTTATAAAAGTGTCTGTGTACTGAGCTTGCTGGTCAACAAGAGAAGCATGATTATCTGGGTGTCTTTATGGGTAAAGTATAAAGGTCTTAAGCTCTGATTTTTTTCAACCACTGAGGTAGACATGCCAGTTAACTAGTCTACTAACTGGACATGCTAGCAAAGACTAGACTAACTAGCAAAACTTTGGGGACAGCTTTGATAGCCAGAGCTGTGCTTCTCCCGGGGGATGAGCAAACATGGAGGACACCCAGAGGCTCCTTGTGGCCTAAATTCCTTCCTTGGATAGATCTTGTCCTAAGATACTGCCTTTCTATCTCAAATTGACCTGGAAGCTCAGACTAGTTCTGAGACAGTGCAAAATGAGGAGATAGAAAAAATGAAGAGCCAGCAAAGATGGCAGATGACTTTGAAAACCAATAGCAGGCATTCTCAGAATATTTGGTTCTTCGGAATGATTTTTATTTTATTTATTTATTTTTTAAAGATTTTATTTATTTATTTGACAGAGAGACACAGCGAGAGAGGGAACACAAGCAGGGGGAATGGGAGAGGGAGAAGCAGGCCTCCCGCCGAGCAGGGAGCCCGATGCGGGGCTCGAGCCCAGGACCCTGGGATCATGACCTGAGCCAAAGGCAGACGCTTAACGACTGAGCCACCCAGGCGCCCCTCTTCGGAATGATTTTTAGAGAAGTAAAAATAGAGACTGAGAAAAAGCAGAGAAGGGAGAGAGAAGAACCCAGAAAAACAAGTAAGATGTTATATGATCTTAGCACATATTAGGACTCAATATGTATGTGTTGGCTATTATTAAAGGAAAGCTTTTTCTAATTTTTAAAGCCAAATACTGCAATACATATATTTATTTGTTAGTACTTTACATTAACATACCATCTCACAGATCATATTTTTCACTTATTACCCTCTAGAAAAAAATACAAGAAACAGGTAGGGAAGTGATATACCCTTAAAGAGAGGGAGAGAAAGCTGCTCAAGATGCCCTGTTGGTCCTTGAAGGCAGAGCAGTGGCACGAGCTAAGGCTGGGACACCCATTTTACAGCTCCTTGTCTTTGAAAGGAGTTTCAGTGTTATTTTGGAAATAGGAGCTAAAAATTAAATGGCAGGCTCACTATGCACATTTTGTTTTATCTCTTTGCATTTTCCAGTTATGGGGGACAAAGGGATGAAGCAAAATGCAAAGCTTGATCTGCCTGTGAAGAACGCAGTTGGTGTGGGTGCTTGACCAGCAGCAATAATGGCCCTTGTTCAGTCTCCCTGGTCTCATTAATAGCACTTGTAGAGAGTGTCGTGTTTGCACTTATGTGGAGCAACAGCAGGTCACCCAGAGTTATATTTTATTGTGTTACTTTTCTCTAAGGGCAACGTTATCTATTAACCACCTTCTCTTTGCCCACATTCCTGCTAGGTGTTGTAAAAAGGAGAGATATAGAATTTCTGAAAACTTTATTATTATTTTTTAAAGATTTTATTTATTTATTTGACAGAGAGACACAGCGAGAGAAGGAACACAAGCAAGGGGAGAGGGAGAGGGAGAAGCAGGCTTCCCGTGGAGCAGGGAGCCTGATGCGGGGCTCAATCCCAGCACCCTGGGACCATGACCTGAGCTGAAGGCAGACGCTTAACGACTGAACCATCCAGGTGCCCCAAATTTCTGAAAACTTTAAAGCAATGAAAGAAAAAAAATTTTTTTTTTGTAGGAAGTGAGATCGGGGGAATGGGAGAGAAATCTATGAGTTTACTTCTCCTAGTTCTGTTAGTTTATGAACATAAATATGTTAGCTCTAATTTAATGTGCTCATAAAACTCTGATGCCAAGAATATTCTGGAATGTGAAAAGCCATCAGTATCCTTTGCCTGGACTATTATAGTAATTTTTGTATTGATTTCCTTATTTTCTGTCACTCCCTATGTGACACTTTGTTCTCCATTTAAGTGCACATACCAGCTTTCTAAAACACAGACCTACTCATGAGGGCACTTTCCAGCCCCTGGTTCTTCCAATGAGAGGCCCGTCCTCGTCAGAGAGCTTGAAGGCCTAGAGATTCCCTATAGCCATTTCTACCGCCCAGCTTCTTCACCCTGAATGCTTCAATCCTACTCTAGGCCTTTCTGTGAACTTGAGCTTTTGACAATGTTGTTTGTCTCCCTTTAGCGTTCTAACTTTCCTTCTCTAACCACTTAGTGGGTTCCATTCTTTCAAATGTCCCCTTTATAGAAATTTCTCTGTCTCCTCCTTCCTCTAACAATTGATTTCTTTCTAATCTGTTTCCCATCAACTTTCCTTGTATCACTTTTTGAGATCACCTATTATATTATAGCTAGTAGTTTATGACTCATTTTTGCTAGCGTGTGTGTGCATGCCCACACACATGGGTATGATTGTGCAAGAGAAAGAGAGAGTCAGAGTAAAGGAAGAAAGCAAGGATCTTGGAGAATTGGAGAGTCATTACAGAAGAGGATAAATTCCAGTAAGATGCACCCTCAAAGCCCACACTAGATTTTTCTGTTGATGTTTGGTGCTTCATGCTACCTGTCTTCACACTAAGAAAAGGTGAGTAGACTACAGAGTGAACACTTCTTTCCTGGAATTTCCCTAACTTCACCAGAGACTGACTCCAGTTCATCTGTACCTCCATGAAGAGCACAGGGTCTGACCCAGAGCAGTGGCTCTGCAATGGTTGAAAAAAATGGATGGCCCAGAGGATGAGAGCTTTTCCCTGCATCTGTAACTCTTCCATCAACCTAGCCACTGTCCCTGACTTTGTTCCTAAGATGGTCTGTCTCACCTGCCCCAGGTGGCTTGTGGATGACTCGATGCCAGTCATCTGTGCCAAGACCTGGACTGTCAGACTTCACCTGTTTCTCTACATCTGTCTATACATAGCCTGTTGCTGGGTGAGTTTCAAACAATCAAGGGTCTAGCACATGTGCCAGGTCAGGCTCTGTCCTCATCCTGGCCCTGCCTTGATATAGAGGCAGAGGACAGCTCTTCTCCCCATCCACATACCCCTTTTCCCCCTTAGCTGTGAGTTGCTTAGTTATGAATTCTTTCCTCCTTCACGAATGTCCTTGATGTTGTTTTAACTTAATACCTTCTCCCCAAAATAAACTAACAGAAGCTAAATAAACCCAGAATACAGCCAACACTGTATTCTCCTAGTTGTTACTCTGTGTCTTTAAAAAACAATTAAATTGGGGGCACCTGGGTGGCTCAGTCGGTTAAGCATCCACCTTTGGTTCAAGTCATGATCCCAGGGTCCTGGGATCGAGCCCTGCATCGGGCTCCCTGCTCTGTGGGGAGCCTGCTTCTCCCTCTCCCTCTCCCTCTGCTTGTGTTCCCTCTCTTGCTGTCTCTCTCTGTCAAATAAATAAATAAACAATAAAATCTTTAAAAAATAATAAAATAAAAAACAATTAAATTGATGTGAAGTTCTGGGCAGATTTCATCCCTTTGGCCCAATGCTTGATGCCCTGACAATAAAGCCTTAGACAGTACTGATTAAAATCATAAGCTTGCTCAAATTTCACTCTTTTCAATTTTTGTAGATGGGCAACAAAAAGGAAGCTTGTTTTTAGTCTGTGTGAGTTGAGCACCAGGAATAGGTGCAGGAGATAGAGCAGCAGAGCAGCTAGGGGCAGGTAGTGCCATTCCTAAAAGCTGCAAATCCAAAAGATAAAGATCCAATTTCCAGTCCTTCCTTAAGCTGGCTCCTTACTTGCTCCTGAAAGGGTGAGAAGCATTTCTTTCTCAAAAGTATTAAACTCACCAAATTTTAAGCATGAAGACAAGAGAATTAAAAGTATTTCTAACTCAGGGAGGTATTGTTACTCATTTCTTTGTGTTTGAACTTAAGTCAAATTCAACTTCTTAATCATGGCATTTGTTAACAAAAAAAAAATGTGAAAAATATCCCCCACACTTTTTCAGTCCAACATAGCTTACTCTTTTATGAAGAAAGTAATCAGTCAGCACTATGAACAAAACAATGCTGCAGAATTTGAAACATATACCTGGTAACACTAAAGGGAAGAGAATTTTAGAAAGCATATTTATGGATTCTGAATGTGTACTAATATCTTAAACTTTATATTTGTTAATCATGTGTTATATTCATTTAGAATTTCAAAAATGACCTCTGAAGCAATGTGTTCTAGAAAAGATTCAAAAGAAGACAGAGAGACTTCTGCTTTTAGTCAAAGTGGAGTAACAGGGACTGAGTTTATCTCCCAGCTTGAAATAACCATAAAATCAGACAAAAACAGACACTGAACACATAGAGTATCAGATGGTGAAGGGCTATGATCCCAGAAAATTGGGGAACAAAGGAAAGGAGCCCTGTGATTGCCCCAGCTTGTTGTATGGAAAAGTTCCTGGTCTGTAGTGCAGGGAGGGGGAGCTCAAGCAGGCTATAATGGTCTCCTTGAGATGAGAAGACAGAACTGTAAGGCTAGGGAAGCCTAAGTTGTTAGATTTCACAAGGCAGAGCACCTGAGAGGAGAAAGCTATATCCAGGGAGACCTCTCGAGATCTGTTGTATTCAGTTAAGTACTAATCAGTGAATATGTTTGAGGAAACTGAGACTGGGACAAGAAACACCCAAAAGGACTAGAGGAAATCATGCCCAGTGTTCACACAGAGTCAAAATAATGGTTGTTCCCAAAAAACAGATGGAGAATTATCTGAAAAGCATATTGTCTCAGGACTAGGGAAAATTTAAACCTGGATTGAATGCTGCTCTGGTCCTTCCTAACAAATCATAAAAGTAAGATTTAAAAGATTTAGACTGTTTTCAAGTAACTTATATTACTGCATCACTGAACAAAAGCTCAAGAAAATGTATAGTAATATAAAATATCTAGCACCCAATAGATAAAATCCAAAATGTCTGGCATCCAAACAAAAATCACTGGGCATGCAAAGGGACAGGTAAATACAATCCACAATGAGAAGAAAAACCAATTATTAGAAACTCACCCATAACTGACACAGTAATAAAATTAGTAAACAAAGACATTAAAAGTTATGACAACTACATTTCATGTATTCAAAAAGCTAGAAGAAAAATTTTATGTGTTATGTAGAAATACGGAAGAGAAAAAAAGACCCAAGTTGAACTTCAAAAGTTGAAAACACAATGTCTGAAATGAAGAATACACTGGATAGGATTAATATCGGTTTTGACATTGCAGAAGAATTAGTGAACATGAACAAAGCAATTGAAACTATCCAAAATAAAATTAGAGAGAAGAGAAGTGAAGAGAACATCGTTGAACTCTGGGACAACTTCAAGCAAATACAGGTGACCCTTGAACAACATGGGGATTGAGGTCCCCCCCATGAAGTTAAAAATTTTTGTATAACTTTTGACTCCCCCCAAATTTAACTACTAATAGCCTACTGTTGACTGAAAGCCTAATACATATTTTGTATCTTATATGTATTATATACTGTGTTCTTATGATAAAGTAAGCTAGAGAAAAGAAAATGTTATTAAGAAAATCATAAGGAAGAGAAAATACATTTACAGTATTGTACTGTGTTTATAAAAAAAAAAATCCATGTATAAATGAACCCATGCTGTTCAAACCTGTGTTGTTTAAATGTAAACTGTATACATATAATTGGAGTCTCCAAAGGAGAGAGGGCATGTAAAATACTTGAATGACCAAAATTTCTCCAAATTTAATATAAACTATAAGCCCAGATCTAAGAGGTTCATCAAACTGCAAGCATAAAAAACATGAAGAATACAGCATATGGCACATTATAAGCATATTGCGTAAAACCAGTGAAACAGAAAATCTTAAAAGCTGTCAGAGAAAAAAGATACATTATATTCTGAGGGTAAAATTAAAGAGCAGCAGTTTTCTTGTCAGAACACTGCAAGCTAGAAGATAGTGTACTGAAATTAACAAAAAACCCTGTCAACCTAAAATTCATTACCAATAAAAATATCCTTAAAATACGAAAGTACAATAAGGACTTTCAGTTATACAAAAACTGAAAGCATTTATTGTCAACAAATCTATACTACAAGAAATATTAAAGCAAATCCTTTAAACAGAAGGAGAATTACACCAGATGGAATCCTGGACCTACACAATGGAATGAAGAGTGCTGGAAATAGTAATTGTATGAGTAAATAACAATACTTCTCTCTTTTTATTTAAATCTCTCTTTAGAGAGGGAGAGAGAGAGAGAGAGAGAATGCAAGTGGGGGAGGGGCAGAGGGAGAGAGAGAATCCCAAGCAGGCTTCACATCCAGCATGGAGTATGACCCAAGGCTAGCTCTCACAACCCCAAGATCATGACCCAAACCAAAATCAAGAGTAAGATGCCTAACTGACTGAGCCATCCAGAGACCCCCTTATTTAAATTTCTTAAGAAAATAATTGACTATTTAAAACAAAAATAAAACATATTTGGGGGTCTAAAACATACATATAAAAATATATGATAATAGTAGCAGAACAGCTGGGAGGGGAGAAATGGAAGCAAATGTATGAAATAGTATGACATCACTTGAAGGTAGACTGTGATAAGATCAAGATGCATGTTACAAACCATAATTCAACCACTAAAATCTCAGAAAAAAAATAGTTTTATGTAATCAGCCCACAAGAAAAATAAAATGAGATCATGAAAATACTCAGTTCATCCAAAAAAGGTGGAAAAAGAAGAAAAAAGTAATAACAAACATGTAAGATTATGAGGAAATAGTAAGATAGTAACCATACTGGTAATTAACTATATAATTGCTAATGACCAAAACACCACAATTAAAAATAAGAAACTGTCAGACTGGATTAAAAAAAAACCAAAACCTAACTTTATGCTGCCTACAATAAACTTTGAAAGTAAAGACACAAATAGGTTAAAAGAATGACAAAAGATATACCATGTTAACAATAGTCCAACCCCCCCAAAACAAAAAACAAAAATAACCTGTAGTAGCTACATTAATATCAAAGTAGATTTTTCAGAAAAAAAGAATTATTGCTGTGGATAAAGAGGGTAAATTCATAATAAAAGTGTCAATTCATCAAGATAATATAACCAGTTCTAAACATTTAGGCACACACACACACATACACACACACCCCAAAGCTTCAGAAACACTTGAAGCAAAATCTGATAGAACAGCAAGGAATTAAAAAAAAAAAATGTCTACAGTCCTTCACTCAATAATCAGTAAAAGTAGACAGAAAACCTGTAAGGTTATAGAATTCTTGAACAACACTATAAACCAACTTTATCTTACTAACAATTATAGAACATTTACTCAATGACAGGAGAGTACATACTTTTCAAGTACAGACAGAATACACACTAAGATAGACCATTTTCGGAGCCCCATAAAACAAGTCCCAAAAAATTTAAAAGGATTCATGTCATCCAAAGTATGTTCTCTCACCAACATGAAATTAAATTAGAAATCAAAACAAGAAAGATATCAGTATGGTTTAGTTTCCAAATACTTGGAAGGACAAATAATCCAAGTAAAGGATTATTTAGAAATACTTGGAAACTAAACAATATATTCCTAAATAATCCTTTGGTCAAAAAGATATCAAAAGGGAAATTAGAAAGTATTTTGATCAGGGGCGCCTGGGTGGCTCAGTCGTTAAGCGTCTGCCTTTGGCTCAGGTCATGATCCCAGAGTCCTGGGATCGAGCCCTGCATCGGGCTCCCTGCTCAGTGGGCAGCCTTCTTCTCCCTCTCCCACTCCCCCTGCTTGTGTTCCCTCTCTCGCTGTGTCTCTCTCTGTCAAATAAATAAATAAATCTTAAAAAAAAAAAGAAAGTGTTTTGATCTGAATGAAAGAGGAAACAAAACATTAAAATTTATGGAATGCAGTTAAAGCAGTACTTAGAGGAAAATTCATAGCACTAAAATACTTGCATTAGAAAAAAAGAAAGGTCTTAAAACAATGAGCTCAGCCTCTATTTTAAGAATGTAGAAAAAAGAAGAGCAAATTAAATCCAAATGAGGCAGAAGGAAATAATAAAGATCAGAGCAGAAATCATTAAAATAAAAAACTTAAAAATGAGAGAGAGAGAGAGAGAATTAATAAAACCAAAAGCTAGTTCTTTGATAAACTCCTAGCCAGAACAATCAGGGTAGTGTAGGGGCAGGGGAGAAAAAACACAAATTACCAATGTTAAGTTTTTACAAATTTTATATATATAAAAAGCCTCATAAAGAAATATCATAAATAATTTTATGTCAAAAATATTTGACAACATAGATGAAATGGACAAATTTCTTGAAAGACACATACTAACATAGCTTACAAAGAAAAATAAGCATTTTGTTTATTAAAGAAATAGAACAGATAGTTTAAAAGCTTTCTACAAAGAAAACTCCAGGCCAGAAACATTCACTGGTGAATTCTGCCAAATATTTGAGAAATAAATATTATCAATTCTATATACACTCTTGCAGAAAATTGAAAAAGAGGGAATACTTCCTAACTAATTCTATAAAACCAGCATTAATCTGATACCAAAACCTAGACCAAAAAAAAAAAAAAAAAAGACAAGACAGGAAAACTGGAGACCAATATTTCTTGGGAACACAGATGCAATAATCCTTTGCAGATCAATTTCAACAAATACATTAAAAGGGTAATACATTGTGACCAAGTGTGGTTTATTTCAGGAATGCAGGGTTGGTCTAATATTAAAAAAACCAATCAATGTAATCTCTGCCATGTTTACAGACTAAAAAAAGAAAACTCTATGATCATTTTAATAAGTTTAAATGTTTAATAAGTTTAAAAAAGGTAATCAGTAAACTCCAAAATCTACTCCTGACAAAAACTCTCAGCCAGAGAATAGAAGGGAACTTTGTCAATCTCATAAAAGGTATTCATGAACACCAACCAACCAACCAACCAACCAAACAAACAAAACCTGTCTATTTAACATACTTGTTAAAGACTGATGATTTCCCTCTAGCAGGAATAAGTCAAGAATGTCTGCTTTCACCACTTCTATTAAACATTATCCTGAAAAGTCTCATAAGTCAATAAGGCAAGGAAAAGGGGCACCTGGGTGGCTCAGTTGGTTAAGCAGTCAACTCCTGGTTTCAGCTCAGGTCACGATCTCAGGGTTGGCATCCAGGTCCATGCTCAGTGGGGAGTCTGCTTGTGGATTCTCTCTCTCCCTCTCCCTCTGCCCCTCCACCCCTCAAATAAATAAAATCTTTAAAAAACTAAGGCAAGAAAAACAAACAAATTGTATATAAGTCATAAATTAAGAATTACAACACTTACCATTAGCTAACAATGTAATTGTCTATGCAGAAAATACTACCAAGTCAACAAAAAACTTCTAGGATTAGTATGTGAGTTTAACCATGTTGCACTAAATAAAATCAATATGAAATTATCAATTGTATTTCTGTATATTAGCAACAACAAAAATCAGAAATTGAAATCTTAAAAATAGCACAGTTTATTGTAGTATAAAATATGTAAAACTTAAGGGTAAATCTTACAAAAATATGCTAGACTTGGAAACTACAAAACATACTGAGAGTGATTAAAGATGATTTAAATAAATAGGGAGCTATATTATGTTCATGAATTGGAAGACTCAAAATCGTTAAGATGTCCGTTCCCCCCAAATTGATTTATAGCTTCAATGCAATTCTAAACAAATCTTATCAGACTTTTTTTTGTAGAAATTGACAAGCTGATTCTAAAATTCATATGGAAATGCAAAGAATTTAGAACAGCTAAATTAACTTGAAAAAAAAAAGAACAAAGTGGGAGAACTTTTACTATCTGACTTCAAGTCTTCTTATGAAGCTATAGTAATCAAGACACTGGTATTGTTGTCAAGATGGACAAATAAATCAATGGAATAGAATAGAAAGTCCAGGAAGAAATTCACACACATATGGTCAATTAATTTTTGGCAAAAATGCAAAGACAATTCAGTGGATAAACGATGGTGTTTTTAACAAATAAAGATGGAATAATATGAACAATTCATATGCAAAACTATGAATTTTGAGCTATAGCTCACACCATATTCCAAAGTTAAGTCCAAGTGGACTGTAGACTTAAATGTGAAACCTAAAACTATAAAAGAAAACAGAGGAGAATATGTTATTTTGGGTAAGGTGATGTTTCTTATAAACAACACGAAGAGTATGACCCATAAAAGGAAAAAACTTCTAAATTACACTTCATCAAAATTAAAAACTTTGACCCTTAGGAAAACAGTGTTACGAGAATGAAAAGACAAGCCATAGACTGAGAGAAAATATGAAATATGTGCATATCATATATCTGATAAAGAACTTGTATCCATCATAAATAAAGGACTCTCAGAACTCAATAAGAAGAAAATTAAAACTCAATAAAAAATGGGCAAAAGATTTGAACAAACAATTCACCAAAGATACATGGATGGTGATTAAGCACATGAAATGTTCAACATCATAGGAGTCATTATAGAAATATAAATTAATACAAGAAAGTACCACATACACCTGTGAAAATGCTTTTAAATTTTCAAAATTTACCATAATAAGTGTTGATAAGGATGTGAAACAACCAGAACTCTTATACACTTACCATGGGAGTGTAAAGTGACACAGTCATTTAAAAAAAAATGGTTTGGCAATTTTTTTTCAAAAGTTAAACATATATACATTTAGGTATTTACCCAAGATGAATAAAATCATACGTCCATACAAACACTTGTACACAAATGTTCATAGTAACTTTATTTGTAATAGTCCCAAATTGGAAACAATCCAAATATCCATTACCAGGTGAGTGATAAACAAGCCGGTACATTTATGCAGTTAGAATACTAGTCATGTTAATAAGAAGGAATTAGCTATTGATATACACAACAATGTGGATAAATCTTACGGTTATTATTTTGCATGAAAGAAGCTAGAAGAAACAGAGTATATAACCTAAGATTCAATTTATATCACTTTCTAGAAAATGCAATCTAATTTGTAGTGACAGAAAGCAGATTGGTGGTTGTCTGAAAACAGGAATGGGGAGGAGAAAGAGTTGGAAAGGGACAGGAGGGAGGAACTGCAAAAGAATGCCAGGAAACTTTTTGGATGAATACGCTCATTATCTTGATGTGGTGATGGTTTCACAGATGTACACATATGTCTAATTTATGTAACTTTACAGTACAAACATGTCCTGTTTAAAACATGAATTATATCTCCAACTGCTTAAAACAAAAGACTATGATATAGGAATTCAGTCTAGCTTTAAGGAAGGAACTGATGTTTCTATGAACTAGACACTTTAATCATTGAAACTATATAAATACTAAAATATCTAATAGCCATTACAAGTAATGAAAAACAACCAAATATTGGACTCCATTGAAAAATAGTCAAGTCAGAAAATAAATACACTTTTAAAAACATATGGGTGAAAGTATTGTCTCTGTGTGAGAGATTTGTCCATCCAAAAATGGTGCCATCTGCTAAATTATAATTTATTTCAATAGGAAGGGATGATAATACAAATCCTAACATGATTTGATAGTGCAACAAATGTCATCAAAATTGGTTATATCTTCTGAAAATTATCAAGGAACAAATAAATCTGAAACACCATTGGCCAAGCGGTCATGGTAATACGATCACTGATAGAAACCATGACAAAAATGAAAGTGCTTTTTTTTCTCTTAAAGAATACATTAAAAAGGCCATAGTACACTTCAGAAACTTAATTTTAGAGCATCTGGATGTTAAGTAACGAGTTTTTATTTTTTAAAAACACTCCAAATCCCTAAATAGAGTTGGCACTCAAAATATTTTTTGAATGAATGTATATGAATATGATCATTGCAGAATGAGTTTTGGGCATGGATTTTTTTTTTTAATGTTGCAAATCACATTGAAACTAAAAAAATACTTGACTCATGTGAATGGAAATTACTACTCTGTTTGCCTTTTGCCAGATCCTTCTGTCTTCCCATGGTTTCTTCAGAGCCCGTAACAGTGCCTGATACTTGATAGGTCTCAATTATTATTGTGAAATGAATTAAAAGATTTTAGTGATTGTAAAGCTGACCTAGGTACTTCCATCATTGTCTCCTACACTTTGATAACTTGACTCCGAGAGACAGACCACTTCACTTTTGTCTCCCCTTTCTCCACAAATTCCTCCGCACCGCAACCCCCCCCCCCCCCGCCAGGCTTTCCTGCCATGCTTCATTTGTTATCATTTTGATATGCTCTTCTGGGAAGCTGACAGCCTTCAGGTATTGTTAAATAAGGATCTTGAAACTTGAAACACAAACTGATAGATGTCTTGCATACTTAGCACTGGTGGTCTTTTCTTTGAAGACCCAGAGACGATTAAGATTTTTTTTTTTTTAAAGATTTTATTTATTTATTTGACAGAGAGAGACACAGAGAGAGAGGGAACACAAGCAGGTGGAGTGGGAGAGGGAGAAGCAGGCTCCCGGCAGAGCAGAGAGCCCGATGCGGGGCTCGATCCCAGGACCCTGGGATCATGACCTGAGCCGAAGGCAGACGCTTAACGACTGAGCCACCCAGGCGCCCCGACGATTAAGATTCTTATGATTATGAACAACAACAACAAAAAGATTCTCATGATTATGGAAGCTGACCAAAACCAAAAGAAAGGACACTCATTGCTGCAGATATTTTCTTTTCACAAACTACATGGAAAAAAAAAAAGGGTGCTTATCTCTTTTTCTGATAATACACTGTAGGGGACACAGTTTGATCCATCACACTGTGATTTTTGCCTTGGAGATATTACAAAGTTGCACTTAACTCCCTAAAGGCTTTGCTATTTCAGCAAAGATCAATATGGCATTTGGTTGACTCATTTCATTCCCAACATTAAAAAACATACCCACCCCAAACAGATTTTGCTTTTAGCACACCCTAGTTATTTAAATAATTAAGCCAATACTAAAAAATTATTGAAATAGATTTTCAACAGTAACAGATGCCCCAGAGCTCCCTATTAGGCTCTCTATTGTATTTGGCTTTCTCAGAAAGACAGATTTCTAATTTCACAAAATAAGAAGTACCCTGAAGGTTCAACCAAATTAAAAAAAAAAAATCTATGCTGGGAATGTAAATGGCTTCACCTCTTAAACTTGAGCTTATTTGAATCACACAATCAATGCATGAGTTATAGTGCATATGCATAAGTGTGCCGCTGGCCTAGAGGCCAGCTATCACACAGTCCCTCAAGGAAATGCAAGCCAATTGTTACATAAAGAGACCAATGAGATGGGAAGAAAATTGCTTAAATGGCTTATGAACATCTTACTGCTTTTACACTGTATTAGTCAATTGGAGCTACTATAGCAAGATACCATATAAACTGGGTGGCTTAAACAATAGAACAGTCTTCTCACTGTGTCCTCACATAGCAGAGAGAGAGAGAGAGAAACTCTGGTCTCTCTTCCTCTTCTTGTAAGGACACTACCCCCGTCATGGGGTCCCCACTGTCATGACTTCATTTAAACCTAATTATCTCCCAAAGACCCCACCTTCAAATACCCTTACATTGGGAGTTAAGACTTCCAACATACCAATTTTAGAGAGAAACAAACATTCAATCTATAACATTCCTCCCTGATGCCTCCAGATTTATGACGTTCTCACATGCAAAATACAGTCGTTCTATCCCAACAGGTTCAAAAGCCTTAAATTACTGCAGCATCAACTCTGAAGTGTGGAAGTCCAAAGTCTCATCTAAATATCATGTAAATGAACCATGGGTAAGACTTGAGATGAGATATAATTTATCCTGAGGTAAAATTCCTTTCCAGCTGTAAACCTTAAGACCAGACAAGTTACGTGCTTCCAAAATACAATGATGGGGCAGGCATAGAGTAGACTTTCCCATTCCCAAAGGGAGAAACAGGAAAGAAGGAAGGGTGATGGTCTCCAAGCAAGTACAAAATGTAGCTAGGAGAATCCCACTAGATCTTAAGGCTCAAGAATAACCCTCTTTGGTTTGATGCTGCCTTCCAGGCCCCCTGGGGCAGGAGTCCTACCTCCACAACTTTGGGTGGAGGTCCTGTCCCCAAAGCTCCAGATGGCTCCATCCCCAAGGCTCCTCCCCCAAGAGTCTGGGTGACTGAGATCTGAAACCAAGGCAATGTCCCCCTCCCAACCTGCCTGAAACTGAGGAGGAAGCCCTAATTATCTGTGAATTGCCCTCAGAGTCTTCCCTTGTCTTGAAGAACAGCATATATACCCAGCTGACTAGCTCCATGGCCACATCCCTTAAGATGAAAGAAGTCCAAGAGCCTTTCTTCATTTTGTCCATTCCTGTCCCCTTTAGCTCAAATTGGCAATGTCTCTCCTCACATAATCCCATAATCTATTTTGAGTATTAGCCCTGATACAGCCTTGGGGTTCTCTTCCAAACATGCTTCCTCATTTTTTGCAATGTAGACAGGCTGAGGATTTTTGAAATCTAAGTTCTGGCTTCTTTTTGCTTAAAAATTGCTTCTCATTCCTCCCCTCGCATTTTACTATAAGCTGTCAGGAGGAACCAAGTTGCTCCTTCAACACTTCACCTAGAAATATCCTGAGCTAAATACCTGGTTTTATCTGTCACAAGTTCTACCTTCCATAACACACTAGAACCTGAACCAAATTCTTTGTCACTTTCTTTTTCTTTTTTTTTTTTTTAAAGATTTTATTTATTTATTTGAGAGAAAGAGAGAGAGCACACACACGAGACAGAGCCAGGGGAGAGGGGCAGAGGGAGAGGGAGAAGCCGACTCCCTGCTGAGCAGGGAGCCTGATGTGGGGCTTGATTGATCCCAGGAGCCTGGGATCACAACCTGAACTGAAGGCAGATGCTTAACTGAGCCACCCAGGCACCTCTCTTTGTCATTTATAAAAGATTGCCTTTCCTTCAGTGTCCACTAGCATGTTTCTCATCTTCATCCGATGTTTCTACCAACATTCTGTTCATGGTTATTTATGTATTCTTTGAGGGTATGGAAGCTTTTTATCCAGCTGTCCTCTTCGCTTTCTAGATAGTAGACACCCATGAGTCTGGGGGTTCAGCTTGAGCTGTGATTTAGCCAATCACAAGATGAGATGCTGCATTCAATTTCAGGCAATCTCAGCCCTGCAGTGCAGGAGATAAGAGTTTCCTTGAGGGCACACACTGGAGGTTTCTGGTCATTTTTATATCGTGCTCGACCTTGGAATTAGAATCCCTGAGCTCATCCCTTTCTTTTGCTACTCTGTCCAGCACAATGGGAGCAACCAGCCAACCTCATTATCTTTGCTAGGTTTCCAGAAAGGTTTGAAAATAATGTACACTATCATCCAGATCCTTGTTTCTTATAAATGGTTGACAAGAAGTATAGAGTGGAGATATTTTATGTATGACTAGCACTGCTCTCTTTACTATTGGAAATAGTCAATAGCATTTTAAAATCTAATTAGTTTAGAGAGCCATTTCCAGAAACCCCAGAACCAATTTAGAAACGCATCCTTAAAATTCTGTTCCTCTAGAACCACTCTTGTTACCAAAATCTGTATTAGTCTGGGTTCTCCAGAGAAACAGCATAAGTATATTGATATATATTGAATATATATATTCTTAGATGGAATTGGCTCATGTTTTTAAGGAGGCTGAGAAGCCCAAGATCTGCAGTTGGCAAGCTGGAGAACTACAAGGAAAGGCAAAGGGTCCAGAAGAAGCAGGAGAGCCAATAGTGATTGTTCTAGTCTGAGTTGGAGTCTAAAGACAGAGGAAGAATGATGTCTCAGCTTGAGGACATTCAGGTGGGTGGGGGGGCAGGGGGGGTAGAGAGACAGAGAGGAGAGAGAGAGAGAAAATGATGGAAGGAAGGAAGGAAGGAAAGAAGGGAAAAAATTATTACTCAGCTTTTTATTCTATTCAGGACTTCAACTGATTAGATGAGGCCCACTCACCCTTTCGTAGGACAGTCTGCTTTACTCAGTCAAAGGTTCACCTCACCCAGAAACACCCTCACAGACACACCAGAAATGCTTACCCAAATATCTAGGTACTCCGTGGCCTATTCAAGTTGAGACATAAAATTAACCATTACATTTGCCAACTAGGGAATATCACCTGGATTCAACAGTTGGGCTAAACCAAGAGCTCAGTCTAACAAAGTGAAAGGAGGTGTGCTCCTCCAACAGCTGTTTGCATGTGTCAGCTGATGTTACAGAGGGGAGCAGCTGTGCTTGGGCCCATGTGTGTCTCCATGACAAAGCCAGCTCAGATCAAATAGCAAAAGAAAAAGCTCATCAGTGACTCCTTTTGATTTCAGAAAAACAACTTGGTCCTTTTACGGAAATTGATGTTGGTTGTAGTTGTTTTCTAAACGTTAGGGAGAATCTTAGGAGAGACCCCATCCTCAATCTCTGCTCTTCAGTGGGGTCCAAGCAGCCCTGACAAACAGGGTTGACCCCAGTCCTTTTAGAATATTGATCCCAGCTGAGAATGGAGCAGGACTCCTTTTGGTCATTCACAACCATTGAGTTCATTGAGTCAATAACTAAACAACGTACACACACGCCCACACACACATACACACACACACACACACACCCTCTTCCTTTAATCAGTCCATGCATGTACGGATTCTGAACCAAAGAAAAAACTTGTAATTTTCTATTGTTTAGTCATCAAAGCAAGATTCTCATTGTCTTTTAAATCTATCTTCCTTTGGAATCATTATTTTAATTGTTTTCTCATCAGGTGGATTTAACACCCACTATAAAGTCTTATTTCAAACTGTTTTGATCCTTTTTTTTTTTGAGGGTGGTGTGATAAAAATTTCATTGAATTATAATATGTCTGGAAGAGTACACAAACCATAAGATTGTCTTGGTGTATTTTCATAAAGTGAACACATCTGTCTAACTATCACCCAATTCCAGAAATAAAACATGACTTTAGCCTCTTCCTAGTTCTTAAACCTTACAGTAAACTATCTGTTAGTTTTGCCTAAATTTATACTTTACATAAATAGAATAATACAATATATAATCTTCTGTGTGTTGCATCTTTCAAATTACGGTCTACATGACAGATTTATCTGTGTTGTTGAATATAGTAGAAGCTCTTACATTCTCATTGTATATAGTATTCCATTGTATGAGTATGCTCAAGTGATGTATTTATTGTAATATCGCTGGACACTGGGTTATTTCTAGTTCTTGGAAATTGTGAATAGTGCTACTGTGAATATTATAATACATCTGTTTTGGTGGACACATGATGTGATTCTGCCAGGTATGTATCTAGGAATGGATTCCTAGGTCATAGTGTATGGGTCTGTGCAGTGTAGGAGACATTAACAGTTTTCTGTAGTGGTTGTACCAATATATGCTCCCACCAGTCATATAGGAGAATCTCAGTGGTTCTGCATCTGTTCACTTGGTATTGTTACCTTTTAAAATTTTAAACAATTTGGTAAATATGCAGTACTTTGTTATTGGATTTTTAATCTGTATTTATCTGATGATTAATGAGACTGACCACCTTTTCATATGTGTATTGACCAATTGGATAATATCTTGTGAGACAGATTAAGTTATCTGTGTTTAGTTGGTTTAAGAAGATGCTGAGTGGATCTAAACTTTGAACATGTGCAATGTATAGATTTTTTATAATCGGGTATAATCATTTTCTAGGTGGCAGAAATTTGATAACTGTGAGCATGTTAGTAGAGTATATCTGGATAATCATTCTGTTCTTAAGTAAATGGATTATTATTTATGTAATGGTGAGGTCCTCAGTAGGTCCTGTCAGTTCATTAAAATAGGGATTCCTGGTGATAGCTGAGGGCTCACTTTTGACACAGGTTGATTGCTAGGACCTTGTAAGAACACATATAGTACATATAGTGGCCCATATAGTGGTCATGGCAACACTGGCTGTTATCAGTGTTGAATTATAATATGTCTGAAAATACACAAGCCATAAGATTGGCTTGGAATTCCTATGGTGGGCAGGAATTCAGTATAACTGGAGTCCTTATAAGAAGAGGAAGTTTGGACTCAGGCACACATGGAAGAAGATCACGTGAATATAAGGAAAAGACTGCTACCTCTCTACAAACCAAGGAGAGAGATCTCAGAAAAAAAAAATCTGCCAGCACCTTGATCTTGGACTTTTAGCCTCCAGAACTGTGAGAAAATAAATCTCTGTTGCTTAAGCTCCTCAGTTTGTGGCACTATGTTCTGGCAGCCCCAGGAAACTAATACATTCTCCAAACACTAAGAATCCATCCCGGGAAGTTGAAACCATGGAACTTTGGAGGTGGGAGATCTGGCTCAACACCTCTGACAAATAAAACATTCAGGCCCCATTCTCCTGAGATGGAGCAATTTTAATCCTTCAAAGAAGCCTCGGGCAGGGGTATTCAATTTGATCTTCCAACTACCTAGACGACATCCTTTTTGCGAGTATGTGGTTCTCCCATATGTAGTAAGCTATGCTATTCCCTTTTCTTTTCCCCCTTTCTTCTTGGAGACTTTCCGTCTACTTTCAAAGGCGAAAGCACAAAATCACTTCTCAAGTTGGGCCACTTAAAGCTGTTCCCAGCTGGAGAAAAACACCAGTATCCCTACCAACTGAGCTCAGCCACTGTCTAGCCATAACGTGAAACTGCTAAGTACAGTGTGCTGGGGCAAGTCGTACTGTAGCTCCTTCAGTCCACCCACTGTGTTTTGTTTGCCAGACACTGTTTGGTGGGTAAGGGATGCTGACATGAATGGGCCAGTATGTCCACACTTGTAGAGATAAATTGCTCAACTACCTTGACATAATCTGGTGATGATAAGTGGGAAATAATACAGCAAGGGTCCTGGAATTACTTAGCAGGGAACTTGGAGGAAATATTTGGTGGTAGATATTGAGAGACGCCCTTCTCCTGCCCCCAAATACCTGCATCTGCTTGCCTGGGTAGCCCCTAAAGCCCTGAGGCGTCTACCTTCTGAAAATGCACTAGGATAAGAGAGAAGCCTGAAGAAAAATAAATGCATAAATCTTCACATGCAACCAGGATCCTATAGTTCTCTTTGGATCCCTCTGGGTTCTGTAATGTAAGAAGTTCTCCACAGTGTCCCGCACTTAGCACGGAACAAAGGAGCACATTCTCTGCTCCCAATGCACACGTGCTGCAATTTAGAGAAAATGGGATCACCTCAAACAAGGACCTGGGAAGAGGCAGGGACTGGGCTGGCAGCGTGGAGAGTGGGAGGCAGGGCCCTAAGAGCAAGTGCATTATGCGCAGCCTGAGGACTTGCGGGAGTGGGGAGGCAGCCTGTAATTTTTTTTTTAAGTTTGGAAAAGGATCAGGAGCTATTTTTTGGTTTGTGAGCTTTGCTCTTCTTTGAGTTTGCCCTCAGAGGGCTGATGGTGTGGGTGGATGGTATTGTTCGAGTGTAAAATGGGGCAGCAGTTGGTGAGTGGTTAATTTAAGAGGGAATCGTTGGTCTGACAGAACAACCCATGTGTCCTGTCCTGTATGTGTCGGGGAGAGGGAGCCAGCTTTGTATTTCCTGTTTGAATCAGCTCTGGGTAATAGGTATTAGTACCTCCATCATGCAGAAGACGCAGATTTACAGAGGTTAAAGCAAATTAACCGAGGTTAAGTTGAGGGCAGGGTTGGAATTTGAGTTTCTCTTAGTCTTAGGCTGTGCACCTTCCACCAAAGAATGGTTTGTATTTTATTTATTATTATTGATTTTTAATATTAAAGAGAAGAGCTTCAATGGTGTCCAGCTGAGGAAAGAAGAAAGTGCACCTATGCCCCCCTCTGGGGTCTCTGACTGGGCCCAGGTTTTCTTGGGTTGCTCCCCTGTGGCTGTAAGGTCAGCAGGGTGCACCCCCCCCGGCCTGCACTCACCAGGGTACTTCTATTTCTCACTACAGGAAAAGGAGAGGCAGCACCAATGGGGAAATTAGGATCTTCTTTCTTCTTGGCTTTTAAGTTTCAAAAGAGTAGGTTCTTAGAGTGACATAAAAAATTAAAATGAAAGTTCTCTAGTGCATCTTAGGCAATGAAATACATTTGGGGCAATGCAAATGATATGAGAATAAAGCTTTCCTCCCTGTTTCTCCACTAGAAAAAAACTTCCCAGACCAAGGGAGTGTGGGGAAAGACAGAGAGGAAAGGTGAAGGAAGAGAGATTTGTAATGTTCTAGATGAGAGCATGGGTCCCTAGTAGACCCCAAGTGGAGGAGCGCTGTCAACACTCAAAGACCACCAGGCTTCCCTGGAGCCAGCGCCATCCCCCAGCTACCAGCATCAGGGCCCACACGGGAACCAGGAAGCCCCCGAGACCACCCATGCAGGAGAGCAACACCGTCACACTTCGCCCCGCCTTCTGATGGGGGTCTCACTTCGACAGTGTTCCCAACTCATGTTCGGGTCTGAGTCTTTCTTCAGCCTTCATTTGACTTAACCTACATGTCAAATCTCTGCTTCCATTTTCCCCAGATAGAGAGTGGGTCCTAGACACATAAAGCAGGATATGGTGGAGAAAGTCAGAGCCCCTCTCTTGGGTTTGGGTAGGCTGAGAGGAACCAACTTCAGAGCTCAAATTAGGCCTCGCTCCCATGTTCTGTGTCACCTGCCTCAGCATGGTGGAATCTCCATAGATGCCTCCTAAGGACCCGTGTTTCCCTGGGTCCAAGCATGGAGAGACAACCATCTTGCTCAGCTCCCATTGTCCTTGCTAGGCCAGCACAAGACTGCAGCTAAAGCTAGATTTCTGTCACAAGTGCTTCAGTGTTTTGTGTACTTAAAATTCCATCTGTGCAATTCAGGGTCAGCTCAGCCCTCCCAGGGCTTGGGCTTGGAAGAATAAAATGTTCCTCCATTATCTGCCCCCGACCTGGGACTCGTTGACAACGAGTGATCTCATCTTCACCCAGCACTTACGGGAAACTAAGCCAGCAGATGCTGAAGAAGCCCTGGTAAGCCCTGGCTAAAGACAGAAGCTGCCCAGGACAGGGTGAACTGTGCTTGCCAGAAATGGACAAAGTTATTGGTCACACAATCAGGAATGGAGTCAAGGCTGGTGACTTTCTAGAAACCCAGTACAAAATATCTGTTTCCCCTTGTGTTATAAAGAAAACCATAGGCCCAAGATGGTGTCAGTTAGGTCAGGTCAACAAACTGGGGTAAAATACCTCACAGTTCTGACCTCCCCCTGGAATGTAAGTCTTAACCTGTCAATCAGGAATTTTCTAATCATCACCAGTGAGGTGCTGTGAGGTAAGCTGTCACATGGGCCAGCTCTATCCCCAAATCCACCTAATAAGACCCCTGCCCTTCGAGGAAGGTGACTTTGCCTGAAACAATCCTTTCTTTTCTTTTTCATCTTGCCCCACCCTCCTTCCTATAAAAACCTTCCATTTTTGGCAACTCTAAGTTCCCCCTACTTGCTTGATGGCCAATTAGATCTTCACATGTACTCAGATGAACTTTTGTTTTTTTAACCCTTTTATGGGGTTACATCCTGGAATTCAGAGCAACTGGGTAATAAATGGAGGGATGTCTGGGGGCCGACGTGCCACCCACATCCGCATTCAAGGGAGGACCTGCTGCCTGTGTTGCTGGCATGTTGTCAGCGAAGAGTGCTCAGCTCCCAGCTCCTGTGGGTCTGCCTCAGCTGCAGAGAGCTACCTTGTCCAGGAGATGGGCCACATCACAGATGGTGGTGACAGGGATGGAAAGGCCGTCCCAGCCTGCAATGACTCTGACACCAACTAACTGGAGTTGAACCAGACTTCACAGGTAAAGGGCAGGTTTTCCCACATAAGCCACAAGGTCAGGGGTCCCCAGGCCACTCTGACTTCTGACCAGTAGGCTACAAATATGGAGGTCCCCCCTAACCCTTCTAGTTTGATAATGTGTTAGAACAACTCACAGAACCTAGGAAAGCTCTATATGTATTATAGCTTCAGGATAGCAGCAAAAGGGATGCAAATCAGGGCAAGGTCTAGAAGGGTCCCATCTGTGAAGCTTCCTTGTCCTCAGGACATGTTATTCTGCAGCACATCCATGGGTGACAAGACACAGAGCCAACTAGGGAGGCTCACCCCGGGGTTGATGGCCATCATCTTTTTTTTTTTTTTTTAAAGATTTTATTCATTTATTTGACAGAGAGAGAGAGGGAACACAAGCAGGGGGAACAGCAGAGGGAGAGGGAGAAGCAGGCTTCCCGCAGAGTAAGGAGCCCAATGCGGGGCTCGATCCCAGGACCCCAGGATCATGACCTGAGCCGAAGGCAGACGCTTAACGACTGAGCCACCCAGGTGCCCCGATGGCCATCATCTTTATCAGGGGTTCATTATGTAGGCACAATTGTTGAGGCCTTGTGACTTAATCTCTAGGCCTCATCTACTCCCCCAGAGGTCAGACTGATTCATGTGGCTCAAGGCCCCAACTCTCCAATCACAGTGTTGATTTTTCTGGCCCTCATCCTTAGTCGCCTCATTAGCATAAATCAGGTGTGGTCTAGGGGCCCTGTGTGAATAACAAAGACATTCTAATAATTGGAGAAATTCCAAGGGTTTAGAGGCTCACTCCCAGGAACAGGGTACAAAGGCCAACCAAATTCTTTATATGCACCTTCCAGTGCAGGACAACTGTGATGGGCCTCTTCCACTCCAGGATCCCCAGTAGGGGTGGCTGAGGCCCCTGGGGTTGTCACAGTTCCTCCTCTTCTAGTCCTTTCACAGGTACTGATCTGTGGGTACTCCCTGTCCTAAGGGTCCTAAGCACTAAATTCTGTCTCTGAGTCAGCCTCTGAGAGACCCTAACTTGTGGCAGTTGGTTCTAGTGTGGCACAAGAAAGGATGATCCGATGGAGTATTGCGTTGGCCTTAGATTATAGGCATCCAGCTGAGCACGAGCTTCTCATCACTGACTGCGGGAAGAATACAGGCAGGCTCGGAAACAAGGTGGGCGTCCAGCTGTGAAACCTTCCACCAGTGGTGAGCTGGGGTAGCAGGGAAGGGAAGGGCCTGGCGTGATGTATCAGGAGTCTGACCGGAAGGAGGAGATAATAGCAAGAGTGGCATTGGCTGGCAACAGCCAGATTCTATGGAAGGTCTAGAAAACTATGAGAAAAGACTAAGTGTGACAGTCAGAGGCTGTCCTTGGCACTTTATAAAGAGGTCTCATCTGTAGCTGGAAGGTCGTGGGAGCTGAAGCTCTGGCCCAGGATTTTTTGTTTTTTGTTTTTTTAATAAAGGAAGGGATTTCATTTTATTATTATTATTTTTAAGTAAACTCTACCCCCAATGTGGGGCTCAAACTCACAACCCCAAGATCAAGAGTGGCATGCTCTTCTGACTGAGCCAGCCAGGTGCCCCTCTGGTCCAGGATTTAAGATCAGAATCCTGAGCTCCAAAGAAGCTAACCTCCAACAAAGCAGTTCAGCTTTGGGTCAGGGCCCCGGACGGGAGAGAATGGGACCCTGACACATGGACGGGATGACTGGGTGTATGCTCCAGAAAATCTTGAACATACAGATTCCCCCAAGCCCTCTGAGCCTGCAGGAGTGACTTATCTGTCCGGGAAGAGCCAGGGCCACTGTTCTAGAGGCTTACCCACCAGTAAAGGGTCAGCTATAACAGTGTGTCAAACCAGGGGACCCACTTTACATATAAACGATGCAGGAGCAGGCCCATGCCCACGGGATCCGCTGGTGATATCACAGACCCACCACCCCAAAGTTGCTGCATGGTTGAGGTTTGGAAGAGCCTGCGGAGCGGCAGCACCAGCTTCCAGGCGATACTTTGCGAGGATCTCTGGCTACCGTACACACTTAGAACGAAAGACCTTACGCCATTCTGTGTTTCCCATAAGAAGAACACACAGGCCCCTGAGCCAGGGGATAGAATCGTCTTGCTCCTGATTTCCATCATGCCCAAGTGTGTATTTCCCATCCTGCGGCTGTGAGCTCTACGGGGTTAGATGTGACCGTCCCAAAGGGAAGGCTTCCGTCAGGGGACACAGCAACAAGATTCTCACTGAATGGCAAGCTTCAGCTGCTACCTGAGCACTGTGGGGTCCAGAGCCCAGCAGGAAGGGGGAGGACACAGCGTTTTGACAGAGGGGACTGACCATGATCATCAGGAGGCAGGGCTGCTGTCACAGTGACACAGTGGGGGCCGACAGGTCCCCGGTCCTGGCTGATACTCCCTTGCCCACATCTGACAGCACGTGGACAAGGGCAGCAACCCAGGCCTGAGAAGGGCTGGTGCCCCGAGGCTCGGACTAATCCCCCAAGATGGCTGGGCCTGTGTGCTACAGGAGGCTGAGGGCAATCCAGACTGGAGAGCAAGGAGGAGCATGATGAGTATCAGCGGCAGCTGGAGCCCACCAGCAGTGTCTGCCAGCGTCTCACGTTCGTGACAGGAAACTGGCAGAGCTGAACAAGTTGAAAGCAGCTCAGGCATCGAATCTCACACATCCGAATGCGGCTCAAAGAAAAATTCTGGTGGAATCCATGGCTCCTGTGTTACCTAAAACCACCTGAGAAACTGAAAAGGAGCCTGACACCCCTGGCAGTTGTCCATGGTTCCACACGCTAGGCCACCTGCTTCTAGGAACAGTGGATGAGGTCTCCATCATGCTCCACGGTCACCTTGGGGGTCACGACAAGGCCAGTCCTCAGTGGCTCAAAGACCTTTACTGGATGAAGGTGATGGTAAGAGGGAAGGCTTTCTGGGAATCAGTGGACCAGCAATGGGATGTGGAGGAGAGAAGGGACAAAGGAGGACACCTACTCCATTGAGGGCCACCAAGGGGTCAGGGAAGGCAGGCAGACTTGTTCAGGGAGACGGGAGGCAAGGAGAAGACAATGTGGGCAGGAGGCTGTGTGCAGGCAGGGAATGTGAGAAAGGCACTGATAAGGTCAGTAGAAGAGAAAGAGCAGGTACCTGGGCCAAAGCATGGGTGAGGAGGAGTAGGACAAAGACAGCATCTGAGGATCATAGGTGGTGGTGGTGGTGGGGTGCCTGGTGGGCCTGAGCTGTGCCCATGGTGGCCTGCAGGGAACCAGCTGTGTTCTCTGCACTCCCCCTTCACCCCCCACCACCCTCTGGCTCCTGCTTATACCTCCTGGCCTGGTTACTCTTCAAATGATCTCATGCCTGCTCTTGTCCCCACCTTCTCAGAGTCCTGTGAGCATCCCCTTACACCCAGGTCATCACCTTCTGCCCCTTTTCTACGTGCTCTCTCCTGGAGAGCAGCTCAGAAACACCTGGAGGTATCCCATCCCAGCCCCCCACCTGCAGACCCGCCTTCACCTGCATGCCTGGTCCCTGTTTCCAACCGTACCGACAGACCTCACTTGGACTTCCAGTGTCTTGAAATCAAACTCATCTTTCCCTCTAAAATGAACCCTTTAGACTCTTATTCTCCCATTATTTTTTCAGCCTCTCAGGCTGGAAGTCTTGACTCCTGTTTTTTTTTTTTTTTTTTAACCAATGCCTCATCCAAACTGTCAAAAAAATCTTGCAGCTTCTTTAGACATTTTTCCTGACATTTTTTATTCCCTTTTATACCAGACACACCGTGCCCTGGGTTGCCTGCCCTAAACACAGTCCCCCTCCCCATTCCTGCATCCCCATGCCCTGTGGAATCTGCCAGAATCTCAGGGAGTGGATCTCAGGAATCTCCATTTCCAATAACCTTGCAGGTAATTAGTTTGCCTTGCCCTGGTCAGGACTGAGTGTAGTGAGTCAGCAGGGTAGATTAGATTATAGTCCTGTAACAAATTAATCCTGAGGTTCCAGTGACTTAGCATACCATGTATTTACTTGTTGTTCGCACACATTCTTATATGGGTCAGGCAGCCTCCTCCTTTTGTAGCTACACCATCTTGGTCCCCAAGCTGTTGAGACTCAGGAGGAAAGCGCTGAAAGGATTTCCTAAGGGACAGCCTGGAAGTGGCTACAGCTTAGTTATAAGGTGCTGCACTGAGCTGCAGGGGAAGCTGGGAAATGCTTGTGAAGCTCCCAGGAACAAGGAAGGGTCTTTGCGGCTACTGGTCTCCAGGACTGGCCTGGTTTTCCACCTCTCTGTGAGGATGGTTGTACCCAAGTCCCTGCCAGCCCGTGTGATGGAAGTCACTCTGTTTCACAGGTGTCCTGCAATGCTCTCTGCCATTTGCACCAACCCTAATGCATCCCTGCTCTTGGAGCTGAAAAATAGGAAAAAAATAGCATGCTCCTGGAGTGGCACCTGGGGCCCCACCACACCCACTTCATACTTGCTTATTAGAGCGCTCTCCCGGTTCTCTGCTTCAGCTGCTTGGTTTATTTTACGACGCTCAGAATTTCCTCCTCAAGTTCCCTGAAATTTTCAGTGGGGGAAAGTATAGAACTTTCTAGAAGTTCTTTGAAGGAAGATCATCTTATACGGACTTCAGCTTTGGAAGTTGAATTGAGACGAAACAAAAAAGCCTTGGGGAGGTAGAGCCAATGTTGAGCCATAAACAATTATTTCTGAACTGTTTCTCCACCTTGGCTGTTAAAGTAAGACAGTTTCTAAATATCCAAGATAATTCATCATGCCCTTCAGGAAGGCAGCACGGCAGAGCCGTTAAGAGTGGGGATTGTGTAACGAGACTGGCTGGTTTTGCATGGCAATCCACTTCCCTCTTTCTAGGGGCCGGTCTTGGGCAGGTTGCTTCCCCTGGCCCAGCCTCAGTGTTCTCCTCTGTAGAGCGGGGAAGATCTCCATCCCCATCTCCTTGGATGTGCTGACTCCTGAATCTGTGGCTGGCTGATTAGGAAGCAGCGAAAGCAAGGTCTAATCCATGTCGTTATAAAGCCCTTGTCTGCACTGACAACCCAACATCTTCACTTTGATTTTTGGGTGGTGTCTGTGAACATCGATTTCAAGAACAAAATTTGGGCACTTGTCCTAAAACATGTACTCTACACATTCTTAGGGAAATGCTGTGACAAAAGAATGTTTCCTGTTGATGAGAAGGTGACCAGCACAAGTTGGTGGGAGAATGAAGTCCCCTGACAAGTGTGAAGGGGATGTTGATTTCCCTCGCTACGCATCAAGCACTTAGATTTGTCAAGGGCAAATGTTTTGTGCCATAGTCCACAGCCCATATGAAGAGCTTCTGTGAGGGGACTCTGTCCTTCAGACTGTCTCCATCTGCGGTGTCCTCTGCTTCCACTTCATTTGGGGTTCCTCGTTGGGTCTGCTGCTGCCTCAGCTTTTGAGGAATGGATGGGAAATAATGGGGAGGAGAGGACTCGAGTCATTGTTGCTGTGCCCTTTGCTTTTTTCCTTTCTTCTCTCAGACCCTAGGTGATGGGAACAGCAAGGGAAGGCAGAATTAAGAAAATTAAGGAGGGAGTGTTCCGGATCTGTCAAACACATTGCTTGCCAGCAGGGTTCCCATCCATGCCGGCCATGGTGGGCTTTTTCTTTCAGGTTTTGTTCTTATGCATAAAGGTAATGCGCTCAGGGGGTGGGAGTGAGGGTGGCCTACAGAAGCCATAAAGGAAGAGAGCTGGAGTCCGGGTGTAGCAACTGGGAGGAGCCTGGAGTAAATCTTTGCAATAAAATAAAGAAAATACCGGCTGAATTATTTTCCTCCCAAGGACAGAACAGGGTATGCAGAGACTGCTTCTAATAGGCCCTAAAATGGGAGCAAACTTTTTGGTCATTTTTTCTCTTAAAATTCTCAACATTTTTTTCCTCTTAAAATTTTTCTTGTTGTTCCTTAAAGGTGTTCTCCCATTCACCTCAATATTTTAAAATTAAAGTTAGCTGAGGCAAGATCCGCCTTCACGACTATCAGAACGTAAGCTTAGTTCAACTCCACCGAATTCCAAATAGCTGCAAGTGTGTATTTTCTCCTTTCAATTACGCTCTCGCTTCCCATTCTGATTATTGCAAGTTATGCAAATCAAGCTAGAGAAGAGATTTAATTTAATCAACTGTGGGCTTGCTTGCACCAATTTGAATATTAGCTGTCGTCTATATGTAAATGACCGAAGAGAGAGGAACTTGTAGGTATGCGTGGTGACCAATTCCTGATGCCATTCTAGCTGGCTAACCTTGTTGCAGATCTCAAGGTCAGGCTCAAAGTCAAATTGGTTGTGGGAGTTTGCTCGCTCTGGAGGGAGACTTTCCACCTTCCAGGTCTGTGCTCCTGTGATTCTAAAGACCAGCTGTGTTTGTAGATACTGTCACAGAGACCTCCATCTTGTCTGTTATTTATGGTTTCTGAGAGAAAAAAATGGAAGGAGAGAGACAGAGAGAGGGGGCTTTTTCTTTTTACCAAGAATTCTCCATTCACTCAAACGAAGCGACATTCTTTGCATTCCAGATCCGGGAAAGCAGCTAAGGTATCCATCCCCTGAGGAAAAAAAGGAGGGGAGGCTATTTGTAGCTGTTAGCAATCTAGGAGGAGAAAGAAACTCTCTCCAAATCGCACAAAGGGACAAGAAGAGAGAAACCATCAGCACAGAGTGGGTTCTCAGCAAACAGGGGAGGAGACTACAAACCCAGAAGGTTCCTTGGGGGGCCCACCCCTCTGGCTGACCACAAACAAAATACTTGTCTCTTTGAAGTGCTAAGGCGGCTTTTCAGTGGGGGAGGAGGAAAGGGAGAGGGATCCCGGGGTAGTAAACACACTGTCTGCTCATCTGGAAGGTGTGGGGCTAGTTTCCAGGCGCAGATATTGTTCTGCTGTTAGAAAGCCGGAGATGTGGCCTTCATAGGAGAGCTGACCAAATCCTAGAATGGATTCTTTTTCTTCCTCTCCCCCCCTCCCCCCCTTACTAAACTGGGTCAGGGAGAGTTTCATATTTTTGTTGTCGCTGAGACACTGCGAGCTCAGACGTAAGATGATTGGCTGAGACTTGGAACTTAACAATTAACGTTAAATACAGGCAGCTGGCTGTGTTCTGATTAAAAGCCACAATCAAGAAATCTGGCAATCTGGAATTTTGTGTTGGCTGAAGCCTGTGCTTTTTTTTTTTTTTTTTTTAACCGTGTATGCACAATTGCTAGTCTTTCAGGGCCTGTTCCTGTACTGTCCCTACTGTTTTCCATGTTTAAAAAAATTGGCAGAAATCCTCCAAAGTCACGCGAGGTGCCTTGGGGTCTGAAGCAAGCAAGGTGTGCTGTGTAGCTGTCCACGGGATTTGCAGGTTCTGCTCTAGTTGATGGAAATGCACACCGAAGACCCGGATCGCTTTGTTAGCACAGTCCTTGATTCTTCCTTTTTTCCCTACTCAACTAATTGCTCACAAATGGGAAAACAAAAACAAATCAACTCCTTTCAGTGACAGGGCCAGTCCGGAGGCTGCATTTTGTTACTTCTAGGGCCACCTTGCGGTTGACAGCTGTATTTACAATTCGGAGGTCAAGGATGAATTCATTTGGAAAGTGTGGTACACTGTCAGGGTGTCAGTGTGACTTTGGACTTCCTGGTTATAAGATCTGAGTGTGATGACCACTACTTAGTTTCCATCAGGAAAACATTTCACAAAATATCCTGTAATAGGAAAAACGAATTGGGAGGAGTGTGGAAAATTATGCACCATTATGAAATATATCAAGAAAACCCAGGTTTTGTGGTTCCTATAAAGCATCTGCATCTCCTTATGAGTCCCCATGTGTTGGAGGTGGGAGAAAAACAGCGGAGCCCGTTTTCCTGCTAGCTCTGTATTTCAGGTTTCTTCTCTCTGCCACCCCCTAGAGGACAACTGGCTATATGAGAGAACTGACTGGAACCTGGGGTGGTGAGGAAGGAGAACTTGGGCCCCTGGGCACTGGCCCAGTATCTTCTAGTTGTAGATGGGTTGGGCCATTCTCTGGGCATCTGCATGGAGTCTGCGGGGGGACAGCTGGCCCTTTCTGGCTTTCTGGGTATCATGTTGGGGATGCGTCACGAATCACTGTGCTCCCCGGACCCCACGGCTCCTTCACAGTGACCTTTGGCTGGCAGGGGTACTCACATCACTTCTGGATCTTCTGAATCTTCTGCAGTAACACTCAGGCTATCTATCCCCCCATTGCTAGTTCTACTGTGTGGACGTGGTGCCACAGCAACGATTGATCCCTAAAGACTTGCTTGGGAGTTGTCAGGTTCCCCACGTCTACCGAGCTGGACGTGGAAGTGGAGAATAGGCATTGAGAACGCTGGCAACCGACCCCTTTAATCTGTCTCTAATCTCTTTCTTTCCATGCTCCTTCAAGGGGAGAAGAAGGTTCTTCTGTCTTCTGCATTATAGACACTTCCTTCCATCACATCTTTTATCCTATGACCTGCATTCTCCTATGACTTATGGCAAAGCTGTAGAACCAGTTTTGCCAAGCCTGACTTAGACACTCACAGCGTGGTCAAAACTATCATATTTCTAGGGACTCGAGAGTACGATTTTTGTAGCCAAAGGCAAAAATTAACTCTTTCTTTTTGTGCATTTTTGATGTAATTATTCTGATTCCTCTCTGAGGTAAATGGATGTTTCTGGCAGAACGGGGAGATGGCATATATTAGGAAATGCAAATTGAAAAGCACATTGATGTCTTTCAATAAAACATTGTCTTCGTGCCATTGTTGTTATTATTCATTCTAAAAATGCACACCTCTCAGTTTGGATAGAAACTTGGAAAGCAAAGTACAGGCATCAGTATTACTTCTTCTTAATGCTTCTCCCCTGACCAGACCAAATGCAGATCGGTTGATGTGTGATTTTGCATTTTTCCTTAGACAGAGGAAAAGCAAGAAGAGTAGGAGATGCTGGTGCATTTTAAATGGAGACCCAGTTTTCCACGGCAAAGAGGGGAGTCTTTGCAAAGCCAGTGTTCTTGACAATCCAGTCCCCACACGGAAGCAGTATTAACTCTTTCTAAACAAAAGCATCTTTATTATGTATTCCTTTCAAAACCTTCAAGGCTCCCCAGGGGATATAGAT
Source organism: Leptonychotes weddellii (assembly GCF_054177405.1). Lineage (NCBI taxonomy): Eukaryota > Metazoa > Chordata > Mammalia > Carnivora > Phocidae > Leptonychotes > Leptonychotes weddellii. Next base: position 23,695,973 of record NC_138382.1, on the reverse strand, counting down.
TGAAACTTTCAAGGTCTTTTATAATAGGGCACACTTTACCCCTCCAGATGTAGCTCTCACTACCCTCTGGTAGATGGCTTGTAGGCAGACAAACTGTTTTCTGCGTCAGCCTGCCATGCTCTCTCCCTTCCCATCACCTCACACTGAACATCGATTTCTTTCTTTTTCTGCTGTTTAGATTTAGTTCACCCTTCCAGCGCCAATTCAAATCCTTTCTCATCTGTGAAACTTTCCCTAGTGAATCAGACTCTCCCTCCTTTGCATTTCTTTAGGCCAGTGGTTCTTAACCTGCAGTGAGCATCAGAATTGCCTGGCAAGCATTTTCCATGCATGTTCTAGCCTCAGACTCAGAGAATCTAATTCACTTGTTCTGGGATTGGGTCTTTGTGGTGCTGAGACCATTCCTGCTTAAGAATCGGGGCTGAAATATAAGGTCTATCCTCTTCTGGTCCATTCTGTTCGGCATTTAGCAGCCACGGCTTGCCCATCAGTTACGTCTTTGTGTGTAATGAAGTGCGTGGGCCGGGTCTGATAGATCAACCATCAGACTACATCAGAGCTGATGATCCACACTGTCCCCCAGGGTCCTCTGCATGTTCTGGACACAGCAGTCTTCTGCTTCTTCATGGAATATTCTAGAAATGCCAGGATGTTAAGTTAGGACACTAAAATTCCAGGATACCTTCCTTATTTACATTGTGGGCAAGAGCAGAGGCTTTTCACTCCATTGGATTTCAGACATAGAGAGCCCTCTGGTGGTCTGTAGGATAAAACAACCAAATTCCTGAAAGAAAAATCACCACCAGAGAGCAAGAAGTATTGATTCATTAACACTTATTTGTTCAACACCTATTATGTGTCAGACAGTACTCTGGAGATGCATGGTAACAAACGGCCCCACTATCTCCCTCATTTTGGTGGGGTACGAGAGGAAACAGATAATAAAGATGCAACTAAGCACACAATTTCAGATCATGCTGTGGGCTCTGAAGAACAGCAGGTGCACCAGATGAAGAAGCCCCTGGTGAAAGAGGGAAAGTTTCTTTCTGAGTGGGTCTCATTCTGAGTGGGCTGTACCTCCCCGAAGGGCAGGGTAGCCCCTTGCATTGCCCCCTCTGAGCTTGCAGACTCACCCCTAGAGTCTTGGGACAGACCATGAAGGAAAAGACAATATTAGTAACAACTAAATAATGGGGCTCTGAGACCTTTCCCTGGAAGGTAGACAGAAGGTTGACAGAGGCCAGGTCCCTGGGGAATATAGGCAGGGTGTGGACATAGGGCCACGGGACATGAAGGTTGGGGGTCTGGAGATGATGGCAAGCACTGTGGGCCAAAGTCAAGATCAGGAAAGTGACAGCGGGCACCAGGCAGCAGGCTGGTGAGCAGCGAGAACTCTGGGGCTCAGCAACTGCAGAGCTCTCTGTAAAGCACTTCCTCTGCACCCACCTGCTCCAGAATCCTAGCCGGAAATATACCCTAGAAGGAGCCCTGGGCTCTCAGGTCTTCTATGCATTCAACACCACAACCCCTGGTAAACGTTCCTGGCCATTAGCAGTCACAGCTCATTAGCCGGTGGGCACCCAGCGTGGGTGTTTAGTTAGTGTGTGAGAGTGAGTGAAATGTGGTGGCTAGGTGGTGCCCCCTGCCCCTGAAACCTACTCTCTCTCTATTTTAAGAACTCTGAGGTCAAGGATTCTGTATTGACCACCAAGCAAAGTGTCTCCCATTGTAGGAAGTAGGACCTCAACAAATACTTACTGGTTTCTATTTGAAACCAGTTTCGACCTTGGGCTTTGTTTTTGTTTGTCTCTTATCTGAAGAAGCATTCAAGGAAAGACTGGCATGTGAATCAGATTGATGTGGGTAAATCAGTGTTTGATGAAATTGGGAATTTTTTTCTTCCCGATTCTCCTGCAAGCATGATTTAGATAATTTGTAATTATATCTGAGGAAGAAATAACAATTATGGGATGCAAATGAGCTTAAAATGATGTTCTTTGGGATCAAATGCACACAACTGCTCAATTGTTGGAGACCTGCCAAGTTTGTGTTTCAGTTATTTAGTGCTGAGTGACAAACCACCTTAAAACTTAGTGGCTTAAAACAACAATGATTTCAAAAAGATATATGCACCCCTATGTTTGTTGTGGCATTATTTACAATAGCCAAAATATGGAAGCAACCCAAGTGTCCACTGATGGATGAATGGATAAAGAAGATGTGGTATATATAGTCACTAGAATATTACTCAGCCATAAAAAAACGATGTCTTGCTATTTGCAACAATATGGATGGATCTAGAGGGTATAATGCTAAGTGAAATGGGTCAGACAGAGAAGGATAAATATCAGATGATTTCACTTATATGTGGAATCTAAAAAAAAAGACAAATAAGAAAGTGAGAGAAAGAATGAAAGAGAGAAAGAAAGAAATAAAGAAATGGGGGCGCCTGGGTGGCTCAGTCATTAAGCATCTGCCTTCGGCTCAGGTCATGATCCCGGGGTCCTGGGATCGAGCCCCGCATCGGGCTCCCTGCTCCGCGGGAAGCCTGTTTCTCCCTCTCCCTCTCCCCCTGCTTGTGATCCTGCTCTCATTGTGTCTCTCTCTGTCAAATAAATAAATAAAATCTTTAAAAAAAAAAAAGAAAGGAAGAAATGGTTGCTAGAGGGGAGGTAGGTGGGGAGTGAAATAGATTAAGGGGATTAAGAGGTATAAACTTCCAGTTATAAAGTAGGTAAGTCACTACACTTAATCATGGTGAGCACTGAATAATGTATAGAATTGTTGAATCAATATGCTGTACACCTGAACTAATATAACATTGTATGTTAATTATACTTCAATTTAAAAGAGGGGGAAAAAAAGAAATACTTGAATTATAAAATAAATAAATAAATAAACAAATTGTGTTATCTTTCCCAATTTTTTCCCCAGATTACTATCTCATAATTAACTTGTATTTAGAATAATAAAGAACTCACTAAACTCAATAGTAAGAAAAACAATCCAAATAAAATATGGGCAAAACACTTGCATAGACACTTTTCTAAAGAGGACATACTGATGGTAAATAAACACATAAGCCTCTAGGGAAATGCAAATTAAAGCTGCATGTGTTACATGTTACACACATATAAAATAACAGAAATTAAAAATATCAATAGTGCCGGGGCGCCTGGGTGGCTCAGTCGTTAAGCGTCTGCCTTCAGCTCAGGTCATGGTCCCAGGGTCCTGGGATCGAGCCCTGCATCGGGCTCCCTGCTCTGTGGGGAGCCTGCTTCTCCCTCTCCCGCTCCCCCTGCTTGTGTTCCCTCTCTTGCTGTCTCTCTCTCTCTCTCTGTCAAAATAAATAAATAAAATCTTAAAAAAAACCCAAAACAATAGTGCCAAGTGCTGATGAGGAATGTAAAATGGTTTAGCCACTTTTGAAAATAGTTTATCAGTTTCTTATAAAGTTAAATATACACATATCACATGACCCAGCAAACTCCGTCATGGATATTTATCTTAGAGAAATGAAAATTTATGTTCACACAAAAACCTGTACACAGATGTTCATTGTGGCTTTCTTTGTAATAGTCAAAAACTGGAAGCAACCCAAATATCCTACAAAAGGTGAACAGATAAGCAAACTGCTTAAATCTACACTGTAGAATAACTACTCAGCAATAAAATGAACTATTGACACATCTAACAATTTAGATGTATTTCAAAGGAATTATGCTGAGTGAAAGAAGCCAATCTCAAAGGGTTAAGTATAGTCTGATTCTATTTATATAATATTCTTTTTTTAATTTAAATTCAATTAATTAGCAAAATGTATTATTGGTTTCAGAGGTACAGGTCTGTGCTTCATCAGTCTTATATAACACCCAGTGCTCATTACATCACATGCCCTCTTTAATGTCCATCACCCAGTTATCCCATTCCCCCACCCCCCTCCCCTTTCCCAGTTCTACAGTTGACTGAGCTCACTTGAACGTCCACATGATTTGGGCTGGAGCTATAGTCATTTGGGTGCTTGGTTGTATTGAAGTGTCCAAAATGGCTCCTTCATAGATCTGTCAGTTGGTGCTGGCTGTTGACTGGGAACTCAGTGCTGTTGACTGGCTGTCTTAGTTCTTGTTCATGTGGCCCTCTTCATAAACACAGCTTGGGTTTCCTCACAGCATGGCAGCTCAGTCCCAGGAAGAAGTGTTCAAGAGGAAGGAAACAGAAATTGCCAGTCCTATTAAGGCCTCTGGGGCATGATACAAACTTTCACCACATTCTTCTTGTTAAAGGGCTCATGAGGCCAGCCCAGATTTAAGAGGAGGTGACATAAACTCTACTGTTGATGTGGGAATGGCATGCATGTGCAAGAAGTCTCCGTCTTTGGACGGTAAATACCATGTTTGCTCTCTCACCACCACAATTTACATCCCTTCCATGTGTAAAATATACTCACCTATCCTTCCCACCTCTCACTTAGTATTATGGTATTAGCTCAAAGTCCAGGATTGCATTATCAAAATCAAGTTCAGGTATGGATGGGGGTCCTTGCGTACAGCCTCTCTGGCATGCTTCCTTGGGTGTCCTGGAAATCGAAAAGACGTTTTCTGCCTATACACCCCCAACTTACAGTGTGAGAAAGGGATAGTATAACTGCAGTAAATACAACACAAGGAATATAGCTTTCACTAGTCCATAGTAATTCTGAAATCCAGCCATGCGTATGTTGATGGGTTTTTTAATTTTTTAATAACCATTTTTTTAATTCTTATGTTAATCCCCATACATTACATCATTAGTTCTAGATGAAGTGTTCCATGATTCATTGCTTGTGCATAACACACAGTGCTCCATGCAGAACGTGCCCTCCTCAATACCCACCACCAGGCCAACCCATCCTCCCACCCCCCTCCCCTCTAGAACCCCCAGCCTGTTTTTCAGAGTCCATCATCTCTCATGGTTCATCCACC